>NW_022198046.1:8359326-8444045 GCF_009176525.2 Contarinia nasturtii
GAGAGAGAGAGAGAGAGAGAGAGAGAGAGAGAGAGAGAGAGAGAGAGCGAGAGAGTTTTCATAGATTGTCATTATTGAATTTCCTTTTTGAAACGCATATTAGATCAATATGTGTATGAAACAAAAAATGTTGATGGATAAACAAGAGAACAAAGTCACATTTATATTGTTACTTAAAATGTTTCGCATGCGACAAATGACATGAGTGTATAAATGAAAGCAGTGCTAGCAACGCCTCGTTAGTCGTTGCGATATCAATGGGTATTGGGAATTTCATACACTCGCACTCACTTGTAATGTGCGGCACTCACAAGACGCTCAACCGGCAAACAAATGCCAACAACAACACCAAAATGAAATGAAAAGAAATGATTTCCAAACATCAATTTGTATAGCTATCATATGGTTTAAAATTGTTTTGAAGGCGAAAAATGTTTCAAGTACTTGCTTGGTGTTCTATCTTTCTCCTTTGGTGCACAATTTGCGCACGCATTCATTTTCTATGGCACTGATATGGCATTCAATTTTATACAAAACAAAGACAACGCGCTACGAAAATGGGCACATAAACAATGGAATTAAATTGGCGCCACATAATTTTATATTTATTATCTTCCTTCCCATCGAAAAATATAAAGAAGAAATAACAACAGTAACGACGAACAATCGAATCGGAAAAGAGAAAACATCGAAAACTTCAACCAAAACTGATGTCAGCAAACCAAATCAACTTTTCATGTGGCTTTTGTTGTTTTAGTTTGCCATTGCCAAAGTGCGATTTGTGATTTTCATTTGTGAAATTCCTTTGCGAATTGAGGCGTTCGGCGAAATACGAGCGAAAAATGAACGATTGAATTGAAAGAGAGCTAACAATCGATTTAATGAGTGATACATGTTCAATGCCTCACTTCTTAGAAATTGTGTGACTTACTCCTTTTCAACTCATAAATTTAACGGCATAGGCCATAAATTTCGCATTTGAAAATTGAAATCAAACTACACGTCTATTTTATGGTCGACAATCTACTTCTTCCTATTGATTTGTTGTTCATTTGTTTACTTCGGTGTGTGTGTGCAAAAGAGAGAGAGAGAGAGAGAGAGAGAGAGAGAAGGTGAGTGTATGTGTATGTGAATGACACGTTCGCAATAATTCAAAGAAAATCAAATAGCTTGCATGTGGTTTGATTGAGATTTATAAGTCAATGTAATGAAAGAAAGGAGGCGTTCCGGTCAGGTTATAATCATTGAATTATGTATTAAAACAATAGAATGGCAAACTCTTCGAATTAATACATCGTCATTTTCGTTGAATGTATGAATTTTCTTTTTTATTTTTGCATATCTTTGCTTAAGAATATTCTTCTGTTGGATTGAACTGAACTGAACGAAAAATTGCCGACGCGTCCAAAATACATTCGAAATGTTGCTATGCCCTTGAGAATTCAAGAAGTATCTTAATAAAAAAAAATATATAATAAAGCACCTGTTTGACGGCGTTTAATAGCCACTTTATGATTAAAGATGCTTACGCTTATGATTATGTTTAGAGCTTTTGTCTCACATAACCAATATAATATTAAATTTCTGACTTTAATGCCATTTTCGCTGCCAACTGCCAAAATGTGTGCGCTCACATCCATTCTAAAGTGATCCATTTAATATAAAAAGATTACATTTATCGCATAAGATGTGGAAACATTAATTCATGTCAAGAGATAATCGTCACATAAATTAAATCCATATTAAAGCGCTTTCGCAGCTTTCGTTCGTTTGTTTGTGTGCACTCATTTCATTGAGAAAACCTAATTGAAATTTCCGCAACATGAATCAAAAACTGGAGGAAAATTCGAATGTCGGATCATTGCATCATTCAATCGCAAACAAAGTGGTTTATTGTGTATGTGTCGAATAGAACGAACTATGGGCTTAATGCACGTTTAATGTCAAAAAGGTTGAGCTTCACAACCATAATTTATTCTAATGAATGCCTTGTTTGTACAAATCGACGAGGAAAAGCCTTTGAGGCAATAGAAACCGCAGATCGATTCAATGTGGCTCATCCAAAAATTTAACAACTAATATATGTATATCGGATGCATAAGTTAACCATGAACTTCTATCATCTCAATGGAACATTATTTTATTTCATGTGGCAAACCGATGAAAATGAGCCTATTTGAAAAGCTAATTTGATTAAAATGCTTTTCGGAGATGATTTTTCGGCGAAAATGTTCGCTTATTTTCTTTAGTTTGAAACGAAAGATTTCAAATGAACTTAGTTTGAATTGTGTACTTTCTATCATGGAAATGAAATGCGTCGTTCTGTTAGTTTATTCAATTTATGTGTAGATGCTCTTTTAATTTTGTATTCGGATGTGGGTTTCAACGTACGTCCCGGCTTCGGCCATCAATTCAGCCAACACGTCCACTCGGAAGCAATATATTATCCTATAAGATACTATTGTTTGTATAGGGCCCAAGAGGATTCACTAGCATCGCCATTGGCCACACCGACTATTGCTAAATATATCAACCGATTTCAGTCGATAAATTTCAATTTACACAAAAATGCTCTTGGCCATCTTTTGCCGCGCACCACGGCTCATTCGAGCGGGGACCATAGACACAACGGAAACACGTGCAATTTGCCTTGGACGTGGCTAATCCATTTGAACACTGAAATCTGATTCCTTTATTCGTTTGTAATAATAAATTTTCAAATAAACACTTCACAATTGGATTATGTTTGCGTAGGAAAATTAAAATCGTCGCAATCGCATGAAACGTAACTTCTATTCCCACAACCAGATACAACATCAAATACAAAAATTTCATTTCCACTTTCTACGAGTATATAGACGAAATCGATTCAATAAAATCTCTGCATATGAAGTGTGTCGACGATACGCCGCATCGATTGATATTCAATGAAAAAAAAATCGTCAAAGCAAACAAAATCATTCGCGCTATTTACAGAAATAATATCATTTGAAAAAAAGAGAGAGAAAGAGAGGGATAAATGGGAAAAAAACGTTGGAGAGCTATTAAAAATGATTAGAACAAGGATTTGCGAAGAAGTAAATGGTGGAAAATTATACCATTAATACGCGCTAAAGATATGAAATAACCCCGACACAGATTTGGCGGCATAAAACAAATCAAAATCTTATCAATTTAAATTAATTCAAGTGCTGCAAACTCATTATATTCGCAAACAGTATAAAGTGCTCAAAGAAAATAAAGAAAACTGCCCAAATGAAATCCAAAAATAGCGATGGAATCAGAATTTAAAAAAAAATGGAAAACGCAAACATGCTGCGCTTCATTTGAACACATCAACTTGTGTGCAAACAAAGTTTTTATGGTTATTTATCAAACATTCAGAAAAAATGGATTTTCTTCACTCACTTGAATACACAATATTTTCCCGTTGTGATTTAGATTCGGATACAATTAAAGAATGGAAAAAAAGACAAATGTTTGACATGTTCTGTGGAATGAATAATTTTTTTTTCTCTCATCTTTAATGCAATTGAATTATAGAAGAAAAAAATCCTTTCTATAAATAAACTGAATCTTTGAACAACAGTTGAATGGAATCTATTAATTTTTTAAGTGAAGGTTTGCTTTTTTTAGTAACTGATGACGGATTACATTTTTCGTTGTTTGACCTTTTTTTAAACGTGAGAAGATTTTTTTTTGTGTGAATAAATTAATAGGCGTCCGTCAATGCGGTCATTCTGATGTCATTTTTCAATTTTTGTTTTTCAAATGAATAAATATCAAATGGCAACATTGAAAATGGTAAATAAAAATCATTTATAGGTACATTTTTCAAAACTCAACGAAAATCGATACTTTTCAGGCGTTGAAACGATCGAAAAAGCAAAATCCTCGGCTCAGTTTTCATGAAGAGATAACAAATGGTCTTGTTACTTTTTGCTGTTTGAACGCATTTTTCTCTGCAAAAAAATGGTCCTATTATCTACCGTATTCAATCGTAAGAAAAATATCCGCATGTTTTCTTTCTCTCTCAACATAGATAAGCTACTGCCTAAGATATTCTTATTGTCCTGAATTTATCTTTGGGATAAGAGACAAAGAAATCCGGTTACCTTTCGATAGATTCAAAAGAGAATAGACAAAATGGCATTTACTAGGATAATCCAAGTCACCAAGAAGTTTCTCATCGAGTTTTATTGAGCACACCATAATAGATAAATATATATTCATCATTTCGAGTTAAGCAAAAGTCTAATTGAATATTCGAATTGAAACAATGAATTAATAATTATGTGGCCATCAACGATGCAAACGATTTATCTTTATTTCGAGTGGGTTTGTTGCGAAAATGAATAGTTAATGCGATTGCCAAAACATTGAATGAACGAAAAATGCTTGGTAATTAAGTGAGGTTTGCGTGCAAAGTTCAACAGGTTGAACTGCTGCGGCGAAACGATCTCAGAAAAAGGAACAACAATAAATTTTCAACATTATGTTGTAATATTATTGTTATTGGCTTTAATGTGTGTTGTTTAACAAAGCGGGCACTTAAGAATTCAATTTCGGTTTCTAAGCTAAATGCATGATCACTACCACAAACTTTCTAATGCTTTGCCATACGGAAAGCCAAGAAAATATATGCACGAAATGGTAACGGCGGTTTATTGTGATAAATGAACGGTTTGTACCTTTTATACCATGGGCCTGTGAAAACTTTTCAAACAATTATGGCAGTACTCTTCTGAAAAAGAAAAAAAAAACGTCGCCCGGAATCACACATAATTTGAATTGAATCTGCCACACACATAAGTCGCGCTTAAATTCAATTGACATGACTCGAAAACTTCTAGACATTTAACTAATCCTAGCGACTGCAGTGATAACAATCAAATTGTTTAAAAGCAATTGAGCTGTGATGGAGTAAAACTGAACTGAATCTGCGAATAACAATAACAACAAATGAAAAAATGAAACAACGTCAAACTAAAAATGACGACGTCTTTGATTGAATCATAGAGTTTAGTGATTGTCTAAGGCATGACTTCCACATTTTGCGCATTTGATTTTGTGACCATAATAATAATTTCGTACGTATAATTTTCTATTCGGTTGAATTGGCATTTTCCGCTTCCAATTGAAACAGTGAATTGGGTCAAAACAAAAATGCAGTTCGATAACCCGCAACTCTCTTTCTCTATTTCGCATGTGATTTTATGTAACTGATTCCATCCGATTTGCACTGCAATTGTAATAGCAGCAGGGGAAAAAATGCATAAATAAAATTGTAGAACGACCAACAATTTCATTTAATCAAAATTAAATC
Organism: Contarinia nasturtii; assembly: GCF_009176525.2. Lineage (NCBI taxonomy): Eukaryota > Metazoa > Arthropoda > Insecta > Diptera > Cecidomyiidae > Contarinia > Contarinia nasturtii. The sequence continues at coordinate 8,364,653 of NW_022198046.1, forward strand.
GCGCAAAATTTAGTTGCGTGGAAGGAAGTTTTTGTGCCAAAATGAAGCGGCGCGATATTGTTGGTCGTAATATTTATCTCAAAGACAAATAGATTCATTTTAGTGGCAATATATTCAATAGGCCGAACACTTAACGATCTCATTGAACGATATATTTTCGCATCGCATTTAGGGATGGTATTCAAGGTGAGCACGAAATGCTTATGGGAACCAAATGGTCGGTACTAAATCATAATTTGCGTTCTTAATGTACACCTTCTCTCTCACTCATGCACAAACTTCAACAAGACAAACTCAGAGATATAGAAATTCTATTTGCTTATATTCAAATAAATAACTTTGTATTTTGTGGCTCTAAATGTGTATGTCTCACGCATTTTCGTGATTATGTGTATTGTCAGCAGAAATGTTTTCGCTTTTAGATGCGAGCGAATTTGTTGGTGTTGCCAAACAAAATTACACTTGCACGATATACATAAGTGAATTGGAACAGATAAAATACATAAATATTCGCCGCACCACTTGTATAAAATGATTTCGTTGGCAAGAAAGATCTATGAATCCGAAGATCGATGTTGAATTCTACAGAGAAATCATATCAGATAATGGTGAATAAAAGAAGAAGAAAAAAGTGAAAAAACCTTCCCAAACTTTGTGCAAAACTTTTTTTCTTCCGTTTCTATTATAATTCGAGATTATTTATAATCTTGAATAAAAACGCTCAGGAAAAAAACATAAACACATCCATACTGAGATATACACTCACTAGCACAAGCACAAACACATTACGAAACAGTATTGCGATTCAGCATTTGCCACCGCACGAATGCAAAACTGAAACCGCCATAGAAAAATAAGCTGTAGGCATAGCTGGGATGTGATGATGATTATGTTGACGATAACGATGATTGGTAGTCATGTGTCAAAATCAAAGTAATATCCCGACGCTAGAATTTTCTTTACCAACATTCTTTCAATTCACCGAACAAAAAAAAAATGATTTTCTGCTTTCGTTTTCACTTTGTTTGGCGCATTTTTGTATGTTTGGTGTTACTTTTATCATGAGGAGAGTCGAAAGTTTTTCCTACATAAATAAATCTGTTTTTCAATGTTTCCACACCAATGTTTAGCACCACCGAAAAACGAAACGCAATCACCAGGGAAACGTGTACGATGGAACCGAAGAAGTGAGGAAGAAGAGAAAAAAAATGGCTGCAAAAGATAAATTACTTCATATTCAAATACATTTCGAGAAGTATTTCGGTATCTAACATTCAATTTCATGCATGCAAAATTTGCCATTTCAAATTGCAGAAAAACAACAACAAACAGGAAAAAAAATCAACATTTCCATCCATTTTGAGCTCCGTGATATACGTCTTTGAAATCGACACACAATTATAAATCATTTCGAGTCGACATCAGCTTTTCGGATGTGTTCGACGTTTATCGAACATTTCCGTGCGAAAATTTTAATGGTGTTATGAATTTTTTCCCTTCTATCACCATTCCGGTGCTAAAAAATATGAACTTGATTTGACACATTGTCGTTGTGCTGTTCATGGCTCACTTCACCTTCAAGTAAGGCTTATCAGGGTAATATTCATTTTTCTTTGTTTTGAGAAACACGAACGCAGAATGAAAAAGAAAAACGACTAAAAGGAGTAACACATGCCTGGTGTGTACAAGATTTCAATGCGGTGCTTTACCTAATCTATCCAATCTTCAAAATGTCGCAAAAACATGATATATATTTTTTTTCTTGGCTTTATGAATAATGTGCAACCGTTAAATTTAATTTCCTTCCTATGAGGCCTAATCTTCAATCACACAACGCCACTTTTTTCTTCTTGTCATTTATTTTGGTTTAAATTGTCGATGAATTCACTTATTGCTGTAGTATATACGAGGGCCAAAGTACATATTTGTGCTGTGTGACTGAGACTGAAAGAGCGAAAACAAACGTTAATTTATGAAGGAATTTTTTTTTTGCTCATATGATTCGACCCCTTTATGAAATCGGCAATAGAAAGGACGGATGGAGCGTACGAATTTTGAATAGCACGTGTTACAATAAATAACAATTTTAGGGCTGTTTCTCTGTTGTCGTTGTTGCTATCGTCGTTTTTTTTTTTTTTTTCGTTCTTTGTTGTTTCGCTTTCAAGCGCTCGATTTAGTGTCTCAAATCATCATTTTTCGACGGTGTGCATTGTACCGTCGATTGAGTCTCCGACGTTGATAGGCCACTCAAACATACACAAAAACGCAATAAAAAAACATCATGCTCATTGTTGATGTGTGCGTGCGTTAAAGAAAGCGGAAAAGAACATAAGCATAATATGCTTCGATCAAAATTTACTAGGATAAAGAAGCCGAAAGGAACCGAATTTTAGAAAAAAAAGGAGAATGAGAAAGATTGAGATGGACAGAGAGACAGATATAAAGAGGGAGAAATTCACATGGAAATGTACGACGCACAATTCTATAAATGTTCACCAAACAAGGATGTGCTCATAATAATCATATCTTTCCATTTTTCTTGCTGTTTTTTTCTTCTTTATTTGCATTGCGGCTTTCAATCGACACGTTTAACGGATGCGCGCTTCTTACTCAAAATTCTTTTCTCAAGCGGAATCATATTTTTTCGGTTTTGCCGCTTCATGCCTATTCCTTACACTTATTGAATGTACATAAGAGACTTTTTACAGTTGTCTTAGAAAATCGGTAAATCACATACATTCACGGCACATTTTGAATACCACTTTAGATACGATTGAGACATGATCACACCATTTTATTCGCCCGAAAACCAACATAAAAGTCGCTCTCAGGAATCACCTGTGTGCCACACTGAATGTGTATAATTTTTCAAGATGTGTATATGCTGAATGTGTAGTACGTGCGTTTTAAAAGTGTGCGACAACCGAAAACAAAATGCCAATCTTCCGTACACACCTAATTCGTTTTAAGTGAATAAAACATATGTTGCGCAATTTGTTCGTGGAACATGCTCAAGTGAGGATCTCATCTTGTAATGCTTAATGTTCAACACGCACATACATAAACAGCATCAGCAGAGGAAGAAAGAGTGAGTTAAGACAAAACCCCATACATGAGAAATAAACATGTAAAACCATAAATGGTATTCTATATTCTGCGTTTTTTTGCGAATGTGTGCGTGTGTGTGTCTCCTATTATGCTGAATTTAATGTTTGTTCAATTGATTTATATGTATCAAGAGCCCATCAACTCATTCTATGCGCCACATGTGCTGTTCTTTTTTGTGTTTGTGTGCTAACTAAATTGATGTAAATGTTAACAATGAAAATAAATGCAAACAACCCATGAGATGGGGCTCAATACATTAATTCATAATGGTAGGCAAACGTCTTAAGCTCACTTACAAAATGTTAATTAATGTTTGTTTATTTTGATTTACATATTTTGTTGCGATTGTTTTCAAGCGTACAAAATAATTTTTCACGTGAATTATTACTCAAAGTCGGAGAAATATAATTGTTATTGTTCTTTTTATCATTATCATAATCATTGCCATCATTATCAAAGATTTCGTCTTCTACACCAAATCAGAAAATTCAAGTGATATTTTTTTGGCGGGGAGGTGGGAGGTTGAACAGAAATATCAAAGTGTAAGAGACATAAAATAGATTGAATGGAGAATAAATATAAATCGAATCGATTCACATGACAACATCAAAGTGAATCGATATAAGAAATTACTTTAATACCAAAATTGTGTTTGTTTAAAAGATAAATGGATGACCTTATAAGAATTAGATTTTTAAAATAAAAATTACTCACTATTCGAGTGGAAAAAAACTTAAAAAATCGAAGAAATATGGAACTTTTTCCCACAACCACAAAAACACAGCTCGTTTAATACCTAATAATATATCTGATTAGGTAGTACATTTGGTGATTTATTTGAAATATTAATGTTGTAAAGTTTTCATAAACACACCGACTGTGAGAGAGACGGAGCATCGAATGAAAAAGCGTGCTTTTTGGTTTCGAAAAATCTAAGTGCTCGTTCGCTTGCTCGCTGAGTTCTATCATCAGTGTGTATTGAACAGGCAGTGAATGGCATTTTGCCCCGCAGGTGGGTGGAACCAAGTTTGATTTTATGTCAGGGACTGTCTATCAACGTATATATAAATTCCATTTAAATGTTTTTCAAGTCGATGGTAAAGCGGTTTGAATCTGACAGATTTCCATTTGGCTCTAAAATGGAAAATTCATGAAAAACACTTTGCAACAATGTGCCACGAAACGTATAGCATGAACATAATAGCACTGAAATTTGAGCGGCTTTATCAAGGAACACATGGAGACAATGTATGTACGGTGCTTCCGTGATAAAACTTCCAGCTCTATATCAAGTGTGTTATTTTTGTATTGTTTCGACTGATTCGTCTAGAATAATATATAGATAAACGAAGCCATTCAAGCAATCGGAACCAATCAATAATTTGACGGTATGTTTTTTTTTTCTTCTTTCAAAATTCCTTGCCATTAAAATGCTAACAAACATTTCAAATATTGATGATTTTCTTCTAATATAAGCGAAAGTAATTTGGTTTGCGGAAAGCTCCCTAATTTATCACTAATGCGAAATTTATTTATTTAATTCAAGCGAATCTCAATATTTCATTTGTTTGTTTGTTTTTTTGTTCTCATTTCTGTCATTGTCCATCTTGCTCGTAAATCTCGATGAAACAACCAGTCGGTGTGCAGCATGGTTACTGAACTGAGAACTGGAAAAAAGAAAGCGAGAAAGAGAAAGAAAGGAAGACAGAGGGAAAAAGTGTTATTTTCGACTATTGTCGCTGCCACGTTTTTTCTCCATTCGACTTGATGATGAGGTTTGTGCGTTGAATTTTGGATGAGATTCCAAAGCGAAACCTTACCTGCACGACTGAATTTTAGAGTGCGACATCCATCCATTTGACGAAGAGAGGGACAAAATTTTATTTTAAACGCATTCCGGTTTTATTCCATTTTTCATGAACCCTTGATTGCCTTGATGTTATTTTCTTTCCTCTTCCTTTCTCGTTTTCTCTCTCTCCTGACTACGCTTTTATTTATTAGATTACGAACAATAAAAAAAATCCAAGTGAATTATTCTCATTATCACTTTTGGCTTTGTTTTCTACTTCAAATGAATTGATGGTGTATAATTTTACAAAGATTTTGCCAATTCACCAATTATCCAGCGAATGCTTTTGAAAATAAACATTCTCTCATATTTATTTTTATCATCATCATCTGATAAATTTACCGTCGGTCGAAACGGAATTATCGGCTTGCGTTGTATGATGATAACACGACTTTGATTTAAGGCGTTGGTGATATTTTTTCGGGAAATCGGCTTAATGCCGAAAGTTTATATCAAGGTCCATGTTTCATATTTTACATTTCAGTGATCTCTTTCTTTGTTCCGATCAATTAGACGCGCCGACAAAAAGAGTACGGCGACATACCATTTGTGCTAATTTTACTTCAGGCAGAATCCGTAATGGATAAGGAACAAATATCTCATTTATATGCTTCCTCAGGAATTAGTTCATAATTTGAAGTTTATCAGAGAGCCTAATTGCTTTAATGTATTTTGCGATGTTTCTGTTCTTTGTGTTTTTGGTGAAATGAGAAAAGATGTCCCTCACCGATATAGCTTTATCTATCGCTGATTGGGAAACAAAAGCGCGCTATTAAACTTGTGTAAATTATAATGATGGAAATGAATAGTTTGTATGTGTGTTTGTGCGTGTTTAGACATCGTTAACCTTGTTCCATCGTCTCAAAACAGAAGCGATTGGTTAAGCGGCGTCTTTTTCGCATGAGTAAATATTTGTCAAGCGAAGTGTGAACCTTGTTCGCTTGCCGGTCATACTCGATTTTCATTCGAATCCACACACACATCGAAAATGAGATATAGATAGATTTTCATTCACGTTTTATTTTGATATAATTAGCGCAGAAGATTCAATTACACTGAGAATATTCACTGTCATTCGTCAATGTAATTAATAGTTAATGAAATTGGCTTTAAAAAAAAGGTGTCACACAACACAAAGAGAATATATTCTTTGTGGTTTTAAGTCCGATATTTTTTCTCGTTTGCCAATTGTGATTATTATTTTGGTGTATTTTCATTGGAATTTGTGCCCATTTTTCAACATGGTTTTAAGTTCGATATATTCCCATCATGCTTGCAATGCACAAAATTTTCATTTTCATTTTCATTTGTCACAAACATTAAATGTGACACCATACACGATCAACGAAATTCACTTAAAGATCATGTTAAATTGAATTTCCCCAAATTCCCATCGCATGTATATAAATAACAATCGAATAATTGAATACGAAAAAAAATGGCGCGAGAAACAACTGAAACCGGTGTGTTTACAGCCAATCGTAAAAATGGATATTTGAAACGTGGGTTATATGATGAACGAACAAAAAAAACTCATTTGATTATTAAAATAACAACGCTGAAATGAGACTGAAATGTGATGCGATTTACGGAAATTTTGTCATATGTCACATCGAATTGAATGAATTACAATCCTATTCAAATTCAAGTGTCAATGAATGAAATGTCTTATGCACGTGAAACAAATTTTACAAATCGACACAAAACAACGACAAAAACTACAAATTTATTTTTAAAAAAATAACAACATTCTACTGCGAAGATGGCCAATGATAAGTGATTCTGTCTGTATTTTTCCATTTTTCTTCGACTTTGTAACCACGATACGCGTTGTGTTATCAAACGTGCAGTTCGCGTTTCACTTGAAGTCGAGAAAATTTGATACTGTCTGTAAATTTAGCAGTGATCAACTAATCTGAGCGAAGCGCATGATATAAATATTGTAGATATAGGCTTGGCATGGTATGGCATTGGTTTGACTTGACTCTACTTGCTTCAGTTCATTTGCCATTTGTTTTGCTTCTCATTTTCCGTTTAAGTTGTGTAATTCAAGCGCATTTCTTGAATACTTACTTATTACATGCACTTGTTTACTTTTGGCTTTGGCCATTTCGTTGCCAACTGTAAACATACACTGATGTATTGTTGTTTATTCGTTTGTTTGTGTGGTTGTAACTTAATCTAATGATTGCCAGAGTACCGTTTGCATTTGCAAGTGAGCTATTTGTAGCTGGTATTATTCTCTCTTTCAGTCTCTTCTCTAAATCGCTGTCAACTGAGCCATTGTCTCATATAAAATATGTGATACGCATTAAAGTGGTTTTTTTTTATATTCAACTAGTTGGACAGTTGGCGAGCATATAACAATTGAATCGAATTGTTTTCTTAGAATACGTTCTTGAGATATCAAGAATAATTCACATTGCGATGAGTTTGTTGTTTTCTTTTCGTTTTGTGTCTTTTTATTGTGCTTCTTCTTGATGTTCGCCTTTCAGTGAATTTGATATCACATTACCACTCGATCACAAAAGCTCGCTGAAAAAGCGACAAACGAAATGCAGTAGCGACAATTAATGAACCAATTGAACTATTTTTAATTTTTTTATTTTAAAACAAATAAGGATTATATAGGTGAAAAATGTTATATGCATTTTATTGTTTACCAATAGAGGGCAATCACTCTCATATATTCGTCTTTGTTTAAACAAAAAAGAAATGTGCACGATGTGATAAATGTAACATGATGAGGTACGTATGTGCAAATCGAATACATGCAAATGTGAATGTACTTCGTTCTTGGACTTTGACCAAGTTCTATTCGCTGGAATATTAAACATCCGTTTATAATTGGGTCTATCATCACAAAACGACCATTCAGGTAAAAATAACCCATAAATTCTTGTTTATTTTCCGATCAAATTATGGCTTCGTCATAAATTAATATTTCACCATTTTTCTACCTTTTTTCACCCACCATTAATATATTGATTTAAAATATTGCGTTTTTATTTATAATTTGAGTTGATAAACGGCTATTGTTATGAATTGAACTAATTGAGCAATTACCAGCAATTACATACCAAATGGGGAAAAAGTATGGCCACTGACTTTTTTATGGTATTCAAAATAAATTGGATAACACAATGATATTTACCTGAAATGAAAAATTAAACACAATTTATTAAAATTAAGCATATTACAAAGTAATGGGGAACAAAATTGTAATAATTTATATGACGGCTGAAAAAAAAATGTCCTGATTTCATTAGACAGAAGACAGTAAATGAAGTGGAATGAAGGGTAAATGTTCATGTTTCGTCCCCTGTGTAAATCAGTCGAAAATTATTACATTTTATGTTTATGTATTTTTTTCGTCATCTTCGTGTAATAATGCGACATTTACATTGGCTGTTAGAAATTGTCAGAGTGGATATAATATCACAATTCGCATTACATGTAATGCTCTTTCTCTCTCATTATAATTGATTTTCTCTTCATTTGCATTATTTGAGCGAACTGATACGGAACTAAGTAAGTGCATTTACGTTTTCATTTAAACCGATTGGATGCACTTAGAATGGGAGCAAATGAGAATGAAATACTGAATCTAAGGCAATTTCACATAGTAATTATTGCACGTTGCAAACTTGAATGCGCGTGAACAACAACTTTGTTGTCGAAAGTGGAGAGGGGACGGTAGAAAAAATGCAGCAGTAACATATAGTAAGAGCAGTGCTGATGTTGTTGTTGTTACTGCACTGTGGCCGTTGCACATTGTAGGCGCATTGCTTAATTCAAGCCAATCGAATAATTTACACATTGACATCTCTCTGACAAGACCTGTACCACTGAGCACACTAATAATCATCTATAGTAATATAAAGAGAGATGTTCGTTTAATAAAATCGAGTGAAGCACAGAAGAAAACGCATAAAAAACTAGCAAAATCTAAAACAATTAACGATTCATTTGTAGTGGAACGATGTGCAATTGCGAGCATAAATTGTGTTCAATGTGCACGAGCTTGGTTTGATCGTCATTAGCTGTGTGCAGTAACAGTAGCAGCAGCAGCATCATCATTCTGTTTATATCTTGCCTGTGCAAAACATAACGCTGCTAATAACGCTTCATTATAATTACATGTGTTTGAATAAAAATCTCTGTCGACCAGCAAATGAGTTTAATAGAAAACAAGAGAAGAAATATACTTGATTTTTTTTTCGTTGTTGTTTATGTATCGCGCCATGTTGCACACAAAAGTGATTACATTGTTCAGCTTCAACTGTTTGAATTCGAATCGTCATGTGAAGCGAAAATATTTTCGTTTTTTCGGCATATTATTCAACAATAATCATTACGGTGTAATTCGAATGTGTTGTTATGAAATTGATAACGATTATTTGGTTCTCGTATGCGATCAAGCAACAGACAATTCGACCACAACCGATTCTGAATATAGATAATTAAACACTTTGCATAATGTTCCATAATCGTTTTGTTCAGCGCACCGTAAGCATTCACTAATGTACTGAATAAAATGCGCATACACTCTCTTAAAATTACGAAAATTGAGTTACTTTTGCCTGAACTCAACACAATTTTTTTTTTATCAGCCAACGTTCTTTTTTTTCTTTCCTTCTCTTTACATGCATCTTCTTCGGCATGGTTTTGCCATCTGTTGTAATTCGTGCGGATTCTTTTTCATCATTTCCACATAATACGTTGCTGGATATATAGTTTTCTGAGAAAAATTCCCTATGAATTTGATTCGTTGCAAGCGTACATTGCAATTTTAATAATTTAAAAGGAAAGTTTTGTCAACACCTTTTTCTCGAATGTCCCCTTGTTAACAACGTTCTTTGAAACGCATGAATTGTCCATGGTACTCGAAGAGAATGAGAGAGAGAGAGAAAGAGAGAGAGAGGAAGAGAGGAAGAGAGATGGAGAAGAACAACTTTTGCCATCCGATGGTTTTGCGACTACTGTGCTGCAAAAAGAAGGTCGCTTTTGGGGACAGAGTTTTGTGACATAATTTTCGAACTGAAATGCCAATCAAAGTGAGTGAAAACATGACCGTAACTAAATGCCAACCAGGAAAATTCCGGCATTAAGAAGGTTTCGACAAAATGCGAATATCATAAAAGTCAGGTAGTAGGAAAACGATGGAAAATCGTCAAGTTAAATAATAATAATATAATAAAATGAAAAAAGCTTTGAAAAGGCATTGGCGCAAAGTAATTAAAATTCGGTTTTCTCTACTGCTTCTTATTTCTTTTTTTTTGTTCATAAATTTTGCATAACGTTTTTGACGTATTCAAATTAAAATCAAAAACATATTTTGTAGCTTAGATTCACATCAACAGAGAATATTCTGATGGTAAGTAATTTTTGGTGGCACACGCTTAAGAAATCAGGAATCAGAGCGTGTACAAAAGCCATTGTTCAATCGAAATTGAAAATTCACATGAATACATTGTGGTTGACGTTACGATTGCATTGAAGTAAATGGATGCTTGTGGTCATTCAAAAAAGACGAATTGTTGCCGTAAATCAAGTTTCATTCGACCAGATTAGTTTCTTTTATTTTCACTCTGCAGGACAATGTGATGGGCGTTTCGACACGAAATTCTAGAAATCGAGTGAATTGTGTTCGAAAACAAGGCAATGTAGTAATTTGACTAAAAACCAATTATTGTAATAGGCATTCCAATCAAATCAGTTGCTTTCATTAACATCAAACGAACGAATTTTCGGTGGCGTATTTTTTTTTCACCTTGTTTCGTGTACTTATATTATATGTTCCATTTGATCGCCGAAGAAATTTGGTTGCCTTTGGGACAAACGATGAAATTGCGTGTACGCAAATATCATTTTAATACCGTAAGTAAGCAAAAGATCGGAGTCACCTCACAGCAATAATTCATCAAGGCAAATGCGCCTACAAGCATAACCATAATTAGTGTTGGGCCCAATCTCTCACTCTCTCTCTCTCGTATCTCACTTTCAAATTGAGTTGTTTTGTTTTATGTATATGTATAGTTTTCATGATCCATGTTGCAGGTTACGTGGATACGTTGAATTTTACCTGCTATGTCTCCTTGTTCGGAGATCGGAGCGTGGCGAATGTGCAAAAATAAAATTCGTTTTACGGTGCTTGCATTAAGTGCTGTATTTGATTTTGAACATTAATTGCAAATGGGGTGACGAACATATTTCATTGGATTAGGCATGAAATTCCATCTTATCACGACATCGTGGGAATTTCAATGAATCACCAAATACCATCGCCGTATGATCCTGCGCTTGTTCGTTCATTCGTTTATTCGTTTGCTTACTGTGTGGTCACAGTGAATTAAGTGCACGGTTTGCTGTTGTTGCCACTTTTCTCTCTTTATAAATCCCATTTTATCGATCCAAGAAATACGATTCTGAGATTGTGTATATATGTGTGTGCGTGTGTGTGTGCCTAACAACACATTCACTAATTATAGTAAGGATTTTACTATTCGTTGCGCATTCACGAGCTCTCTATGCTGTGTGTAATGCGTTGCGAAAATCCATTGTGCAAAAATGACTATGTGATGAATATATGTGCAAAAACGAAACGAAAGCGATTATTGTTTTGTTTCCTCTTCTTTTTTTCATTTGAATTCATCGTAGATCGCACGAGCAAATGGGTACGTTAGCGTTTCGCGCAACAACAATAACACCAACATACAAACAGAAAACAAAACACACGCCAATAGTTTTTTTGCTGCTTCGTTTTAATTCTGATGTATGGGTACAACGCAAACAGCATCGCGATTTTGTAGCTAAGGTCAAGGCCAACTACCTCTCTTTCTCTTTTTATTACATCGAGCTGATTTCATTTGAGAACAGAGAATACATATGCTCCCATATATGCTGCCATCGACATTCAAGCCAGATTAGTGTTTTGTTTCAGCGCAGAATATTATTTTATACTTTTTCTTTGGATGCCATAGAATTTATAATTATTTATTTGAAGCTGCTGCTGCGTTGCCGTTACTTGCAAAAAATATGTACGACACACAGAATTGACTATAAAACAGCTATCCATTGGTTTTTTTTATCATCAGCTTTCAACATTTTCGGCGAGTGTATTTTTTTCGATTCGTTCATAATTGTGTTTATTTTATTTTATATGAACTATAAGCGTTGCCGTTGGTTTGTATATTGAATGCATCAATTTAAAATTGTTTATTAGTGTTTACATTGGCCGTGCTTGCTGATAATTGCACAGAACATTTGAATAAATTGATTGGATAAAATTTGTGTAGTTATTGAACTCTGATATAATGAGCTGTTGAACGATTGTTTACCGAATGAAATGGGCTTTTTTTGACTTTGAATGGAGAAACAGAAAAAAGTGCACATTCGCCAAGAACATGGGCCATAATGTATTATACCGAATAAGCAAAATGGAATACACATAAACATCTTTTTTTATTTATTTCTTTGAATAAATTTAATTTGGATCAGCATTAGCCGGAGCAAAAGCAGGGAAATAATATTCAGCTTTTAACGGAAGTGGTTTAATTCTCAACATTGCGATAACTCAAATTGGGGTTGTTGTTATTTTTTCAACCGAAATTCCCATGAGGCGAAAATCAACATGAACGTAAATTATTGGTTGGTTTTGAATATTCAAAACATAAAAAGGACTTATGTCATTTACATTATTTACTATTTTGACTTGAAAAGGAACGGTTTTGGGAGAATATAAATCAAAATTCGTGGAAATATAATTCCCCAAAGAGTGACGCAGCCACTTCAATATTACTACTTATTCATATCGTTTGAGAATTAATCGAGATAAAAACGAACGATATGCCGGTTCGCTTTTGCCTATGACTCATCACGATAAAGCTGTTCCGTTTTTTTTTCATTGACCATGGCACTGAATACGCCTCAATTTCGTTTTTTTTCTTCTTATTTTGAGAATGTAAAAGATATGTATTTGTATTCCCAATGTGATGAGTTTCGCATGCGTGATTTTCTCACAGAAAATATTTCATACGTTCTTTCAAAAATGCCATGTAATTAGATTGGGCACTAAAGATGAGCAATAAAGTTAAGAAAAAATCACTTTAAAAAAAGTGGTCGAAACAGAATGGCAACCGCAGCCGTTATAGTAAAGTGTTTATAAAGAGTTCCCGAAAAATTGCATATATTTCATTCGAAGAGACATTGAATTGGATGTGTTTATCGTTATTTTATTGCCTGCGATAACCGTTGAAGCATCAATTTTCGACAATAACGATAGCACAGTGTGCGATAGCAACAGCAAGCCACATAGTGGCGAAAAATGGTAAATGCATAAGAACAACAATCCTTGCCTGTTTGTCACATACACAAAATATGGCAAAATGCAAAAGGAAAAAATAAAATAAAATTACCAGAATTACGACATTAATTTGTATCAATTAATTTATGAGATGATGGTATTGTTTTGATTCTTATAGCGGCGCCAACGGCCTCAACGAAATTCATGCGTTAATTATTGTTCGCATTTCGCTCAATTCCGCGCACATCAACGTGTCGACAATCACATAAAAGCTAATTTGTTGCAAGATCGCCTCTCTCTCTCTTTCTCTTTGCGTAGGTACGAACTGCAAACCAGATGTTATAAAATGCGGGGCTATATTTTAACTAGTAAAAGGCTGGACGATCGAACATTGTGAATTGTTAACGAAATCGAACCGATCAACAGACTTGTTTGCAGGAAGAAAAACTGCAAACATAGACAAACCAAAGTGAACATCAATAAACCGTGTTCGTTTTCAAGTTAAGTGATTTATTCTATTGGTTGTGTGTCATCTTCAATAAAAATCGTTACTTTTTATCATGTATTTTGTTCATGTAAAGCAGCCTTAATTGCCCATTATTAATTGATAGAATTTGATGAAAACCCATAAAAATGCAATTAAACGAACATCTTCATGAAATTTATGACCAATAGAGCGTTGATATACTGGTCTATTGAAGCGATAAAACGCATTACTTGAGTGTTTTCATCCAAAAATCATTTGGCAGATTCGCATGCATGGCAAAACATATACACAGTACAATGCACCCAAAAGTCACGCATTCAATACTACAAAAATTCTTTTTATCCTTTCCCGAATCAAATGCAACAAATCGAGCAATTCTTTGTCGAATCGAACATGTGTATTAATATAAAATTCGCAATTTTTCAATGTAAATATTTGGCATTGCTTTCACATATAACATTTCAGCACATTTATTAAGCCTGACTTGGCTCTCTTTCTCTCGGTAATTCCACATATAGAATTTTTTTTCTTCTTCTTTTCGTTCACTCCGTCGATTGTTACGCGCTGTGCCGAAATGCTAAAGTATTCGACCGATTGTTGTCAAATACACCCATTATGTATGTGAGCGTATCGAAAACCAAAACTGGAATGACAACATTTGCTATTTTGATGCTGCGATCCATGTAGGAGCTTTCCACAATCGTTCTCTCCTTTGCTCATTGTTCGTTTTTTTGTTCTCATACATGTATTTGTGTTATGTCAGCATCCAGCAAACCCAAAGCACGCTTTGAACGCACATATTTATATCAAGTTATATTTTATTTTGGTCGTTTAGAATGCTGATATTTATTGTATTTTATTTTTTCTCTTGCCTGTTCATGCCAGTGTAAATCCTCAAACGGAATTCCGTACTCCCAATCGAATCAACACAAACACACATCGCCATATATAACCCACATCAAATTTGAAAACCATTTCATGCGTGCCATAAGAGATATGTAATTCCTTTGAAGGAAAATTTTGACGAAATTAAAAAAAAAAATAACGGTGAAAAGAAAATCTACTTCATTATTGGAAAATTTGGACCGTACAATAAACAATCACAAGCTCCATGGATATCAATAGAATTCATTTCATTTTGTTCACATTTTTTTTCTCATAATAATATAACAATTCATATTAGAAGTTCATAAATACTTGAAATTTTTGGGACAAACCGAGGGATACAATGCGTCATTCGATGAACCATACACACTCGAGGAATTTAAGGACTTTTTTTCATGACGGATACTTGTTATTAATAATCGTCAAAATTGAATTTAATCGTTTTATATGATCGGATGGCCATTTATTTCAATATATTGTTGCAACCATAAATTTGGCCATAGAAAATGGATTATTATCGTCAGTGAATGAGTTTTTCTCATACTTCATGATATAAATAGCTTTAAAAATGCGCATAATAGTTAATGTAATTTCCGTCGTTATTTAGAGCTAAGCACACATAGACACATACACACAAATCTTTGTCTGCATCGGTTAAGATGACGGCGATGACGTACATTGCTTGCTGAAGGGCTTAGCAAAATCTATGCAAAGTCTAAATTAATATTTGAGTGTATCTATGGTGTTTCACTGTTGACATCAACAAACAAATTGCTACAAAACTTGGCGTGATTCTTTGATTTGAACACAAGAAAAATGTAATAATGCGACGTTTCTCTCATAATTAAATGCCAAAAAATGTTCTAGTGTTCTCATGTTATACACCAAAAGTGTGACTAATTAGTTTGTTAGGCACGGTGAGAACATGCAAATCCGTTTACGAGTGATACAAATTATTGGCGCTGGTGAGAGATTGCGAGAGGGAAAGAGTGAAGAAGGAAGGTGCAGAGCTGGCAAGATCAAAAGGTGAACGAAACCAGTCGTGAGTGAGCCATTTTCATCATATAATAATGCCATTCACATTGTGATAACACGTCAAAAATCTACATATAATCAAACATATGTTTCACACATAATTAATTTTTTGGGGTTTGCCACTTCCTTCTCTCTTCCATACTCTTTCTCATTCACTTCACGTTCGCAATGTTCAGTTCTATGCGTGGTTTTTATGAAACAAATTGCTTTTTCATTTGCCATTTCCTTTAAAATTGTGATATGCATAATTTTTTTTTCTTTTTTTTTTACTGGTTCATGTAGTACGTATTTCATTTTTGTGGCATGCAATCTTTGATTGAAACTTTTCTATAATTCTATTGTTGTTGAATGAGCGTTTGTTCAAGTCTTTTTCTATCCAAAATGATATGAAATGGAGTGGAATGAAGCTAAACAGCAAATGCAAAATATGGAGAATAAAAAAATGCAGAGCTATAAATTAAAATTCTTAATAACATATGATTTATAGCTGCTTCAACAGCAACAATCGAGCAAAGACAAACTATTGCATTTCGTTACATATTGCCACAAGCGCTATGACTCAAACAATTAGCAAAGAAAATATTATAAAATGCAATGCCAAAACGATGAAACACGCTCATGGCGTGCGGACTTTTTTGTTTTCGGCCATAAACAAACGAAAAGAACGAAGAATGAACATAAAATTCCGCCAAAACGAAGATGGCTTTACACATTAAGTAGTTCATTTTGTTAATAAAACGATTATATGGCGAACGCAAGAGATTCTTTCATGAAATAAAATGTGCGCAATTAAACCAAATAAAGTGCAGTCGGGCTGTTTCGTGTATGAAAAAACATTCGAGCAAATTTTTGTTCATCACCGTAACAGCAGCGATTCAATTCGATATACTCAATAGCAGAGAAATTTATCGAGACTGTTCGCCGAAATGTTATTGAACCAATGCTTCAATATTCAATGTGACGGAGTATCATTGTTTTTGTGTGAGATGATATTTCGATTTGTTTTTGCGCAAACCGAAAAAAAAAAACATTGTAAAACCTCAATTTCCATTTTTGACCAGAAAAACAATCAAATTTGTGGTCAGTTGTGTTTGTCGTTCTTTCCAAAAATGCAATTTGCAAGCCCTTTTTCGGAGAAAAGTTGCGTAAAGTAATCAAATTGAATGTGGAAAAAGTTCGGCATAATTTATATTTACTTATGGTGCGAATATGTATAGCAGAGTCTTTCTCTCTTTGGGCAAACGGCCAAAATCGAGCAACAACGAGTTAGAAAGTGAGAAAGATAGAAAAAGAGACAGTGTGAGAGTGAATGGGAATCCAAAAGAAAGAAAACAAATAACAATAACCAACAAGTATTTTGTTTATTGCCAAAAATTGTATGGCATCTCTTTATTTTCACTCTCGCGTTTGGCTGGACACAAAAAAGGGAAACGCGACAAGGGAACCAATTTGGATTATTCATTTTCGTATTACATTTCATTTCGCGTGCATTTTCCGTTTCGCTTACTCACATTTGAAGCAATCATAATAATTGTTTGTGCTGTTTTTTTTTCGGCAATAGCCCATTTTTATTCCCAAATTATATGCAGCCGACTACAAAATGCTTCTGCTACCGCTAACATGAAAAAAAAAACAACAACTAAACTTCTTTTGATTTTTTCATTCTTTCTCTCTCTCCCTCTCCATCTTGTGCTGTTCTTGTCATCGCTCCCATTCTCAACAAAAATCCAAAGAAATGTGCGTATGTAGAAATCTCATGACGACATGTTTCAGTAGTTTTTTTGTTTTGCTCCATTCGTAACTTCGCTTTTTATTACTTCTTTTCCTTTCGATCGGTATCTGGTATTGTTGTTGTTTTTTCATCCGCGTGTTCATGCGTATTACTTTTTTTTTGCCTTTATATTCCTTCATTTGTGAATTTGTAATATATATTTCGTGCATTTTGACATTTCAACACGAGAGAACCCGTGCATATTTGTTGGCTCTCTGTTTTTAGGTAATATGCACAAAAAAGCCAATGAACTCTCTTATTCCGGCGTTCCTATTGAAATGGGTGTGCTATTCCTCTTTATTACGTTTGTTATGCAAAACCAACTTGAGTATTAATAAATGCACGCTTCTAAAAACTTTACTCCTTTCACAAAGCAGAAAGAAAAACACAAATAGAAAAAGAATGGAATGGTCGACCATATTGGCCATTATCCGGCATCAGAAAATCAATTGAGTTAAAGTCGTAAAAAACCCGCATGAAAATTATTCATTTATCCCAAAAAATTATGTTTGGTCAAAAAAAGCGTTTCATTTTGAGCAGTTTTTTCGCATTTCTTCGGCGAACCATTGAGAAAAACTGACAAATGGGATAATCCGAATCATAAAACGGTTGGAGAAAATGAATAGGCGCACGTATGAATGTAGTACCGTTAAAAGTAAAGCAACAAGAGACAGAGAATGATGCTCATAAAGCGCGAAATTTGGGCATTTTTCATCCGAATCATTGTGTGTGTCTGTGTATTGTATTTTCTAAAGAATGAGAACAACTAAGCTTTGAGCTCAGGCCATGTGGTTGATACAAAGTTTGGAAACGCTATATGCTTGCAATATTCAAACAATAACGAAGACGCCACCTAGGACATTCCATACTCAAACTTAACTGACAACCAATCTTAAATTTGTTATTGAACTGGTTGTTAGTTTAGTTTGAGTATGTCCTAGGTGGCGTCTTCGTTATTGGTTGAAGATGAATCAGATCATTTACTTATATTGAGTTGTAATGTGCCTTTTGTGTACGAATTAGTATTGCGTAGCAGTTGGTTCCTGTGAGTGAAAGGTAGCTCAATTCAAAATGCATTGTACTCTATATTTCCATACACTTGGACATTTATTATTAACAGTATACACGCCTTCTGCGTATTAACTTTGTGCTCAAAATGAGTAGCTTGTGTCAATAAAATGAAAAATCTCATTTTTTTTACCCTGACATAACATTTACACAGACGATTGTGTGCACACCGCATACATTTAGAATTTTTTTTCCTCGAAAAAGTACAATATATGTATGTGTATGTTTTGTATTTGGTGCATGGCAAACAATAATAAATCCTTTACTCATTCTTGTTTTCTTGTACACCAATGAATTTTTTGGGTAAACAATGCGATATCGTTTGCTTAATTGAAATATAGAGCAAAAGAGTATAGACAACAGAATAAAAAGCATTGAATTACTCATTCTTTACCACTTTATATAGTACTATTTGTGTTGATATATTTTGTCGATTGTTGAACACAGTGGAAAAATGTGCGTTTGCTTGCGTCTTTTTGTAATTAATAGACATTGCCTGATAGACAATTTAAAATGGACATTTAATTCCGAAAAATTGCACAAGAAGGGACTGTTTATGGGATGGCAGCAAAAGCGACAAGACAATATGGAGTGAAAGAATAAATGAAAAATGAGCGGTCGGAGATTACGTAAAAATAGAACTTAATTAAAATGAAAATGAAAAAGATCTTATTCTCAAGAGTTTGGCTCTCGAAACGTGCAAATGAAGTGGTCGTCATTAATTTGAACCGTATTTGCTTTCTTTGTATTCTATTTCCGTTCTTGTTTTCTTTTTTCGCTCAAAGCGTGATAACAATATAAATTATGATTTTTTTATCTTTTATTATTTTAGGAGTGCAAGTCAACAAACAACAATATTTGATTAAAAACGAAATATCCATTTTTATAGATCACCTCTTATAAAAGAATGTATCTAATTATATGTGCTCGATGCGCACAAAACGACTATTAGTAGGGGGGCGAAAACAAGCAAAATAAACAAAAGCCCAAAAACACATCTTCTTCTTGCATTGACACACAAATACAAAATTATTACTTATTTTCTTTTATTTCTCTCTATCTCCCTCCCTCCCTCTCTCTATCTCTATCGCTCTTTTGTAACCATAAAGGTGTGTTCTCCGGCATTTATTCATCATGGCATTTATATCTATAGGTGTAATGGTTTGGTAATCTTGAGCGAATAAAACCGAAGCTAGAGTTATAAAAACAAAAGCAAAAGTACACAGTTCAATTTCCGCTCAATAGTCACATGGATATTTAACGAGCAATGCAATATCAATCGCATTACTCCATTACTACGTCGAATATATATACACTTTGGCTTATTGTCAATTGTGAATCTGCATAGGATTATTTCTACGAAAACGGCATGAAATAAAAGTCCTCCATTTGCTGGTTCGTGACAAAACCTTTCATTGAAAATATCCGTTTTTGGTTGGCAGGACGGTGCGTATTTATTTTCTGTCTTCTTTCATTAAATCATAGTATTGAAACGTTTATTTCATTTATCAAAGAGCTCTGTCTCCCGTGCATTTCTGAATTTTCTCATAACTCTATTTCGTTGTGTGTCGATACTGAAACAAGTGCCGACCCACCGGTCAAATACAACAACTCAACACAACAAAACAAACTTGACTAAATTAAATAAACGCACAAACGGAACCAGTACACAAAATAGGCAATGACACGCGATATTACTTGGCAAAACGAAAATCCATCATTCGAATCAAGAATTGATGAGATTATATTTCCAATAGCAATATATATGTACGAGGGTTGCTCCATAATTTTTTTTAAAAACATATATAACACAGTTGTTTTTTGTCGAAAATGGTTTTATTGTTTTTCAAAATATTCCCCGAGATGATCGATACACTTTTGCATTCGATGAAACCATTTGTCATAGCATTCGTGCCACTCCGAAACTGATATCTCCAAAACGTGTGTTTTGAACGCTTCAACTGCTTCTTCTGGTGTCGAAAATCGTTGACCACGTAGTTTTTTCTTCACGCTTGGGAACAAAAAAAAGTCATTGGGTGCCAGGTCAGGACTGTACGGTGGATGACCCATCAGTTCGATGTTTTGACCGGTCAAAAATCGAGTAGTTTGAAAAGATGTGTGAGAGCTCGCATTATCGTGATGAAGAATTATTTTGCGACGGTGGTTGTTTTTTCTTATTTCACCAAACACTTCGGGCAAACAAATGGTGGTATACCAATCAGAATTGACGGTCTTACGATCCTCTAGTGGAACGGTTGCCACATGACCACTTCTCCCGAAAAAACAGGCGACCATTCGCTTCGAAGTGCTTCTTGCTCGAACAACTTTCGTTGGGTTATCTTCATTTTGGAAGACCCATACAGTCGACTGCTGTTTCGTTTCGGGCTCATAGGCATATATCCACGATTCGTCACCAGTGACGATTTTATTAACGTCTTTTGAAGCACCACGATTGAATTTCTTGAGCATTTCTTTACACCAACTCACACGAGCCATTTTTTGTTCGTCGGTCAATTTATGTGGGATCCAACGAGAGCAAATCTTTTTTACGGCTAAATGTTCATGCAAAATTGTATGTATGCTGTGGGATGAAATGCCCAAAGATGCCTCAATCTCACGGTAGGTCACATGACGATCTTCCATAATCAGTTTTCTGACAGCATCGATGTTTTGTGGCACAACAGCCGATTTTGGACGACCTGTATGAAACTCGTCTTTGAGCGAACTACGACCGCAACGGAATTCTCGGTACCAGTTATAAATTGTCTGAAGGGTTGGTGCTTCATTGCCAAAGGCCAAATGAAGTCGATCGAAACACTGTTGTTGAGATAATTTACTTCGAAAATCGTAGTAAATCATTTTACGAAAATCTTCACATGTAAAATTCATTTTTTTGTTGAGTCGCAGTTTACCAGTCACTGTAAACAATACAAATAGCGTTCGTACGACAAAAGGTTCAGGGCACGAATACATACCAAAACATCAAACTTTACGAATATGACAATGGTTTACATCGGGCAACACTATAAGTACCATTTTAAAAAAAATTATGGAGCAACCTACGTATATGAAAAGGTATTAAAGCCATATCGGCTATATTAATTGAATTTCTAATCGATGGCCATAAATAAAATGTGAATGTTGGATAAATCAATATATTACAATCGGCAACCATTTTTATATATTCGATATATTGAGAAAACAAAATTATGATGAGTATGCATTAATCACGAATCCATTCGACGCATGGTATTGGGAATATTCTAGCAAGACTTTGATTTGACTAATGCGTATTTCGTTTATGCATATTAAGATCCTTTTTCCGATAGCATGTGTGTGTGTTTCGATTATAATGCGTTCTTATCTGTAATAGATGTAATATGACGAGTACTCAGAGTCTGCCAAATGATCCTCCTGAATTCGTTTAAATATTCAAATGCTTTTCTATTCCAATTGTAATAGAAGCAGATCCGATACATTTCGAGAAGAGAATAGGAAGTCATCAGAAAATGAATATGACACAATAAGTGAGTTGGCTTAGATTTATATTTTGGCACACATATTAATAGCGCATTTTGGTTGTATAATGTATAGACATTGCCTGAAAGTGTATTGTTTTTGGCTTGGCAAATGGAATCCATGGTAACAGGTTTGTATAGAAAATATTTTCTCGTTCTATTGCTATGAATGCGATGGGGGGCGAATAGGCACTGTCACAGAATGTTGTGACTTGCAAATTGGCTCCACAAATCGACATCAAAAACAGTGGGTGTGTTGAATATCAGTTCACAACTTGTGATGGTTGAGTATGACACAATATAAAAAATGAACTCCCTCACTTCCCTCACATGTCTTCAATCAAAAGGATATATATTGTGATAAACAAATTTATAGGCGTTGCAATTTCAAGTAAAAAAAAAATGATTCGGCAATTCAAACTTGACTTTGAAATCTTTATTAAGAAGAAACATAAAAAGCATTCTTTTTTTGTTCTTGTTGACGACATATAAAATGGAGAATATTTTTCTATGATTTCCTTGTCGAATTGAAATTCTTGTTTTTTTAATAAAATGAAGCTATTTTGAAGCCAATGAAAAAAAATAGAATGAAGAAAAAAATCTTACTTTTTCCCATTGTGTGTTAGATGTTTGAATTCAAACACACACTTCATCCGCTCAAAGAGAGTAAAAAACTACAAATAAAATGACAAAGAAACATGCCTGATAATATGGCCTTCAGACAAAATTTATAGAATGTAATTTTTCAATCTGTTTTCGGTCGACAAACATACATTGATTGATTGAAGGAATTCTTTTTTTCTCACACACAGTTTTTCGTTCCGATTTCAAAAGCAAGACGGAGGAAGGAGGGCGCATGTTAAATTCTAATTACGTAAATAAGACGCATGTATGTAAATAGATTTGATGGTTGTTTCGACTTCTTTAAGGGTCGAATCATTTCAAAATAATAATATACACACCAAAAGTCGAAGCAAATTGACGCATTGTCGCTACTCAACAACCGCACGTAATCAAGATACTTAAATTCGGTTTTCTATTGAAATTTTAAATGAAATCTGCCCTTTTTGCGGCGGTAGATGTGTGTGCCAGTGTGTGTGTGTGTGTGTGCTTTTTTGCTTTTAATTTCATTATTATTCTATGTTGGTCATTTGCTTTGCACCCACTTTCTTCGGTCCCATTAAATGTAATTCACGGAATCGTCAAAATCTCGGCACCACAATAAAAACCAACAACAACGTTTAGAGTGTGGCGCGAATGTGCGAACAAGTCATATTCGTGTATTGTGCATGTATTCAAGGCATAAAATTATAAAGAAATAAAAGTGCTAGCTGAGATTGTATTGTACAGTCCTAGTACTTGGTATGATTTAAACAAAAATCACAAACTATATACTATTTGCGCTCTTCATTTCGATATTGTATATATATTCGTCCACTTATAGATTCAACGAGGGTCACGATTTAAGTGATTGCCTGTATTTTTCTGCGTATTTCTACGACCATTATCATAAGACAACGCAAAACCAACGTTCGACCGTCATTTTTGACATATTCGATTTTTGAAGACTCTCACAATTGATCTACTAGACACACATAACTCGTTCCATGCCATTCGTTGCAAATAAATTGTCGTAAATCGTTTGCTATTTTTCTCTACGCATTTGTTAAGTGCTTCAATTAACTTTAATTTCGTCAACAATCGCTGATATGACGCTTTTGTTGTTCAGGACGTGAATTCTAATTAGATTATGCAATGCAAAGTAACACACACATGCCGAACACTCGTAAAAATTGGCATTTTTGTAAGTGCGTTTTATATTCGTTGGTAATTTTCGACTTGATTTCATCAATTTTGGTGTGTTTGACATTTTCTTGAATGTTAAATAAATCGGATGACAAACAAAAAGCGGCTATCAAATTTAATTGATCATCGAGCACTGAATCAACAAAATAACGCATACGTTTGTCAAATGACATCGATTTCTTTCGCTTAAAACACGTTTATATAATGAATGATCAATTATCATATCACTGGCTATGAATTTCGCCTCTTGGAATTGCACGTTTTATGGCTCACCAAAAAAAGAGAGAAACATTTCACAGCCCACAGTGAGGAAATGTGCATGAGGAACAAGGAAAGGGGCACACACAGAGTAAAATCACAGCATTGAATAGAAGTAATCGGAGTGAACAAGAAAAAATATCATCGACGATTCATTCAAATTGCTGTATAAGCATCTCGCACGACGCCTTTAAAATTAAAATATTCAAACACAAACAACAGGCAGTTGTGTATTTGCTGATAACTCGGTTTTCATTCGCCTTTCAAAATATCCCATTTAGTTTATGTAAAATTTATCCAGCAAACAATCTTAAAATATGCGAATTAATTTGATTTGCTCAATTAGAGCAGTTTTGTATTTGTTTATACTCGCATTCAATATGTGTGTTTATGTTTCTTTCCTCAACTGTTTTTTTTTTCGTTTCATGTGCCTAATACACTGTCGCTTTCGTTTCGCATGCGAAAACACACATATTTTTTTGCTCCTTTACTTTGGTTTTGATACAATTTTTTCTTCTCGCTTATATTATGTGTTTTTTTTTCAACACTTTCTTCATCTTCTTCGTGATTACGATGCAATAGATTAGGATCAGTAATTGTGATATGAAGCTCCCGCAAGCTGATTCAATTTTGATTCACATCGAACGGATGATTTTCCCATAAAAATAAAATAACATTATGAAAGAAATATGTTTCCCTTGGCAAGAAGTGATACTTCGTTCCACGCACATCAAATCACAAGCAACAAAAAAAAAACAATATTAAATTGCGTTTTATGCACACAATCAAATAGAATTTCATTCGTTTTTCTTGCTCACTCTCACTTCTGTTTTCTTATTGGCTACACTCTTTCGCACGAGACACATTTCAACGCGATGACTGTGCGTTAGAATGAATGCCATAATAATAATTATAATACTTTTGCGACCAAGAAGATAAAGAGAAAATTCACAGTGCAACGAACAATTAAATTCATTCAACTAAAGGAGAGTCAGTTTTGAAAATGAAAAAAAAAGAACACATTCGACACGAACCAAACAACTGAACGGAAGAACGTGAGAGAGATAATAAAATTAAAATAATAATGAAATTCGCGTTATTACAGCATTAAAAGAAATGAAAAACAAAAACCAAACACATGCATATGATATAAATGTACATCGCTGTGTATTGACGGCTCTATAGCTCACCGAATAGACAAATGCGATTTTAAAAAAAAGTCGCACTGAATGAACGAATCGAAGTCAGTGTGTTTGTGTGTGACCATGAAATTTCAGCAGAGTTTATCGAACCTCTTTTTCTAAACACACACACACCAACGGATTCGTATGATTTGCTTTTTTTTGTAGAGCGACTCTCTATTGTAAGTCAAAATTTGAGAGAGAGCACATTTTTCGCTATGATGTAGCACGAGGGAATAGAAGAAACGACGGTCACCCCGTGTAAATATTAAATGCGAAATTAGTTGCCGTTGAGCGTCTTCGGTTCAGGTTTTTTTTCTCTCTTTCTCTTCGCTTGGCCTAGACATTTAAGATTGTTTTTTTTTTTTTGTATTTCGAATTTTTGTTTCTCAGAAAAATTACTTTGATTTATTTTGACGCGAAATTATGAAGTGAGACGCACATCCATCACTAATAAAACGGATATTCCATATGCAATTGGACAGCCAGCATATATTGATTGTCTAAATGTTTGAATTTTATTGAACTGGTGAGCAATGAAATAAAATGACAATCAATTTTGTATTACTTGTGAACAACATACACTATATGGTGGGCACTTTTCAATTCATTTCATTTACAAAAAAAAACTATATACAAACATTTTGATAAATGCAGACTTTTGCTTATAAAAACATGAAAGAGAAGGAGAGCGGGAAAACTTTTTATAAATGATCTGTAGTTGCTCTCTGACTAGCCGATCTGAATGACAGCCAACAAAATCTTACAAGAAGATTTTCCTTCGTTTTTCATGTCTTAACATAACCAGAAAACACTGAATGACAACGATTAACGTTTTTTTGTTTGTCATTTTCGTTTTGCCCGTGATGTGGATTGAATGTGGTTGTCATATATATGAGTGCGACATGTCTACTTCAGATACAAAATAGCCAAAAAAACGTTTTTATAAAATAGACTCGATCGATTGATGATATGATTGGTATGACAATAGCATTTCGTTTTATCTGAAATATTGAAATGACAATAGATGGCAATCAAAGAGCGACTACATTACAAGAATATTCATGCGAAATGGAATGGCAAAAAATATATAGAATCGAACCAAACTATTGGCACCAATAAAATAAATTCGAAATGGAATTTTATATCAATCGATAGCTTGTCCATCCGCCTAAACTGGGTCAATATAATTCCTCGTTGGTTTTGTCGGTTAAGTTTTTTTTCTTTAGTTCTTTCTCTCTATATCGTCATTGCAACGATTTTATATCATTTGGATTTCGCTGTGCTCTCTGTTGCGAACGGCTCTTCAGAGTATCATTCATATCACATACACACTCTTTTTTCATTCTTGTTTCACAGTCAATGTCTATAATAGACCTTTCGTTTGCCTACGATGTGCAAGTAAATATCAACATTTTTCATTTAATTGCTACAAAAACTGTTTCGTTCATTCGATAAAGATATAGTACACATTGCAGAATGTTTGACTGCGCACATCGGTCCTCGAAAAAAAAAAAAACAACAAAGAGTGGCGAATACACATCCAAAAACCCCACATGCACGTACTTGTACAAAAGATGGCAAAAGCAACGCAAAAAGAGAATCAAGAATAATACACAAACCGGAGAACCGAAAAAAAAACATACACACCATGCATATACGACGACGACGATGAGATAGAAGGGGAGAGAGACAAAAACATCAACACCAAACGAAACATACGACGCTGAGTAAAGCAGAAGAATTACTTAACAGGAACAATTACATATAAATATGCACACATACACCGACAGAGATTTCAAATATCAAGCAATATTTATCCATTTATTTTAGTTTTTTTTTTTGTGTGTTCCGCATACACAGCGAAGAGTAGAAAAAAAAATTGTGTTATTCGACTATTAAGGTTTTACTTATATGCATCATTTTATGTTTATAGATATATCACTTCACGCATATGACGAATATCAATGCTATAACAAGCAATGTTTTATTTTCGCATGTGTATACTATATTTAATTTGAGTGTGCAATGGTGGTGCGGTTGTGTGTATTATGCGCTGAAGATATACACAGTCACATGCGGTAAACAAAAATACAAACAAAAGGAGCAAACGATGCATGGTTCGAACGGAGCAATGTGTTACAATGAAATTGGACTTTTTCGCTTCAACGCTTTCTTCCTGTACACAAACACATCGATAGACACGGTTAGAGCCAAAACGAAGAGCATTCGCACAGCAAGTAACATCTTTGCATGTTGTGGCTGTTTTGGGTAATATCAACAGCAGCAACAACAAAACTCTTATACACAATGCCAAAGAACATGCGGTAGGGTAAATGCGGCAAGTACTACGCATCACACACTCACACACACAAATTGTACGTTTGTGTATTGTAAAGCAATGTGCTCGCACGTCAACACCGAGAACACACAACATTGATTGTGTTGCGACGACAACGGCTACCTCACAACCGGCCGGTACGTTACGTTCGTATATAACGCAACAACATTCATTTTCGCTTTGCGCGAATCGATTCATGAAATGCGCTGAATGTCAAGAAAGTTTTACTGTTTGTATACATAACATTGATATATTATATCCATTTTGACTATTTTATCTCGTTCACTCGTACGCTCGTTCGCTTTCATTTCGTTCGATTTTTTTGAATAGATAGCTCGCATATTTTTGGGTATAATATAAATACACAAATAACCATTCAGTCGTACCGTGCCATGCCTGCATCATCACCAATACACCCAGATGACTTATGACATACACACACTCTTTCTGCATCAAGTTGAAAACACGAATTAAGAAGAAGAAGAAGAAAATAATAACAAAGACGATAAAATGCGAACAAAACGAGAAATAGTTCAAAAAAAAAATGTGCTTTGCCACAGAAATGTAATAAGGATAGAAACGTAGTTTTATTTTCACATATTATCGGTAAACTGAATGTATAAATAAAAAACGGTCGAAAAACAATTTGATATTTATCATAGGCGATGATGAAATTTGAAAGCAAATGGCTTTCCGCAAAAAAATCGGTTTCAATTTTTTTTAACGATACGTTTAATTATTCATGTGATTTAAATCTGGTTTTGATTAACCCATTTGATTCGAGTTTGTTTCGAAAGGGGCAATTCGTGTTGAAAATGTTTAGATTCCATTTATTTTATATTTTCACATAGTTTTTGCCTCTGAGGGACTCGAGATTCAAACGTGATTAAAAATTCTCTATCTCCTATTAAGAAAAATGACCTGTTCCATATATGATAAAAAGCCATTTGAAAAACGAGATTTTTTTTGTTTGTTTAAATTCCAAATAGCTTCGAGATACTGTTAATATGCTCATAGCTCCGTTGTCGTCATCATCATCATCGTTGTCGATTGCATTCTAGTTTGGGAGAGTGGCTTGGAATGTGGGTGCCCATTTCAATCAATCGTCACAATTTAGTACGCAGTTGAAGAGCGTTTACTTAATTTATCACTTAAATGAATACCCAAGAACTATTTGATCTAGTTTTGTACGCATGTACCAAACACGCAAGCACCGTGTACCGCATAGGCATGACATATTATCTTCACCCCATAATCAAATTAAGATTGAAATCTTTCAATTTATGTAGAACAATGCGAAAATTATTTTCAAAGCACATCTAACATTTATTGTACGCATTACGCGTTTACAATTCGAATGGAATTGAATAAAATAAGTACTATTGTCAGTCGTTATTCAAACCATTCAAACACAATATAAACACATAAGTTGGCAACGCTTGAAAAGTCATGCGACAAATGACAAATGGAAAATCATAACCATCACATCATAAGCCACCATTCATCTCGTTCGCGCCTTAATTACGAATTCATGTCATTCATTTTTCATTTCGTTGATGCTTTTGAATTGACAGCGTGCGACATTGCGTGCATGTACATGTTGAAAACTTTGAAATTCAAATCGAATTTACCTATTTTTAGGATTTAGATATGATTTGTTTTTCTTGCACAGTTTTTTTTTTTTGTTTTATTTGTAGCAAATCCTGCATTCAAGAAGCGTATTTGTCATGTGAGTGTGACACAAATTTCAACAAGGGACGAGAAAAATATCAAAATGTTATGATATTATGGCATTTTTTTGAAATACTGATGAGATTAAACCTATTAACCTCTCTCTCTACCTTTATTTCTCTTTTTTGAACGCAATGGAAAGCCTGGTTTTCTAACGGAAGCGTTGCCAAAGTTCATGTCATCGAAATCAGTTCAGCCCAAACTCAAATAAAAATAGCTAAACTCAACCAGAAGGAAATAAAGTGAAAACAAAAAAGGAAGGAAAAAGTAGCAGTGACAACGAAAACGCGCGCTGTTTACAACGACAACACGATATCATACATAAATGAGAAAAAGCAAAGCACAGAAAACCGTAGAGAGCAACAACGAAAAAAAAAATCAACAGTATTCCGCTGTCACACATTTTCACGTAATAAACTCCAACAACATAGCGATGGTAATGACAATGAACGTGAAATGAAACGGTGTGCTTCTTCGACACTGCAAACCGTACATATATGTATAGCACTTTATATTTGCAGCGCGTGTGTACTACGACATGATTTTGAGCACGCACACATTGCTATGGTGCTAAAATAGGCGAACAAGCTCGGTAACACAAATTAAACAAAAATCACCGAAAAAAAAATAGAATATTTGCGTTACATAAGAGAGAGAATTGGGTTTGCAATAACTGCTAATCTACACTAATAATTCATAAACCTTATTTCTTTCACATTTATCATCTAATAGCATGTGGCGGGCGGAGATAGCTAAACGCATAAATACATGAGCAAACCTACCAACAACGTGTATAATCGCAATACATATACTGTATAATTGGCTGCCAGAGAAATAATAATTCAAATCTGGTTGCCGGAGAATTAAATCTCTCTAATTCATTCACTCACTCATTCTCTGCCACAATTATTGTTACGATTCTAGTTTGTACAAATGTTCAATTCATGTTAGAAGATTCATTACAATTATGTTGAAGCAATCCACTTTGTGATTAAATTTAATATACTTATTCTCGTTTTTTTTCTCTATATAAAATCCTGCAATTAGTCAAAAACCAAAGTAAAAACAAAAGTATACTGATAATAGTAATAATAATAATAAAGTAAGCTTATAGTGTTTTTGTATGTACCGACATGATTCACATTGGCATTTGCGTTCAACATTTCGGTTGAAAACAGTGATAAATACACATACACACCTGACAACGGTTCCGTACATATGATGATGATGGTTGATAAAAACAGAAGTCTTAGCGTGTAGAACGTGCCGACGCCGTGTCGAACCTGCAGCAACGCCATAAATGTGGATTTTTGATCATTTGATGTCACAACGAAAGAAGAAGTACAACAATTGTTTTTGTTTTTGTTTTCAACAACAACAA
Source organism: Contarinia nasturtii (assembly GCF_009176525.2). NCBI lineage: Eukaryota > Metazoa > Arthropoda > Insecta > Diptera > Cecidomyiidae > Contarinia > Contarinia nasturtii. The sequence goes on from NW_022198046.1 coordinate 8,395,377, forward strand.
AAAAAAATTTATCAAATCAATTTGAAAACGGCTTATATTCTCTTTCTCAATGGTTGAGATTTATGAATTGGCGTTTGCCATCAACAGTTATTTACCGTTCAACTACAACACAATATATATTTCACGCAATCGGCACAGATTGCATTTTGAAAAATCCATATTCACAATTCACTCGATAAATTGTTTGGGAATTCACAACGAGATTCGTTGCCTCCGCTTATGTTCTTTGTGTATTCTTTTTTTTTTTTGCAGTAAAGAGATTCCCCTTTTGTGTATTGGTCTTTTATATAGTCGCAAACACTTGAAATATAATCAATAGAACCACGTGAAACAAAACAGTTTGTTGGCGAATTTTGTAGATTCAGTCACATAATCGTAAGGTAAACAAGTGTACTTTTTTCGTTATTTTTTATTAGCTATCTTAAGAATCAGTGTTCGGTATATATTTATTTTAATAAATTTATTTTCGGCTGCCATTGATCACTTCAAACACATGTTTATTATAATATCAATCTGCGTGCCAATTTTTTCTTTCATCGGTTTATTTTTTTTTAAATGTTCATCGCTATTTCTTGTAAATAATTCGATTAAATATAGCTAAAAATTTATTACTCAATTGATAGAAAAATAGACGCGTTAATCACGAAGTCTGTCGTTTTGTTTTTTTGTTCTTTTTCTATTTGTCTCTACACGAAATCGTAAATGGAATTTACATCAGAAGGCGAAATCTATTACCCACAACAATTTATTTGTTATGAAATGATGAACACAGAAGGAAAAAAAATTCTGTTGCGTTCCGCACACAAATCACGCAAAATTCAAGCACTTTCCACGCATCACTTTAGTGAGAATAAATTTTTTTCTCTTATTTTTTTCATTAAAAATGTATATGAAAACAAATGATCAATTTGTGCACAAAAATCGATTCCCAAACAAATTATTTGATTTAGTATTTTATTGCATAGGGAAAACAAATAGATATTTGAAGAACAAACACACTCTGTCACACGGTTTGTATTCGTAGTAGGTATTTTTACATTATCAAAAATTCATTGAATGAGTTAAATGCGAAGTTCGTGTTTACGCATCTAAACAGTTGGTGCGCCATTGAAAAACTAAGAAGCTAAATGATTCCGTAATGCAGAGAACATGAATTGTTTTCGATTTAATACGGCCGCAGCAGCTGAAGACTTCCACGCACACGTATCACCACTACATTGAACGGTTGTGCGCTTGATACGCATTCTATATGAATCGGATTTTCGTAATAAAAAGGAATCGATATGCTTCCTCTTACATGCCATACGGTGATGTGTGCATGCTGCTACTACTCTGCGCCTTAAATGTACGTGTATTGTGATTGTATACATAAGTATGCAATAGCTCGAATATCAATTCGTACACAGGCACACACATTTCAAACGACAGTTACTGAATACCCGTGGTCACGTTCGATGTTTGCGTTAGTCGATGGTTGGAAATTGTTTTTTTTTTCACCATTTTTTTTTTATTTAAACATCAGATGATTCGTTCACTAGGAGATGGAAAATGGAAAAATATCATGTAAATGAATAAATTTAAACTTTTCGAAAAGTAATATTTATTTAAACATCCCATTTTAGATCAATGTTGTGGTGAAAGATTTGAAATAGAACGCACAGAACGCAAAAGTCTTATCGCTGCGTTAAACTTCAGTATTCAAAGAGCATTTACAAATGACAGATAACTCTTCACTCATTTCACATTGGATAATCGGCAGACAATCACACTTTTTTGAATAATTCTGCTTTAAGATCAATTTCTATCATTTTCGAGGAAGAATTTGATTAAAAATGGCAACATTTAGTGCAGTTAGATCGATTTTCAAGCCAGGTATTTTAAATTAATTCCAAATCAGCAAATAAATCGCAATTTTTGGTTAAATTATTGATTGAGGTTATGTAATAAATTTCAGCAAATCGCGTATTCTTGCATCATGCCTTTAACAGCAAAGGAGGTGCTATGTCGCAATTTTACAACTTCCAACCGATTTTCCAAAGTCGTTGCTATTGTGAAAAAAAAGTTTTCAAACGTGACAAACCACATTGTAACATCGGAACCATTGGGCACGTAGATCACGGAAAGACAACATTGACAGCTGCCATCACCAAGATATTAAGTGAAAAAGATTTGGCCGAAATTAGAGACTACGATGAAATCGATAATGCACCAGAAGAGAAGGCCCGTGGAATCACCATTAACGCTGCCCACATCGAATATGCCACTGAAAGTCGTCATTATGCTCATACGGATTGTCCCGGTCATGCCGATTTCGTTAAAAACATGATTACTGGAGCATCTCAAATGGATGGTACTTGACTCTTTTTTAATTCGTTTTTTTTTTTCACTTTCTCTTTGCAAAGAGCACGCTCGTCGAACGATGATTTCATTTGTTTTTTTCAATCAAAATTTTAGGAGCAATTTTGGTGGTGGCCGCAACCGACGGTGCTATGCCACAAACTCGTGAGCATTTGTTGTTGGCAAAACAAATTGGTGTGAAACACATTATTGTTTACATAAACAAGATCGACGCAGCGGATGAAGAAATGGTTGACCTGGTTGAGATGGAAATTCGCGAATTGATGAGCGAAATGGGCTTTGATGGTGATAATTTGCCAGTCGTTCGAGGTTCTGCATTGAATGCATTAGAAGGCAAAAATGCTGAAATTGGCTCGAATTCAATTACGAATCTATTGAAAGAGGTTGACAGCTATATTCCAACGCCGGAACGTGAATTAGATAAACCATTCATGATGCCAGTCGAACATGTATTCTCAATTCCAAATCGTGGTACGGTCATCAGTGGCTTATTGGAACAAGGAATCATTAAGAAAGGAAACGATGTTGAAATTGTTGGATACAATAGAACGGTTAAATCGACAGTAACTGGCGTCGAAATGTTCCATCAATTGTTAGAACAAGCACAAGCCGGTGATCAGCTGGGAGTATTAATTCGTGGTGTAAAACGTGACGATGTTAGACGTGGAATGGTTTTAGCTAAACCGGGATTATTAAAAATGAACGACCATGTGAGTAAATATGATGCAAACTGAATTGAATGTTGATTGAATTCAATATAACTTATTATTAACTGGGTAAAATTAACTTGAACATCAAATATTTTGTAGGTTGAAGCGCAAGTTTATGTTCTTAAGAAGGAAGAAGGTGGCCGATCAAAACCATTCGCGTCATTTGCCAATATGAATCTTTTCTCAAAAACTTGGGATTGTATGGCTCAAGTTTTGGTGCCAGAAGGATCAATTGTCATGCCAGGCACACACGCAAAGTAAATGATTTTAACTCAAAAACTCCATTTCTAGTCATATTTAATCATTATGATATATTTCATCTTTATTTCGTATCTGATAGACTCACATTGAAACTCATTAAGCCCATGGTACTCAACAAGGGCCAACGTTTTACCATTCGTGATGGCAAAGTTACAGTCGGCACTGGTGTTGTGACTGATCTAAATCAACCACTCACAGAAGACGAACGAGTTGAAGTGATGGGTGGCAAGAAAGCCAGAGAAAAGGCTGCAAGAAAAGAAGCCGAGAAAGCAGCAAAAAAAGCTTCAAAGAAAGGAAAATAAATATTTTAATCCATTTATAGTTGTACACCACTTATTATTGAAAATTATAGCATTTAATGTATCACCATTGGAAAATAAAATTTAACAAAAAATGAACTATATCAGTGAGATTTTTTTCGAGAAAATTATATTTTGGACAGCAGGATATGGAAGTAGTTTGCCTTGCTCTGATGGAATAATAAAAGAAATATCACACATTATTTCCACCTCTCCATTCATAATTCTCGTGAACATAGCGTTCGCTACTGTTTTCGCTTTAAAACCAAACACGTACATTCAATAGCGCATTATTTTTTGTTTAGCTTACTTCGAACCGTCTTTTTTTACGCTGTGTTTTTCAAACAATCGGCGCTCAGTTCAGTTTGTATACGGCCACTGTGGAGGAAGGTACGTTTGTTAACTGCACATTTTTATTTCATTTTGCACACAACTTTTTCAGTTTTTCAAAATAAGCATTTTTATTTTCTTATAAATTTCGATTTTTCTACATTCAATATAAAAATTTCATTTATAAAAATAGAGTGAATGGTTTTGTTGTTTAAAAAAATACTCTTTAATTGTTTTACGTAAGATAAAATCTATTTTAAAATTGCGTATAAAGTTTTGTGTGATAAAATCTTTGAAATCTGGGCTTGACAATAAGCTTCTGACATCGTTAATTTAACGGACAAAAATCAAGAAAATTAAAAAAAAAATATTTTTTCGCAAAAAATAAATAAATTATCATATCACAATATGTTAACGGAAATAAATTCAATTATAAAGAAAACCTTGCATAAAAATTTTCCGATCATAAAATAATCATCATCAATGGTACAGCAACAGTTTCATCTTTTATCACACGCATATATCTCCCTCCTTCCGTACTCGCTCCGGATTTAGAATATTTTGTTTAATAGCTACCAGTTTTGTTCAAGCCGAAAAATGTGTACGAATACGTCATGGTCAACAAGTTAAATTGAATGGCCGATAAAAACTACAGTTGAATCGAGTTAATATTACAACATGCATTACAATTTGCAAATTTTGTTTAACCAGTTTTCCTGTGTGGAATTGCATCAGGAAAATTGTGCACGCAGACGATTATTTATATCGGATATTGCTATAAATACAATTCAATTTTTAGAATGGTAAAAATTAAAGGTAAGGTCAAACGACCTTTTAGGATGGCATTAAATGGAATCGAAATGAATAATTCAACAACCTTATAACCTTAAAAAACTGCAAGTTGGTATTAAATTCAAATTTAAATTCGAATCGCATTTCCTTTTGTTAAGTTCATAGACTCGTCGCTTTGGTATTTTTTGTTAAAGAAACATTGTATTCGTAATTGAATTATTGAATTTTTAGTCGCATTTCGAAAGTTCCGTTTGATGTAAGTTAAATGTATCGGCGAGCGGTTGTAATTGAATTACCATATCAAAAACACGATGAATTTATTCACCTGAGCATGAATAATTACGAAATAATCGGCAAACATATTTTTTTTTTTGAAGAAATCCACATACATACACTTGAAACTATGCTCAATGTAACATTCAGTGTCTCATGAGCGTATAATAATAACAAGCAGCAATTATGAAATGAAGAATTGTATGCAAGTCCGAGTGTGTTGTTTTCCATTCATATGCGGAAACATGCAATGAAAAAGATATTATGCAGAATCTCATGTACATTCGCCAGTCAAAACAAAAACAAAAATCATTCGAAAACACGCAACGAGTGAACCAACTACAACAACAACAGTAAATCGAGCGATTTTAGTACAACACATTTTCTTTTCCTTCTCTCTCTCTCTCTCGTCCGTATTTTGCATCTAGTCCAAAACGTCAATGTCACTTCGTTTTCGTTTCGCATTGATGTTTGTAATTTCAACAAAAAAAAAACCACATACACACGGCTAGTGTGATCAAATTGCCAGAAATGATTTCGATTTTGTGCAAAAGTTGTATAACAAAACAAACAAATAGCGTTAAAAGTATCAATCGGTATTTGAATATTTTAAGTGGAAATCAATTGTCATATTCAATATGTAAAACGAACGAACGATATTTGCTGCGAAATTTTACGACAAAAACAAAAACATTATTAGCGAGCACACAAAATGATGACAGTGTGAAAAAAGATAAACCAAAAAATGGAAAACTCGGAACAAATATTTTGAGTAATGTGTTTGCCAAGCGAAAAAAAATTCCAACAGCTCCAGTGAGTCAGTCATCTTTTGATTTGTACAATGGGCCAGAAATCACATCTACTGAAGTGATTCGGGCGATGATGGCCTATATTTGGCCAAAAGATAATGAAATGATTCGACGTCGTGTTGCACTTTCGCTCGGATTACTTGTTGCTTCGAAGGCTATAAATGTATGTGTACCGTTTCTGTTCAAAGCAGCTGTTGATAACTTAAATATTCTCAGTACGGCTACGGTGCCCGATACATCGTTGACAATTTGCACATCAATCATTCTTGGTTACGGTATAGCTCGTTTAAGTGCGGCTGGCTTCAGTGAATTACGTAATTCCGTTTTTGCACAAGTGGCACAGCATTCAATTCGAAAAATTGCTACAAATGTGTTCATGCACATGCACAATCTTGATTTGAGATTTCATCTCAATCGGCAAACTGGAGCAATCAACAAAGCAATTGATCGCGGTTCACGTGGCATAAATTTCGTGCTAACAGCAATGGTATTCAATGTGGTGCCGACCATTTTCGAATTGGCCTTAGTTTCAACAATTCTGGGTATTAAATGTGGACCAGCATTTGCTGGTATTTCATTGGGCTGTGTTGGCGTGTACGCTGCATTCACATTGGCAATAACATCGTGGCGAACAAAGTTTCGTGTGTACATGAATAAGGCTGAAAATCAAGCGGGCAACAAAGCCATCGATTCCCTCATAAACTATGAAACGGTGAAATATTTCAACAATGAAAAATACGAAGCCGAACAGTACGATGCAGTTTTACAAAAATATGAAGCGGCCAGTTTAAAAACAGCATCAAGTTTGGCATTATTGAACGCTGGCCAACATGCAATTTTCAGCGTTGGTTTGACTGGCATTATGTATTTGGCCGCACAAGAAATTGCTAAAGGCAATATGACTGTTGGTGATTTAGTGATGGTGAACGCATTGCTTTTTCAATTGTCGATACCTCTGGGTTTTTTGGGCAGTGTATATAGAGAAGTACGTCAAGCCGTACTTGATATGAGTGCCATGTTTCGTTTGATGAATGTCGAGTCTGCCATTCAAAATAAACCGAATGCACCGCACTTGTCAATTGGCCGTGAAAATGCTGCGATTACCTTTCAAAATGTGTCATTCGAGTACGAAGCGGGCAAGAAAATTTTCAATGATTTAAACTTTGAGATTCCAGCTGGCAAAAAAATCGCTTTTGTTGGAGGAAGTGGAAGCGGTAAATCGTCGATGGTACGACTTTTATATAGATTTTTTGAACCAGATTCAGGAAAAATTAGCATCGGTAATCAAGCAATCGACGATGTTGATGTGGATAGTTTGAGAAAAGCCATCGCAATCGTGCCACAAGAGTGTGTTTTATTCAACGATACAATCGAATTCAATATTCATTATGGTGATTTGAGTAAAAGTAAGGCTGAAGTTGAAGAAGCTGCTCGAATGGCTGGCTTACACGATTCCATTATTAAATGGCCAAAACAATACGATACGCATGTTGGTGAACGAGGCCTTAAATTATCGGGTGGCGAAAAACAACGTGTTGCTATTGCCAGAGCCATTCTTAAAGATGCACCAATTTTAATATTCGATGAAGCCACAAGTAGCCTTGACTCAATCACAGAGCATAACATTTTACATGCTCTGGTCGAAGCAACAAAGGGTCGCACCAGCATTTGCATTGCACATCGTTTATCAACGATTCGAGATGCCGATGAAATTCTGGTGTTGGACGGTGGACGAGTATGTGAACGAGGCACACATCAACAACTCATTGATTTAAATGGATTATACTCCAAACTCTGGGCTGCGCAAAGCAAATTTCAATAATAATTTTTTTTTATACATTTATAATTATTTTAAACATAATTTCGATAAGTTTTCCCTGCTGCTGAATGATATTTTATTCAAATAATGAACGTTGTTATTAAACAAATAGTAAGATATACTAATAATAATATTTATATGCTAATCTGATCTGTGTAATTAAATGTGGAGGTCAGCCATCTAAAAATAAATATTTTTTTATCTTTACAGATTAAAAACGCAATAAAATGTCTTTAGACGAGGTAAAGATTTAAATTATTGAAAAAATACACAAGTGACTGCTAAAAATAAACATTATGTCATTTAGAGATTCAATGAAGCCGCTGAGCGGGTAAAATTGTTGACAAAACGACCAACCGATCAAGAATTACTTCAATTGTACGCCTTTTTTAAGCAAGGGACATTTGGTGATAATAATACAAGTAAGGTGACCAATTGAGATTTGTTTTGGTTTTTATTTTCAAAAAAATCACATTTAAAATTCTTTTGAATTTTTTATATTCATATTTTCGTACGTTTTTGTTTATTTATCAAACAGGCAAGCCAGGAATGTTCGATTTGAAAGGAAAGGCCAAATGGAATACATGGAATGAGAAAAAAGGAATGAGTCAAGATGAAGCCAAAGAAAAATACATTGCATTCGTCGATCAACTTATGGAAAAATACAAGGAATAATAAAAATACACATCTAAGTCGTTCGTTCAATGGTTAATATGTTTTTATTTTGCCTGTTTATTATCGTTTGAAAATAAAGAGGATGTATTGTTAAACTTGCTAAAACCGTGTAATTTAATTTTTAAAATCAAAGCAAATGCATTGAATCGACCAATATCACCTAGTTCAGTACTAGATCGTTCTAATACAATCTACTACATTACATGTAAAAATGAGGTATCATATGACATTTCATGTTGACAATGTGTCGTCGTATTGCATTGAACATTTCTTGACAGTTCGTATTTTTCACAACATCGGATATTAAACACCGTATTCGACTCGAATCTTACGTAATTTTTTATAAATTAGAACCAAAAAAAGGCCTAAATCTTAAAATTCCATTTCAATTTTTAGTTGTTGATGTCCATCTAGATAAAGAGCAAAATTTAAAAATGTTACGTCTTTGCCTGAGCAAAACATTAAATGGTGGTAATGGTCGATTATTATTGGCTGTAAGAGCAAGCTCATCGACAGCAACACCAGCCAAAGCACCCGAAAAGATTGAAGTTTTTGTTGATGATCAAAGTGTATTCGTTGAACCAGGAACAACTGTGTTACAAGTATGCTGTAATTTAATTGCGACACATTTAAAAAGAAAATACAATATTTTTCATTGAATTCTCATAGGCGGCTGCTCAAGTTGGTGTAGAGATTCCACGATTCTGTTATCATGAACGTTTGGCAGTCGCTGGTAATTGTCGAATGTGTTTGGTTGAGGTTGAAAAGAGTCCAAAACCAGTTGCCGCTTGTGCTATGCCAGTGATGAAAGGATGGCGCATTAAAACCAACTCAGAAATGACACGACGCGCCAGAGAGGGTAAACGAAAACACACTGAATATGAAAAATATTGATTATGAAAGTGAAATATGAAAAAAAAAAATGTTTGTTTATGTTTCAAAAGGTGTAATGGAATTTTTGTTGATGAACCATCCACTTGACTGTCCCATTTGTGATCAGGGTGGTGAATGCGATTTGCAAGATCAAGCCATGGCTTTCGGTTCAGATCGATCTCGTTTCGTTGACATTCATCATACAGGCAAACGGTTTGTGCAAACTTTCAAATTATTCGTTTTGCCACAAAATTTTACACATAATATAAAATGATTTTAGTGCTGTTGAAGACAAAGATATTGGCCCATTGGTAAAAACCATCATGACCCGTTGTATTCATTGTACACGTTGCATTCGATTTGCATCAGAAATTGCTGGTGTTGATGACTTGGGTACCACTGGTAGGTTAAAATTCGGCTCGGTGTTTAAAAAAAATCAAATTTGTTATAATTTTGTATTGGTAATTCATAGGTCGTGGTAGTGATATGCAAGTTGGAACCTATGTTGAAAAATTGCTTCTCTCTGAATTGTCTGGAAACATTATTGACTTATGTCCAGTCGGTGCTTTGACCAATAAACCATACAGTTTTGTGGCACGTCCATGGGAAATTCGTAAAATCGATAGTATCGATGTACTTGATGCAATCGGCAGTAATATCATCGTCAGCACACGTACAAATGAAGTGTTGCGCGTAGTGCCACGTGAAAATGAGTCAATCAACGAAGAATGGTTGGGCGATAAAGCACGTTTCTCATGCGATGGATTGAAACGTCAACGTTTGATTGCCCCATTGTTGAAAATCAACGGTGAATTGAAAGCAGTTGAATGGGAAAGTGCATTGATTGCTGTTGGTCGTAATTTACAAAAAGCAAATGGTAAAGTCGCCGCCGTTGTTGGTGGTTTGGCCGATGTTGAATCTGCGGTTGCTCTAAAAGATTTATTGGGCAAATTCAATTCAAATAATATTGCCACTGAAACTACTCTTCCAAAAGCATGTGCTGGTAATCGTTCAACTTATATTTTGAACACACCAATCGCCGATATTGAAGATGCTGACGAAATTTTATTGGTCGGTACTAATCCACGTTATGAAGCACCAATTTTGAATACCCGTCTTCGCAAGAGTTACGTTCATAATGAAGGAAACATTTCATTTATTGGACCCAAAGTAGACCTATCATATAAATATGAGGTATTACAATTTTTATCGTTTGTTTTTATTCTGTGATTTAAAATGGAATGGTATTTTTAGTACTTGGGAGATGATGCATCACTCATCAATGACATCGTTAGTGGAAAACATCCATTGTCAAAACGTTTGGAAAGTGCAAAAAAACCAGTCATCATTGTTGGTGTTGATCAATTGGCTAGACCGGACGGTGAAGCAATTCTCACAGCACTTTATGAATACGGAAAGAAATTGTCTAAGAATGTGAGTTATGGAGACGCTTGCCGAAAAAATGATTTAAAATAAAAATGGTGATCTTTTTTTTAAATTTCAGGGATGGAATGCATTCAATGTATTGCAACGCAATGCTGGCACAGTTGGGGCTCTTGACGTTGGAATTACAAACACCGTCGAAGATGTGATTGCATCAAAACCAAAATTGTTATTCCTGTTGGGTGCTGACGATAATCAGATCACACGTGATAAATTGCCATCAGATTGTGTTGTCGTTTATCAAGGACATCATGGTGATGCTGGTGCTACCATTGCTGATATCGTATTGCCAGGCGCAGCCTATACAGAAAAACAAGGAACATACTTGAATGCCGAGGGTCGTGCTCAGCAAACATGGACTGCTGTTACCGCCCCAGGTTTGGCTCGAGAAGACTGGAAAATCCTTCGTGCGCTCAGTGAAGTTGTCGGCCAACCATTGGCATACGATGATCTTGACGATATTCGTGCCCGCTTGGAAGAAATTGCACCACATCTTACCAACTACGGCAGACGTGAGGGAACACAACTTGCCTCGTTACCAGCTTCGGTAAGAAAATTTCATTTCGACTTTCAATCATTTCTACACTACACATTTGATTGATTTAATATTGTCCTATTTTACAGAAATCAAAAATTGGAAGCAACAAAATCGACATTCAACAAAAAAAATTAGATGATTATTATATGACTGATGTTATTTCAAGATCGTCGCCAACCATGGCCAAATGTATTGCAGCTGTCAGAAAATCAGCTGCAACCGCAAGCCAATAGATGAGATACAATTTATAAAATCTTTCTTATAATAATTTTAAAAAAAAATCTGTTTTAATTCACAATAATGTAAAAATGCAAATCAGGAATACGAATAAACGTACTTCAACTAGTGAAATTAAATTGAAATTTTATTTTGACTGGATTAAACTGAAATTTATTTACATGACAAACGATCACTATACTTTATTTATACAGTGCCGTCAGAAAGTTTGAGACCAAGAGCAAAATTTTCATTTCTTCAAAAAAAAAATGCTATTATTTCAATTCGAATTGCATTTATTTTGATTTTAAACTAATTTTCAGGAAAAAATACATGAAATACTGTCAAAATAATAATATATTATGATATTTTTCCAATAATTTTGGTGGTTTCCGTGAAGACCGGAAATATAAAAAAATCGAAAATAAAATCGGATATTGGCATTAAACGCATTCAAAACATTTCAAATCACAGTCAGACAGGTTGAAGTTTTCCGGTTTGACTTATAAGATGTCTAATTTAAATGTCAATGATGGAATAATGTTGAATAAGATCACCTGATGTATGGTTTCGGTCATATGGCGATTTCATCACTTCTGTTGCATAAACGTGAAAGAATTTTTGTTTTCAATGCTTAAAAATGGCCAAATTCAAGCAAATTCCTATCGAGAAGCGAGCATAAATTGAAACATTGCGAAATATGGGTAAACCGTAACGTGAAATCTCAAGAATTGTTGGTGTTTCCAAGACAGGCATTGTAATAACAATCAGTAGAATCGAACAAGCTGGATCATATATTGACAGAAAACGATTGGGTCGCCCAAAAAAGACAACAAATAACGATGAACGATTCGTAGTAATGCTGAGCACACGAAATCGATTTCAGTAACATCAGTCAAATCAATACTAAAGAAACATGGTCTAAACGGTCAAATTGCGGTAAGAAAACCATTGCTTCGTAAAGGAAACAAGCAGAAACGATTGAATTTCGCTCGAAAATACAAGTATTGGACAGTCAAACAGTGGGAATCGGTCCTTTGGACCGACGAATTCGAGATTTTTGGTGGAAATCGCAAACAGTATGTACGTCGTAGAGAAAGTGAACGATTCGATCCCAAGTGTGTTGTATAAACAGTGAAATATGGCGGTGGTTCGGTGATGGTCTGTGGTGGATTCAGCTACGATGGCGTTGGTGCGTTGGTGTAAATCGACGGAATAATGAAGAAAGAGCAATACCATAATATACTGCAGCGAAGCGCTATTCCCTCAGGTATCGGTTTAATTGGATACGGGTTCATTTTTCAGCAGGATAATGACCCGAAACACACTTCTAAACTTTGTCTCAACTATTTGGAATCCAAAGAAAATGAAGGCGTGTTGCAAATCATGGATTCGCCACCCCAATCTCTCGATCTCAATCCTATTGAGCTTTTATGGGAAGAGCTGGACAAAGGGGTCCGAAAAATGCGACCAACGAATCAAACACACCTCTGGCAGTGTCTAGAAAAGGCGTGGAATGAAATTGAAGTCACAAAATTGCATAAACTTGTCGAACGGATGCCTAGAATCTGCAAAGCGGTTATAAAATAACGCGGTGATCATTTTGACGAAAAACGGCTTATTTGATTTTTTTCAGTGATCCACAAAATTATCGGAAAAATATCATAATATATCATTATTTTGACAGTATTTCATGTGTTTTTTCCTGAAAATCAGTTTAAAATCAAAATAAATGCAATTCGAATGAAAATAATTGATTTTTTTTTTGAAGAAATGAAAATTTTGCTCTTGGTCTCAAACTTTCTGACAGCACTGTATGTCAACATATGTCATATCTGTAGTGAATGTTAAACACAACAAAGATGGAATTTTGTTACAAAAAATTACTTCAATAAATTAAATTAAAAAAAAAATAATAATTCGTAACCGAAAACTTTCAAATTATGAGGAGACAACGTCAAGTATGTTCATATAAGAGAAAGAAAAACCCAAATTTATCGGTAATGCGACAAGATGTTTTAACATTGACTTATCAATAGTATCTTGTTTATTTTGCAATTTTATTATATATGTCTCTTCTTTTTATCGATAGGCTCTCATTCGAATATTCATTCAGTTTCGTTAACTAGATCACAGAGCATTCAACTACCTAATGGTGGTTATTTACAAATGTCACCAAATGTAAGTAACAAGAATTTTTTTTTGACGTTGCACTAAAGGAGCGAGTACGACGTTTCCCCCTTTGCTAAGCGAAATAAATCCGATATACGGCGCTGATTTAAATGTCACTCTATGTCATTCCACAATGATACATTTTTTGGCTTGACAATATATAAGCTCTTCATTCAACATGCATAATTTTTGAACGGTCGAGTAAAAAAAAGAAACATATCATAAAATATTCTTCTTACGTTTATCATAAAAATTCTCTATATTTTAAATTTATTTGTTTAAAAATAACAATAATTTCAATTTTTTTTTTCATAGATTGAACAAGAATCTAATGTAAAAAGTAATACCAATGCGACACCTACCGTTAAAATAGAAAAGGAAACTTATTTGGAATTGTAACATTTTGGTCCGCCATAACAGCATCTTCGTTTTGCTTCTCTGTGATTGGTCAAGTAAAACGAAGATGCTGTCATGGTGGACAAAAATGCTACAATGGATACCAACTAAGTTTCTTTTTGCATTTTTACGGTAGGTGTCGCATTGTCATTACTATTTACATTAGATTCTTATTTAATCGATGAAACATTTTTTGTTGAAATTATTGTAATTTATAAACAAATTAATTTTTTTATAAAAAAAAAATTTTAATAAATTTTTTAATGAAAAATGTTAGAAAAATATTTTATGACATGTTTTTTTTTCAACGATTCAATAATTATGAATGTGTATGCATTTTAAATGAAGAGCTTATATATTGTTAAGCCAAAAAAGTATTATTGTGAAATGACAGAGTGACATTTACATCAGCGCCGTATATCGAATTAATTTCGCTTGGCATAGGGGGAAATATTTTGACAGATAGTACTCGATCCTTTTGATATTTTTTCTTTCATAGGGTCCACCTATGATTCATACAGCCAATGTATATTCGCCAATTCCATCTTTAACAACAGCTGATAGAGTTGCAGAACTGCAAAAAGAAAAAGTGAACAAAACGGCGGAAAGGCAACGAATCATAACTGAAATGGAAAATGTCAATAATTCGCGCGACCGTATTCAAAACGCGAAACGCGACTCAAAACGGTTGCATATCAAAGCAAGACAATATTTCGTTACCAAAGGAATAAAGAACATTAACTTTTTATTATACAAAATGTGTAAGTTTCGTTTTGTGCTGATCCGATGGAAATTTTTTACCCCCAACATACCCCCCAAAGGGTTTTTAGAAATTTTCACTCCTTCATAGTGAGCCTGATATATGAGACACCCTGTAGATGGTAAAAAATTGCGAAAAATGGAAAAAAATAATAATTTTTTTTCTTCGATTTACAAATACTGCTCAATTTTCTATGTCACCTGGTTAAATCAGAATGAAAAAATCCGCATTCCTTATCATCCAAATCACGATTGGCATCCGCATATTATTTAATGGGTGTTATTTGCCTGCTAAATGGCAACCTTATATGAAACTCTCGGAGACTCGGTATAGAGCACAAAAAGTGAATTTTTTTCTCAATTCTTATGCACAACTAAAAGGCCTATTGTTGACTGATTGTAAAAGTTTGCTATTTCTGTCACCCAAATCGTTGTTCAATGCTATCTCGCTCACCCTTACATGTAATTTCTCAATGCATGGTGTTTACAAACAACGTTCTATTGACACACAACTGCGCAATAAAAATTGCTGATACAAGCCATTTGATTGTGTATGAAATTTGAGAATAAGAAGTTTTTTTTCACTTTGTGTGTTCTATACCGAGCCGTCGAGAGTGTGAAATATTTATACCGTTAAACTGCGTCGCATATCAAAGCGAAACAAAATTCTGTTACTAAAACAAGGCAGAACAGTGGCTAGTTATCAGCACAAAACGAAACTTACACATTTTGTATGATAAAAAGTTAATGTTCTTTATTCCTTTGGTAACGAAATATTGTCTCGCTTTGATATGCAACCGTTTTGAGTCGCGTTTCGATATGCGAGTAAACAATAAGTTGTTTTTATTCTAGAGCGTTCAATAATATGATTAAGAAACTTTAACGCTTTATTTCCGTAATTTTTTTTATACACATTTATGACTTAACTATTTCGATTGGCTGAAATGCATTGAATCAATTAAATCAAGAGAAGAGAAAAAATCCTAGCTTTTTTCTACAGAACTTTATATATATATATATGTATTGAATTGCAATTTCTTTGTTTCATTAGAAAATAAAAAAAACTTTCTGAAAAACGGAGAAATAAATAAATCCAAATTAAAATGCACTCGGTTTAAATGAAATTGTGTTTTTTTCTGTTTGAGGATTCGATTCGCCAAACGACAAATAAATGAATCCAACAATTAAACTAATCTAATATATTCGTTCGTAGAAGAGCAAATATGCCTGAGCATTGAGCACTTTCTCTTCCGTTGTTTCCATAACATGAGAATCAGAGACATAGTACCATTTTCCTTCTGGTGGTGCTGTCATTATTGGTGGTGTATCTCGTTGATTGGTCGATCCAATGCCAGAGTCCGACGATGATTCTGATGTCGCATCATCGCTATCGCCAGCTTGAAGTCGATTCTCCTTTAAATTAGTCTTTTTCAGTGCTTTTTCCAAACGTGCTTTTTGTTCATCAGTTTGATCCAATTCGACCTTGCTACCTTGCGGCAGGAATTTCCAACGTGGATCGTCTGGGGTTAGGTTTGGTCTCACCTTTGTGCGAGGAAAAAAATCGAAATCAATAATCACACGATATATTTAATTTATTTAAAAAAAGCCACTAATATTCTTACCTTAACATATGCAACGTAATGACCACCGTACATTGAACCCGAGTGTTCAACAATACCATACAGTGAGTATGTTAATTTACGTTGATACCGATGCACATTTGGAAGTGTTTTAACTTTTGATGCGCAAAACGAGGCTAAATCCAAAAGCAGTGGGAACGATACATGTTTGGTCATTTTACGGAACATGCATCTTGGTCCAACCTAATAAATAGCATTTAATGAGTGAACATTGAAATGAAATTGAGATAAATTCATTGCCAACCTGGAATCGTTTTAAATGCAATATGAGCACCGCCGGCGGACTTGATATCAAAAATTGTTTGGTTGCATTGGTATTTATTGTTTTGCCATCTTTGCCATTTATCCGCTCCGAACAAGCATCGCAACCGACTTTATTGTTGCCTGTCATCAGTTCAAGTGCGGTAAAGTTGTTTAAACAAGATTGCACCGAACACTCACCATCCTCGCACTGATATCGGGGCGCAATGGTTGAGCTCCAATCAATATAGCTGTGCAAGCGTTTTCGTTTGCTTTTCGCTTGTTTATCTTTTCGATCGCCCAAATTCATCTGTTGAAAACTATCTAGCAAAGATGTTGGTTCCGTTGTTTCGATTTTATCTTCGTGGGAAATTTGCTGTACAAGTTCTTTGCCAGCTTGCGCACTGATGCCCAATTCAACAAATTCACTATTTCCCGTTTTGGATTCTGAAAAAGAAATATTTTTAATTTTCGCGTCTCTTGATTAAAAAATCGTAATGTTTACCATTCAAATCCTTATTCACATTTTCTGGATCATCATCCTTTTTTTCCGATTCGATATTTCCATTGCTATCAATCAATTCAAAGTTAGTCGCTTTCTTTCCGTTGATTTTATTTTTCTTTGCATTAAAATCTTCACTCAAATTATCTTCAACGTCTGCATCAGACTCTTCTTGCGACGATGAACGATTTTTCTTATTGTTCCGTTGTTCATTTCTTAGGTACTTATTCGGTTTTATGATCGAGCTCAATTGATCTGGACTACTTTTACGTCGAATTGGCGGCGCTGGTTTTTCAGACGTAACCGGTAGTGATAAATCGAGGAAATTTTCATGTCGTGACGATGTATTGTGACAATCTTGACATGTAAGCGTTGAAACTAAGAACCCCCGAAACACTTGTTCCGGACATAAAATTCGTTCATTCGCTTGTTGTCCATAAAATTTGCACTTTTGTCTAACTTCATCCGGCACCGATTGCAAGTCCTTTCCACGATAATCATCGTAATAGTTTAGAAATTCCAAAATAACTTTTTGATATCGCTTCAAGTCTTCGGTTCTATGATTTAAAACGAAAATATTACATAAAATGTTGGCCATGAATTCAAGATAAAATGTGATAAAAAACTCACTTAACACCCTCCAGCAAATGTCGAAGCAATTCATGTGAATCATGTTGATCGCCGCCACTAAATTGTGGGCACATTTTTGTTAATGAAGAAAATAGTTTTCTTGGATTATACACACCGCCGCCAGATTGTAATTCTTCCAATGCTTCGGCAAGTGCAGATGTTAAAGGTCCCCATGATTTTAATTTTCCTGAAATCGGGTCCAATTCAATATCCTCATCTTTAAGTTTAAATTTTCCGCCCGGCAACGAGAATCTAGTCATGGTAACATGAAATTGAAAATGACTTTAAATGTTAAATTGAATTTAAAGAAACTCACTCTTCATCGGGTTTCGAAAGTTCTTTGAGCGTCGGCAATAAAAACGGTGTCTGTGCCAAACATTGCATGACCGAATTAAAAAAGCAGGTATTTCCGAGATTTGATAGACCACGAACGCGTGGCAATTTGTTTATGTCGTTTGTTAGTACACGTTTTGCTTGGCCCGGAATGCTCGAGCTTGAGCTCAACGAATGTACAATACTAATCGAGTGTCCAAGCAACGATTTCATCGCCTCTTTATTGATTTGGGGTGCTTCGCCTTCTTTATCACCGTTCACTAAAACTGTGGAAGCACTACTGTCACCATTCTCTAGTGGTGCAACGGATTTGATGGGCGATGATTTTGATTTTGCCAATTCCGATTTAACAAAATCAATGCATTGTTGTAAGTTGGACTCAATGTTCAATACGTCTGCATCACAATCGTAGCACCAAATTTCCGACCTAAAGAAAATCAATTTCATTTTATTTGATATGGAATTTTAATGAAAAATGTTTGCTTTTAATTACGTTGTGGTATTCATAGCAATTGCATGAGATTCGGATCTCGGTGTCTAAAACGATGGAAAAAAATTGATTTTTGACATTTAACATGTACGTTTTAATTTAATTAAAATGTGTCGTATGCTAACCTGATAATGTTTAAGTGCGTGTTTGTTAACTGTTCGACCGCACAAATGTGAACCGCATTTTAAGCACATCCACAACGAACGATCATATTCATAATCGCCTGTATCAGCATCACCGTTTGACATTTTTGCACAGTCAACGCATTTTTCATTTTCCACCACCGATTTCTTGAACATTTTTCGCAACGATTGAATATTGACGGCCCGTTTGATGTGTGTACATTTTGGTGAACCATTTTTATCCGCTTTGAAATTCTCATCCGACGACGAATCACTGTCGTTGACGTGCGGGTCACCTTGTCTTCGTTTTTTCACCATTTTTGTTTACATACACATTCGCTGTAATCAAAATCCAAATTGAAATTTTATCAGAAAAAAATTCATTTGCAATTTTATTGCGGGAAAAAAAGATATCAATTTTCATTTCACTATCATAGAAAATTCGAATTTAACCTCACTTTCTTACTCTTTCCCACTCTATCTCTATAAAACGCGAATTTGCATTTCATTACATTGGGAATGGGCAAGCGATTGAACTATCGTGCAACAACAAAAAAACTAAACAAAATTATGGAAATGCAAAATGAAATGATAATAACATTCAAAATAGCAAGCATAACTTCACGTCGAAATAATAAACAAATCGAGTGCATAACAAATGCACAAAAACTTCTTTGTCTTTTTTTACACACAAAGAAACTTCAAGGTATTTTGATTTTTCGATAAAAAAATTTAAGAATTTTTGGTCACCAATTTTGATTAATAACTTAAAAATTAATTTTTAAGGGGGGTTTTAATTCAAATGCGTAACAATTATTTTTGCGTGGATTTCTACACAAATATTTGGTGTCAGCAATTCTCTTTAAATAAACACCTTTGTTACGGAATCCAAAACACAGACAAAATAATTTTCTTTGCCTTGAATTTAATTGTACTTGTTATCAGTGCCAGTTTTCACCTACCTTTAGCTGTTTATGATTTACCGTTGTATCGATTTTATTTTACTGCAACCAAATCACTTGAATCAAGAAAATTAACTTAGCAAAACGTAAAATTAAAATAAATTCTTTTTTTATGACCAAAGGAAATCAAATCATCGTGTTGACAGATAGACCAACTTTTTTATATAAAGTATTTTCAATTCATTCCAACTGGATTCCACTTGGAAAACAATGACACAAGTTCAAGCGCCGACCACCAGATGCGCTGACCGTCACATCAACCAATGTCTAACGTGAAGTTGGTTATTTTGAATTCGTTTTTATTTAATATTCATGACCGTTTCATTTCGACTCTTTCAATAATTTCTCTTATTTTTAATCACTCTTCTTTTGGAATTATTCAATAAAAGACCATTTTGCTTAACAATATAATCCAATATGGGCCATTTTTATTTGCAATACCATAAATGCTATTTAATCTCTTTTCTATAATTTAAACTAAATGCAATCTACAGTCTAAACATTGTGTTAGCTACTTGATTTTGTGTTGCATGATTTGTTCTTAAACCAAGTATAAGCTAGTTCAATTGAGTACATCAAAATTGTGACAAGAGTGCACATGTTTAAAAATAGTATGCAACCAACATAACTTCCAGTGATATCCTTTATAAGACCTGAAATTAAGTGAAATTCCACATTAAATATATAATCGATTTCCTCCGTTCACAATGTATCAAAACTCACCTAAAACTGGTCCAATAACCATCATTACAACACCGTTACCAAATAATTGAATCGCCGAAGCCGATGCCAGTCGATCGAGAGGGATATAAGAAGGAATTACAATGCTCATATAAACTGAACGTATACCTTTTGCAACTCCCAAAGCAGAGCATATTATCAGCATATTTACGTAGTTTGATGTAAACATCATGGCTGTAAATGAACATTTTCTTTTTAGATGTTCAAATTTCAATAGATATCAATGTTATTGAAGCTTACACATTCTTGTTAGCACCAATAGAACAAGGCTGATTAAATATGAGACACGAATTGACAGATTAAATTTGTCGGCGATGAACGGCGAACAGAATCGTGATATTAAATCGGATATTGCCATTGCAAATAGAATGATTGATATTTCGTCGGTGTTAAATTTCAAATCCGATAAAATAAACGGAGTTAAAATGGCGAAATTGGTCTCGGCAAAAATGGAGATTGCCATTCCGATCATGATGTTTAAATAAATGTTATCGCGCAGTAGATCCAAATCGAAAAATTGCACAAACCATTTAAATATGGAGCAACAACAACATTTGTCATCGTCGTCATCCTGAGGTGGTTGTTCAACGGGTAAGTTAAATTCGTTATCTTCATGCATGACATTCATTTTTATTTTTTCGGATACAGATGGATTTTTTTTGATATTCATCTCTGGTTCTTCGCCGGGCACAAAAAGATGCGAAGCACGTCGCGTCGTAAATCGCAATGCATTTATTAAATTTTGACTTTGCCTTCGGAATGGCATAAATATTGATTTTCGTGGGCCACCATTTGGAGCTGTTGTTACTGTTGGTTCTTTAAATAATTCCAATGAACTGGCCAAATGCACCGAACCCACTGATCCCGATTCGAACCATCGTAATGGTTTGCCAATTTGTATTTGTGGCTCAGACATATCAACATTGGACCTATTATGATTTAATAGACCGAGCTGTTCTCGTTGTGGAATTGTGAGAAGTGTACGTTTTGAAAAGTTTCGAGCAATTGCTGCTTGATCAAGCTTATTGCTTGACGGTTGTCGGTGAATAATTTGATCAAAACCGTAGATACTTTGTGTATCAATATCATGACTTAATTCGAAATGTGATGATTTTTGATCGAAATTAAGGTCATTGATTGACGCATACGCAGGATGAGGACCACTGTTCGGAACAACTGCAACGAAAATTTATTATTTTTATACTTTATTTTTTACAAAAAAACCAAAATCACTTACAGCTTGATTCGGAATATTTGCCAATTGAAAGCAAAGTGGATACGTTTGGTAAGATGGCAGGAAAATGTAATGGTTCTTTGAGTGGTAGATCAAAAAATGTATCTCTGACAAGATGCAATTTCAGTGGTTGCAGCATTATAGCTGCAACTAGCATGTGCAATGCAATGGCCCCGATAATCAACATACAACCATTCACACCGTATAAATGCAACAACAAATTGATTAACGGTGGATAAACGATGGGACCGATCCCTGCTAAGGTCATTGCAATACCAGAAGCCTTATTCAGTTTGGTCGTGAAAAATGAATTAAGAGCTAAATTAAAACTCGAATTCGACATTCCATATCCAATTGCTAGAAAAAACCCAAAATTCATATTCACGAAATATACATTCAAGCATGGCAGTGTTTACAAGTTAATAAATTTAGTGTGTTATCTCTGAAATCACCTGTTATTATACTGTAGCTGATTACGAGACCGAATACGCTATCTGTTAAAGCAGTTAGCATCAATCCAGTGGAGAATAGTAACGCAGCAACAATGCTTATTTTTCGATAACCAAAATATTTTAATAACGGCCCATTAATCAATCCCAATGACATCGAGAGCGCTGAATTGATGTTAATAATGAGCGTCACGTCAGCTGCTGGAACCCGCATTTCATCAAATTTGTCTTTGAATATCAAGCCGATATTGGAAGTTGTTGGAATGCCTACGAACTGTAGTGTAAACAAAATGCCATGAGTGAAAGTCGATTGAGTAAAAGTGATAAATATTCTTTTTCTCGTATGAAATGCACTATGGCTGTTTTTGAAAAAGTACACAGCACAACGGCTGATAAGATATGCGACTAAAGTGGCAGCAAGCGTTTAAAACTCAAAATTTTCGAAAAATAAGTGAAATGCGAAAAAAAAAACATTCTTTGTTCTCTTACATTTGCAATGGCGTAACTGATGACAATGACCCAGCCATAATTTCCATTTGGTGGAATCATATCTGCATCGGCTAATGTCTTCTTTTGTTCCCTTGACTTTGACTTTGACTTCATTTTTTCACTTGATTTTTACTGGTTATTCAAACAAACTTTGATCACAATAAAAAACTATTTACTTTCTTAAGTCTCTAAAAATAGCACATTTTTTTTATCACAGAATATTAACGATATTTTAAGCGATTTTAAGTTCTTGTTTTCTTTGAGTTATTTAGGCGATTGAAAGTGAAGTAGCAATTTTGCTGTTTGCTTCTATCGCTCTGAGCGCATATTTCCGTACTAAAGACATTTCAAGCGGTCGCTGAATCTTGTTTTCTCCTCTGCTGTTATTGTCGTGCTATTATCTTTCGCGTACACTAGATCACACACTTGATTTTGATAACACCCAGTCTTACGCATTCTTCGCTGAAATTCTCAGTGTGTTGTCGTTTATTTATTTTTTTGCAATATCCCCAAATTAGTTGAAGTGCCGATCACTCTAAAAGACTTTGAAATAAAAAATTGAATGGTCTCCAATTATCTATCTAGCTCATTTGAATATGAACGTTGGACAGTAGCTATTTCATTGAATTGAAACCCAAGCAATGCACTCTCGCCGTTATCAACATGAAATGAAATGTAGCATGAATAACAAAGTCATAATTAAGCGTGACAGACATGAAATAACAATGAAAAAACAAGTTTCACTCAAAGAATTTTCATACAAACGGGGGTTTAATGTTTCTTTATTTTTATTCTATTAATTTTCATAAATTTAATGTATTATTTTAAATATTATTTTGGTATCAATTTATGGAATTCAGAAACAATGTAATAAAGTTAGAAATGTTAATAAGCGACAGATAGGCAGCTAATTTGAAGATAAAACTTCATGAAAAAATAAAAAAAGCGGTTGTTACGCACACAACTGACGTAACAACTAAGTGTACAGTTTACTGATCAAGCACAGTGTCAATACACACGTATATGAATTTAGATACAAAGTTAGTGGTTTTATAATGCGCGAATATGACTGTACGGAACTTTAAGACTTGAAATTCGTAAAATAATGTGATATAATCAAAATGCATATACATTCAAAGCCGAATTGATAAGAAAACGTAATCATTTCGCGGACAAATGTTATCAGCTGTTTATTGTTTTGGCTAAAGTAAAACCTCGATCAAATGACTGACGAAAACCGATGTACATGTGTTTGTGTTGTATTTTGTATGAATCATGGTTGAAATTAAAAATTCTTCACATGTTGTCAAAAACACACTTCGCCCGCGTTTTGAATTAGTTGAATATTCAGAGAGATTATCGCTGTGTACGCCTTTATATTTCATAAGTACTGGTCGATAAACAAAAAAAGCATTAGTCAATCCTATTGACAACGTACATTGAAACCGTTTCGGTAGACGGACTGTCTGTGATACGTCTTGAATTTCACACAAAACTCGATGTATACATATAGCATTTGATGATCATACTTATGTATATGATAGCTTTATACTACTCGGTGATCTGGTTGCTAAATCAAATTCACTGGCCTCTTCTTATCGGTATGTGTCAATTTAAAACAAGACAATAAACAAATAAACAAGAGTCATGTGGTTCTTTCTTATCAAATGTAATCAAAATTAATCCAAATTTCATAGAGTTTTTCTCTCAGGAAGTTTACATAGTATGATCGAAGAAATTATCATCGCACTCAACCGTGTGAAATACACACATAGTATGTGCACGTACATGAGCAGTTGCATAAAATGCAGCGCACCAAAAGCCGTTCCCAATTGATTACCGTCTCTATCTTAATCGACGAATGCGCGCGCGCACAGTCGTCTTACTACATACACGGCACATTTCGTTTTTGACACTGCTGTGTGCTGTTACAATCGTGTATTTCGCGCTCAATTACATATGTGTGCGTGTTGTTTTTGTATATATTTTCAATCCGATCATAGAACAAAGCTATTGAGAAACCGTGAAACAGTCGACTGCCAATCTCAATACCGTTCGCATCAATTCGAATAAACCGAATTTTTTGCATTCATTTTCATTTTTTTAAGGGAATTTCCAGCCGCATAAACGATAAACGACGACATTTGTGTGATTCATTTCAATAAACCGTTATGATAAATTTTTTCAGTAATTAAACTAATGTGGGAATACTTTGATAGTTACGTTTAAATTGAACTGCATTTATTTAGCGAATACAAGCTTAAAATTCGATTCAAAGTTCAGCCGAAACGGTGGCCGTTTTGTGAAGCAAACGAAGGTGAAACAGAACATTTTCTAAAAATATTTATATAAATGAGGATAGCGAGCGAAGAGAATCGCCAGTGAATGAATGACTGAATGAACGAATAAAAAAAAAGAAAATAAAATATACAAACAAACTACAAAAAATAAAATAAATATTAAATCAGAAAACGAACAAGACGAACATTTATTTATAAAATATATTCCGTGTTCCGTCGTTTGTATGAATCAGTTTGCAAAATTATTCATAACCAGCAACGCTATACAATACAAATTCGGTGCTTTTTACAGGGCTACCTAATAGGACGGTCCAAAAATGTATACCAAATGAAAGCTTTGTGAGTGTTACAGTTTTTTTAACACTCCAAAACTGACACATTCATCTTGAAATTTTAATTCAAAGCAAAGAAAACTTGACACGCCATAAAATGTTAAATTATTTTAAGCTTTACATCTATAATTGGAAATTTCAAGATCAATTTTAAAGCGGGAGGCCATAATTTAATTCGCTTTCAATTCATCGGTTATACTTTTTGGTCAGCCCTTCCACCTAATTGCAAGCGTATAATTTAATTCGCGGTTACTCTGGCAAATAAATATTCAGACGAGTAAAAAACGCCAAATGACGAGACATTGTATACTTAGACTTGAACTTGAATCAAAACGCATTTTCAGTAAAACACAGAATAATCATTTAAAATTTTTTGTGTGTGTTATCTTATATTTTAAAAGGCGCCGTGTTTATTTCATCGTTTTTTTTTTCATTAAAAGAATACCCGAAATTATCAAAAATAAATCAAAGCATTTATGAACTTCGACGTGGCGACGATAACACATTCATTGTCTTGAAAACGAGCAAATGTTTTTTTGAATTGAAGGCAATAATGTTTTATTTGTGTTTCAGATAAACAAAGCCATTGACAAAAATCATTATTATTCCAATGAATATTGGCATATTCGTTGCCTCGTGATGTTAATTATCGTCCAAAAATGAATATCTTGTTGAATTTTAATTTCACTTATCACTCGGTGATTATTTGCAAATAGACAGTTTTTTTTTTGGTAATCGTGTTTTTTTGCTTTATTTTGGTTTGTCCATCTTTTTTTCTTTAGTTAAATTGGGACTTTTCAGTTTAGATTTTTTTTTTTCATGCTGAATATGATTCAATCGTGAAAGAATGTTTGTCGTTATTTATTTAAAGATATTTTTCCATAATTGACGGAATTCCTTGATATAGATACATAACATGTTTGTTGGCGTTTTAGTTTAGTTCCCTCTTTATTAATGTGCACTTAAATTATATGGTGGGTAATAAAAAAAAATTCACATGTAATTGTTTCCATTGAGATGAGTGTAATTCATCATGCGCAAATATTGAATAGAACCACACATGTGTAGTACAAATCTATAATTTGTTTAAATTCATGACGTGAATTATCTTTAATTACAGAACTGTGTCGTTATCAAATGACAAAATCCATGTGTGTCAACCTCATTTTAAATTAACTCATTGTCTACACGGTGTTGAGAAAATAAGTCGACAGAATCGACAATTATCAATTCATTTGAAGCACAATGCAGCAAGGAGATGGTAAATCGAATCGATTTAATGACAAAATCAATCATCCGGCAGCCAATGGTGTAAAAGTGAAAAAACCAAAACAAGGAAAATGCGATTTGGGTCCAGACTTTGTGGCACCTGATGGCGGTAAGTGTGTGAAAAAAGAACCATCTGTTTGAATTTAATGCTGTAAATTATTTTTTTCTTTTTATCTTATTAGGTTGGGGCTGGCTCGTTGTTATTGCAGCGGGTTGCAGCAATGTAAGTCATTCGATGATTTATTAAAATTATGCGAATAAAATTCAGTTGAAAATGCCATTTTCTGGAAATATTGTGGCAGCAATTGTAGTATAAAAAAAACTCGTTATCGGATTATGATTAAAGCTGATTTTAGATCACATGCAAAATGCAATTAGTAAGTGTGATGATTATTAACGTTTACTGATTTATTTCATTGCAGTTATTCACTTTCCCTGTGTTGCAGCAATTTGGTTTATTGTTTAAAGAACGTTTAGAATTGATTGGCTTAACAGCATCTGAAATAACGACTGTGATCAATCTTAATCCATGTATAACGTCATGTGTTGGTAAGAAAGCAATTAAATTTCTATATGGATCGAGTATATCACTTGATCGACGCCAATTTGTCACCTATTTTATCGCTTCCACAGTATAATTAAAACAATTGTTTTTTTTTCTTCTCACGTTTAAGGCCTTCTCAATGGACCAATGTTTCGAATGTTTACATATCGACAAATTGCCTTATTCGGTGCAATTCTCGTGAGCATTTCAATTTTTCTAACATCGATCTCGAATTCATTCACCACATATATAATCACATTCTCCATTCTGTATGGTAATTATTATTATTGTCTCTGTTAAAAACGACATAAATACAAATAAATAAATGAATAATTCATATTGTGTCTTAACACAGGAGCCGGTTCTGGCATCAATTCGTCTGCCAATTCATTGGCACTGAACACATATTTCAAGGAAAAACGACGAATTGCAACTGGACTTTCGTGGACATTAACAGGAATGGGACCCATTTTATTCCCGCAAATTATTGCAATTTTAATACCATTTTACGATGTGCAGGGCAGTCTTTTAATTTTTACCGGTATTGCATTGAATGCAATCGTTTGTGCATTGGTTTTTCAGCCAGTGCAATGGCATATGAAAAAAACAAACACCGAAAATGTGGAAGAACGTTTAATGAGGCCGGCATCAGTGGTGCATGAATGTGATTATTGCCGAATGACAAAACGCCAAAATCCAAGCATACTTTCCAGTCAATACCTGTATAATGCGGATAATGCGAATGCCACCGGGTACGAAATTATTGATCCTGGTGTACCAATGTTATCACTCGCAAACGATGGCTGGTCCTCAAAACGATCACTATACGGATCACGTGCATCACTTTATTCCGATCGGCAAAGCCGTATCGGCTCACGAAAACCCTCAAGCCAAAATTTAGTAAATTTGAATCGATCATCGTCGGTCAATTTGGTTGCAATGGCAAAAGAACGTGAAAAACGAAAAATATCATCGCATAAAATTGAAGAGCACCCAGAAGATGGTTCAAGTAGTAAAAATTCAAAGGAAAATGTTGATGTTACAACGCGACCAAAGACTCCAATGACACCAAAAACACCAGATGTTCATATTTCAATGGATGCACCGCTCGAAATGAGGTACATAAATGATCATCAAACCGATTTGACCACAAATAAATTACCATTCAGTCGTGTCACTTCACCACGCCGCAAAATATCAACAAATAATAATTTTAATGTTGAAAAAGAGGTGCTGAAAAATGTATCGCAAAAATTGGAAGAATTCGTTTCGACCGGTGATCGTGTGCCAACAATAACAAATTTAGAGGGATTTTGCACGTGCGACGAAAAACTTCGAATGTACTTAAATCCAACATTAAGTGACGAACACGATAATGAAGTGATTGAAGAAAATAAACAAAAACACTCAATCTGGCAAAAAATTGTTGTGTTTTTTGATTTGGACCTTCTACGTGATTTTACTTACGTGAACCTTATGATGGGCGTCACATTAGGAAATTTCGCGGAATTGAACTTTTCTTTGTTGACGCCATTCGTATTGGCCGATTGGGGTTTTGAAAAGCCTCAAATTGCAACCGCAATGAGCTTATTGGGTGGAGTTGATATTGCAATTCGATTTTTTGTACCATTCATTGCTGGCAAAATCGGTTGGCAAAATAAAACATTCTTTTTGGTTGGGATTTTCGGAATGGCGATGGGCCGAGTGTGTAAGTTCTGTTTTTTTTTTCGTTTTATCTTTACTTTGTTTTTGTTTTGTACAAATGTACAAAATCGAATATGTTTGCATTAAATAAGAAGTTGATTTCTATATTTCTATTTGCGACAGTTATAACATTTTATAGATCGTACATGGCAATTTTGTGTGCATTTTGTTGGATTGGTTTGGGCAAAGGGCTGCGAACTGTTTTCATGGCTCTAGTCATTCCGAGTTATGTGCCATTACACAGGTTGCCTGCCGCTTCTGGTCTACAATTAATTTTTGCTGGCATTTTCTACTTTTTTATGGGTCCCGTCGTTGGTAAGTTTTTATTAAATTGCGTATTTCAATTGAAAATACGGAAAAAAAGACTCTAAAAATTAATCTTTTATTAATCAAATGTTTTTCTCTCTTATTGTAAATGATCAGGACTTATTCGAGACAAAACTGATTATGTGGTGACATTGCATTGCCTGAACTTTGCGACATATTTCGTAACGATTAGCTGGCTAGGTGAAAAATTCTATCGTGATTATCAGCATCGAAAACTAACACAAACCGAACAAAATGGAACAAATTGAGCGAGCACAAAAATTCATAAAGAAATGCACAAATAAAAGTGTCACAGTTAATTATCACAAATCATCAATTAAACGTGCGCCCTTCATACCTTCCATTTGAATTCGAAACAAACTCATCATTCATGTTTTTTTCTTCTATCCATGGAAAATAGTCCTTTTTTCAACATAAACAATAATTTATTCTGTATGTAAAATTCTTCATCGAATTCAATAAAATGAAATAACGTTAATTCATAGGAAATATTTGTGGTTTGATGTTTGCTTTGTATGAAATGTGATTGACAAAATTAAATGGCACATATGCATATCGGTTTTGAAAACATAAAATTGCAATGAATTGTGTATGTGTACGTGTAAAAAATCTAAACTTTCGATTCAATGACAATAAATAATTGTTTATCATATGATTGTATTGGAATTGAAATGGAGGTCAATCAATCGTTGATATTTTCATATGGGTGGACTACCTTCGCAATTTTTTTTAACCGATCGATTGTTATTTAACTCGATTGGAACACTTTGAACTTACAAAATACACAGAATCTAATGACGAACGTCCTGTGTTTATGTTTATATGTAGAAATAGCGGTGTACACGATTTTTGAATGAAGGACCTATAAACAGTCACTTTTGTTTATCGAGTAAATAATTGGTTTTTCGTCAATAAATTCACTTGAAAAAATTAAGCGAACATCACTTCTAGTAAGTGTATATACATTGTTTTGTATAAATTTAAATACTTGTTTTCGCGACAAAATACCATAACCGAATGAGCTCGAAATGAGCTGTAACAATGAAATTTTTTGTTTAAGAAAACAAAAGTAATATGCGCATCGAAGTATAATTTGTTACTTGACGAGTGTGTTTACAGAATGAACGATCAAATTTAATACATTCAAAGAAGAATTGTGGTTTGTTTTGCATTGCGATGACGACGACGATAAAAAAACGCCGATATATGTAAACGTATGTCATCGATGTTCGTGGCGTTGAAAACTAAAGGGAAACGCTTTCGACAAACAAACACACAATATATTTCAACGTGTCGAAGGCAGTTGCTTGTGTTGTTACAAGCGATCTTACAATCATGATTTGAGTGCATGATCGGATTCTTTTTTTTTTCTCTCTCTCTCTCTCATTAACTTCTTGTTTTTGACTTTTTGAAAGACTGTTCGCTGCTGTTCAGTTATTCTTGACCATACTTGTTTTGTACAGCTAACTGATAGAATCCCTACAATTGGCATTACGAATTGATAAAATCTCGATCGGAATTTTCAAACGAAGAAAAAAAAAACGAAAAAAAAACAGATTATTACAACAACAAAAAACCCATTACATATCTAGCAAATGAATTTAATGCACTGTATTTATAACGGGTTTTCAGTTGAACAGCACATTTTCACACTGATTGCAAATGTGATGTGAACATGTGTCTGTAGCAGCAGCGGCAACCGTTTACAATTCCACTGTTGATTTGATGTGGCAGACAGAATGGCGAACCATGACATTGCACACGATACATTGATTGAAATAAATTGTTCGAGTCAGTTCTTAGTTGGCCGATTTGAAAGTGCTAGTTTTCAAATTCGTTGAGAAAATTCCAGCATTCCAAAGCAAATCGAAATGAAATAAAAATTCAGTCGACACTTTGTTTACATATGGGAAACATTTTTTTCGACTCTCAGCTAATTCAATTTATCTTTCTTTATTTTTATTGATCGGATGAAGACAAATAAAAATATCATTTATCGTTTCTCCACAATAATATTTACATAAAGACCAATATTATCAAGTGTGACTGTAGTAAAGAAAACAAACAAAAATTTCTAATTAGATTTTTAATGCCATGGCTTAGATTGTGTAAATTGTTTGTATTGCGTTAAAATGGATAAAAATATACCCGTATGACTCATGATGATATGAATGTGCATGCGAAAGCGGAAATGAACAAATATTCTCGGGCTGTATTACATATATCGCTATATAAGTGACTCTATCGAAAGAAAGAGCATATAAAATATGCATGAATTGAGAGAAAGAGATGTGCTCTTTTCATTGACGACTAAAAAGGCCATCCACAAAATGAAAACAAACTCATATTCTGTGAATAGGATGTGTAGCCGAGTTTGAATCACGTGATAAGCACGTGAATGACATACGATTTTTCCATTATGACCTTCTTTTGCTGAAATGCTACGAAGCACCAACAATATTGCAAATGGAAAGCAGTCCAAGTGAAACTTTTATTTCATTCTGAATTCCTTTCTCCTCTGGCATTCTCTGACGACATTTATTGCCAAATCCATTGTTCCAATCGGTGAGAATTCCAAACAATGCAACAACAAAAAAATAAATAAAAACAAAAGAATATGATGGATGTCATCGATAATAAAGAAATTCAAATTGAAAAATAGCGATTCTTTGTGTTTTTGCAGCAAGTTCGACGTACGCCATGAACACAAAACAATCAGCTGCTCACATTCGTGTCGAATGGTTTGCGTCATTTGACGTTTGCGTGTGTGCGTGCACAATATATTTTTTATTTTGGTTGAACAAAGATCAAGGAACAAAGAATCAAAAGTCGCGTTCAGAGAGAAAAACAAGAAGCAACAGAGGCAGACACACAGAGAGAGCGAAATTGTGGCGTCCAAAAATAAAATGAACATAAACCAATATATCGTGTCCAATACACAGCACCCACAATCAATACGAAATACAATATTCACATACACACGAGGACGACCGAATACCAAAGCGTGTCATGAGAGTGAGACAGACAGTGTGTGGCGAATAGAGAATGAGCGAATGTTTTGGTTGTGAATGTAGGTAAACAAAAAAAAAGCAGCAACGGCAACAAGCGAGTTCGATTGTCAATGTGATTGTGTGTTTACACAAATGCGTTTTTTCGGCCGCTGTTTGGTTGCTCTCCCGCCTGCAATGGTATTTGTGAGCCGTCGGGAGAGACAGTAGGTCGTGTTTTTCGTTCATTCATTCCAATGGATTCGCTACGCAGAAAGAGAGAGGCAGACAATCTATCACATTCACTCTCTCTCTCTCTCTCGACATAAACATGGATAATTACACGATGGTGTTTGTACGCGCGTGTGTATGCATACTTGCACATTACACAATGTTCCACTAATATCGTTGAGCGTGCATTCGGGCTTCGGTAGTATAACATTCAGCTAGCATGAAATCGGACAGCATTTGCAAGCTACCACTGCGATGATTTCAAATCAGTTTCTTTTTATTCTTTTAAAATTCCGTTTTCGATAGTTAAAGTGGTTTTTCACACATTGGGTTCCCCTTCATTGTGTTTTTTTCTGTTTATTTTTTTTTATTGCTGTTTTCGGTTAATTTGCTGCCGCTAACGCAACATACACACTAATTTTTGTTCTTCAAAAAGTCCAACTATAAAATATCCGAAATAAATTAGGTTATTTAGTTTTTTTTTCTGTTTTGTTTTTCATAAAATAAAGAAAGAAAGATAGAGCAAGAGAGTAAAAGTATAAATAATAAAAAAAAATTTGTGATAGCTAAATAATAATACATGAAAACAATGTATATTTTTGTAAATAAATTTACAAATTAACGCAGAAAAAGAATCCGATCGGAGTGGCCCGTAATACAAAGCGTACCATATTCAATTTCGCTGTTTATTCCACACAATTGGTTAGTATTTTGATTCCCTTTTATATTTTCTGTTTCCCATTGAGCCAGAGTTTGCATGCCACGCTCATGAAATATTAGAAGTGATAAGTTTTCATAACGAAATATCATTCTCTTTTGCTACTGCTTTTGTTGTTGTTTCACAAGTTTTGAGCACTCATTTCGATTAGAGCGTGTGTATGTGTGTGTGTACGTCTGTGTCTATGTGTCAAGCTATGAATTATTTTTTCGAATTTTTGTCTGTTGATGACATTTCACGTTTTTACATTGTCAAAGTTCTCTTTACTGATTGGATTTGTTTGTGTTTTTGTTTCGTTTCGTTGCGGTAAATCACCAATTTTATTCTTATTTTCTCTTCACTAGTTCAACTAGTTTTTCTTGTTAATTTGAATTGTGCAAGTTGGTGCAGTTTTGCAAGACATATGTGCAAACGTTCGCTCGCTACTGGCTGGTGAGCTATTTCCCCTAAGTTTGGGATATATTTAGCATAAACTTCAAACGATTTCTCACACATCACAATCGATCATAATGTACTTACATCAGAATTTGACGAGCGCATGGCTATAGCACTATGGGTTTGTGTGTTCGTCGCCTTCACCAAATTGATTATATAAATAGATGATGTGGCTACGCATGCAATATATCCCACTGGTTGTGGCACATATTCAGTCCAATGTTCAGGCTATATTCAATTGTCAAAACATCGCACATGTCAACGTAGCCAAAGCAAAGTACATTTAAACACCACCGAGCGGTGTGCTCAAGCCACTGTTCACAGTCTCACGACGTGTATTCAATTATTCATCCTCTTATACGAGTGTGCCGGCATACATTGCACCGCTGTTTACATACGATATACAATTCACAACAATAATAAGTGATCACTTGGGCAACGCTCAGCGGAAGATTTTAAAGACTTTTTTCTTTCTGTCTGTGTTTTTTTTTCTTCTTCGTCTTATTTTGCTTAATTTATCTCGTTCCCTTTTTAACGCTTTTCTTCTATTCACTATGATACAATCAACGGTGGCTGGCATTGACATTGCTCATCGTCATCAAACATGGGTGATATATACGAAGGATTTGCTTATACGATTTCTTGTAATTTAAAATGAAAACTTAAAGTTTGATTAAACTGCATTCATCAAAGTTGTTGTTGTTGTTGTTGCTATGGTTGATTTTGTGAGTGAATGTGCCCTACCGCCCGCTCTCTCGTTTGCCTCGAGAGTTCAAGTTCAAAAGCGTTTTCGCATTTTTATTGAAGCCAACTTTTATTGCATGTTCTCGAACGGGCTATGAAAATTGACGACAAAAGTATTTTACAATGCGCACATTGATATAGCTTTTGTACGAATGAATAATGAATTTCGGTTGGTAACGTCTTCTTACTGTATGTGTCACTCTATTAAGCGAAACTTCGTACTTTACGCTGTTTTTCAACAACAACAAAAATGTATGCTCTTTTTCCAGCAATCATTGCAAGTCACAGTCACGATATGGTATTGCTTGCGAACATACCATTGCAAATAAACTTACAACGTCTAAAAAGTTATAAATAAATTTTCATTAAATTATTGAAGAGTCACTCGGTGCTACGATGCAAAATACGATATAGAGAGTTGAGTTAAAGAACAAAAATGAACTGATGAGCAAAATTATTGCGTACGAAAAATTATTCTGCAATTGCGTGGTTTGAGCTCGCTTTATTTTTCGATCGAATCTAATTTAAATTAAAAAAGTTATTGTTGCCGCGCCAAGTCAATTGGGTCTTGAATAAATTTTCTCCATCTACGAACCATCTACAAAATATCTGTTATAGATATAGAAAAAGGATTTTTTTCTCTCTTTGTCGTTTCGTTTTTTTTTGTTTTCATCTCCCTTTTGCCTGCCGAATGAATAAATATGTAAATCAACAGACCGCACTCTCGATAGATCTTGTGAATAGGCCGTTTCATCTCATTTCAAATTTATGGATATTCCGGCCACTCTGCATGCACACATCCGCACAAAATTCCAGCTATGTTCCGTCTATGTATATGTTTCTCACTCTTCTCCTTTATTCACATGCCATTCAATAGCGCATTTTAATTCGTTTGTGAACCCGATGAATGTGTTTTTATAGCATCATGTTCCAATTAAACTTCTTTTGAATGCGTAAGATGTTTCGTTGCAAATTTTCCACGACGCGTGTGAATTTGAGAATATTATCGAACATTTCAATATGTTTCTTCGGTATATACACGGTCTTCAATTTACATCTTTTATTTTTAATGAGGGTGATTATTTTGAATGCGATTTGTGTACACATGCTGTACGAAAATTTTCTTCAATCGCGATTTTTCTTTAATATACAAAAAGAGGAATGGTATACATGAAATTGCACATGCCCAGCAACAGAAATGCCAAATTATAGTATTTTACTCTCTATTTAGTGCGTGCCGTTATCTCATCAATTTAACAAACACACATTAATTTGATTCGTCGATATTAATTTACTAAATTGCTACAATAATAAACAGACATCACCAAATATAATAGATCGGAAAAAAACTCGCTCCAGTAAACAAAAACACTCGCTTTCAGTGTCACTCGATTTTTCAATTAGCATTCTATCCATCCATTTGTTCGGCACCAACTACAATTTTATTACATTCAACAAGGTTGCATTCTTTCAAGCGTTTGCATGTTTTCTACATTTGATAAAGTTCATTATAATAAGCAGATATAAGAGTATAATAAAATTCGCATACATTTTGCGTGCGTATGACATTTTCATCGAGTTGCAATGCTAAATGAATGATGGTGACGCTGAGTCCTTCCACGATGACAATCCATAAAATTCTCTCTCTTTCTCTCTCTCTCTTTTCGCACTCAGCTAAATGAATCATTCTATTGTAAATTAAATCAGTAAGAGTTTTTCACAACCCAGATACATGTTAAATGTGATTGTTGTTCTTTCTTGGGGAGCATCTCAAGTTTAAATGCATAATATCGTGATTTTCTTAAAATAAATTTGTTGATTTGAATCTATAAATAGGTTCGATCAATTGATTGGTCGTAATATTAATTTACATCGTTTATAATGTATCGTATAAAAAAATGTATGTACGACGAATATCAATAACAGCGATACGGATGATGATGATAATAAGTCAATTTTAGTGGCAATAAAATCCAGAACATCACTAATCATTTCATTGTTATTAGCATTTTCATTAGCAATCATTAAATTTTGCAACACACATCTCCCACCTGTTCTTCAATTTGTTACTTTTTAATCTAAATATACCACGTCATTTGTCTGTCTGTCTGCGATATTATCGATTTCCGACGATTATACATTTTCGAATTTTCTTAGCTAAAGTAAACAACTTTGTTATTTTTAACCAAAGCATTTCGATTTTCTTCGATAAAAAGACGACAAATTCGATATGTTGTTTTTTTTCCTTTGCAGATCTGTATAATTTTGTATTTATTCGCAATCTTCTCATCGCATAGCATATGGCAAACAATCCAAAATATATTCTAGGCTGGTCTAGGCGCGTGTCAAATTTTTTTCGTATGCTTTTCGGCAGAATAAACTTATCGTAAATAAGCCAACCGGAATTAACATAAACATAAAATCACTTCGATTGAGCTACGCCATTCGCAAAATAGAAAATGCTAATATTCTATCACAATCTAAATGGATACAATGTATTAATTGACATTTGGCAATTATTATTACAACAACACCAACACGCCTATTCAAATGTTAAACAGTTGCCGTTGTAAAGCCGATTAAATCAAAATATTTTATTATGATGCGATGACGCAAGAATGTGGTGACAAAGTCATCGTACAAATATTTCAATATTCGGCACGTGATAAGATTCGTTTCGTTTTTATCAAGCCCACAATTTTTTTCCCCATTGATAATGGTGAAATTTTTGCTATAAACGATAGAAAACAACATGTTCAACAATAAAAATATTGTCGTATTTAGTAAATACTATTTACCAAATAGCATTTCTTCCGTTTACATTGAATTTTATTGATCGGGTCAAAGGATTAGATTAATAAAATTAAGACACAACACAAATATTTTGAAATCACTATCACCCTGATTGTTATGAGCAATTGATACAAGGACACTGGCCCCCCCTCAATACAAATTACGGTTATCAAAATACGTCTGATTACTTCATTGCAATGAGTTTTTTTATTCTTTTCTTTAATAAAAAAAAACCACTCGTAATTTTTCATGCTTTTACATTATTTAATTGATATAATCACTTGACAACGGACTCGATCTCGTACTTCCAGTCACGTGGTACTTGAAAACACACACTTAATACTTCTGTTTAATGATTCTGCTTCTGATTTTTTTTTGTATTTTGTTGTTTATTTTATTGTTCAATGGCTCTTATTGATGCACAGTCACAATGAGTAAAGTTGAAAAAAAAAACGAAGACCGATCACTGAGTAAAGAAAATTAAATATATCTGCTTTTCTCGTCCACAGCAAATAATATCTACATTCAATCAACTGATTCGTATGGCTTTTTAAAACATCAGCAATTAAGTCGCATCATCACCAGAATAATAACCGACATTGCTGCCATATATTTTCTGCGTATGCCGTTCGTTTGCTTCGTTCTATGGATCGCCGCAGCAGAATAACTAAGCAAAGAAAAATAAGAGACAGAAAACACGCAACTCGTTAAAATAAAGAGAAAACGAAGAGTTTAAAACTCGTGTCGAGCACGTGAATTCAGTTATTCAATTAAAAAAACGCCACATTTTTGCACTCATCATATACTCAATTGAACGGGTTAAATTGAACGAAATTCATCGATTGTTTGAAGAATATATACATTGATTTGCAGGCGAAAAAAAAGAAACAATTCAACAATAACGAACTGAATTTATGGAATAAAGTCTCTGATCATAAACCAGAACGAAATTATATAAAATAGTCGAAGGAAAAAAAAATGTTTGTTCTAAGCGAAAAGAAAAAATAATCTAAACTAAACCAAAAAGAAGAAGAAAAATAAACAACGTCATCCAGTTTGTTCAGTTTATACGCAACATTGAGCACACTCGATCATTTTTGTTTTGTTCGCAGATTACATAGTTACTTAATCAGTAAACGCACACGGCTGAATCAACGCAAACTACGAACCAACGAACACACTCAGCTCTCTGTCGAACCGATCGAACACATGGTTTCAATTACAAACATAAAAGCACAAGCGTTGTCATTTGATATTTGTATGTTGGTCGCGCAACAAAATACAATCACACATATATGCAAAGTGAGGGAATAGAAAGCATCGACGCGCTCGAACACCGAGAGAGTGAAAGAGTACAAAGTTTAAATCATTCACGAATACGCTTGAAACGGTAGCACATTTAGCAGCTGTGCAATCCGCGTATTGCCAATAAATAGCTCATATTTAGCAAAAGGAGACGCGACAAACACGTTTTAATTGGTGATAAAATATCACAGCGTTCACATCGCTTAGTGTGCATCGAACATCTCTCGCATATCTCTAACTTCACTCTGGCACGGTTATCGAATCTTCTTTTTTTCAAATCAAGTGAACTTTTCCGTCATCGTCGACAACTGCGGCCATCGAAACAACATACTCGTCGTCGTTTTTCTTGTCGGGGTCGTCTCATTTGCGCGATCTATTTTCAATTCGTGACCAGAAAAGCAAAACGAAATTCTACAATTCGAGTGGCCATCAATAATCAGTGATCAGTGAACAGTTTAGTTTAATTTTAAATAAAATATTTTGTTTTGTCTCTAGTTCTCGGTTCATTTTATAATCATTTGAATTTTAAGTTACACACACACACATTGTATAATGAACTCACGATAAATCGGAGCATCGGTTAAACAGTTCCTAATTTAATATTTATGTTATGAATCTAGTGCTTTGTTGTAATCAATTGACAAAAAATAAAGTAACGAGAATAATTAAGGAAAAGCCGTTGTTGCTTTAGTCGTTAACATTAAAGTGCTCTGAGATTGAGATAATCACACTGCTAAAGGTCATTACAATATTTCGTAATTGAATCCTTCATATTATTCCGGTGTATACTGTGATAATCATATCACAATTCGAATCGTTTAGAAGAAATAATTTCAGCATTGCATAAGCAAATCGTACCGGATTTCATTATGCAGAAACCAACCAGAAAAGTTGCCCCAGATGGAGGTAAGATGTGACTGAAAATAAAAATCAAAAACAAATTTGCGTCAGAAAATGATGAATTAATTTTTAAAATTCTAATAATCCATTTGGGCTTTTGTGTGTATTTTTAGGATGGGGTTGGGTAGCATGCTTCGGTGTCAGCCTTGTTAATGTAAGTATTTTGCAAATACTTTGTAAGTTTTTTTTTTGTTTTTGTTGCCAAAACTCTCGAGCAAAATGACTGAATAAATAAGAATGAAAGAGCCAAAATCATCAAGTGGTTCTCCGTTTTCGATTCGGTTCTTAGTCGATTCCATAAATAAAAATTGATTTCGCAATTTTCGACCCACATTGAATGATGTTCATGAAATTGAAATTGAATATACACTTCTTGGATTTCACCAACAAATAACATTCCAATGAAAGTATGAACTGACAAATGGTGTCCAAGTGTTTGAGTGTTTTTTTTTTTCTTATTTCCGTTCATATTTCATTATATACAGTATATGAAGCTCGTTAGAGCCCATACATAAATTGAAAATAAATGAATTTTCGTCCAATTTGCCAATTTTCAAAGTTCTTTCTGTTCATGTTCCGTTCATACAAGCCGTAACGAGGCTTCTTTTACAAACGAAAAAAAGAAGAACCAAAAATATAGTCGGCAATCATAGTGGTTCGTTCTTGTTAATGTTCTAGTTTCATGATGTTGAGTCATTG
Organism: Contarinia nasturtii; assembly: GCF_009176525.2. Classification (NCBI taxonomy): domain Eukaryota; kingdom Metazoa; phylum Arthropoda; class Insecta; order Diptera; family Cecidomyiidae; genus Contarinia; species Contarinia nasturtii. Next base: position 8,435,220 of record NW_022198046.1, read on the forward strand.
TGTATCGATCACATTTATTTTCGGTTCAAACTTGTTTGCTATTTAATTAATTGTATTTTATTATTTCTTTTACTTTTCTTTCCATACACGATTTGGTTGATGTCTTTTCGTTGCCGATTGGATGAACACGAATACATCGGCTAATTTAGTTGGCAACACGAGCAATCGAACCATCGTTTGGTTTGCTGTTTGGTGACTTACTGCTTCAATTGGAAGTTAAAACGCTTGGTGCAGCTATAATTATGAGCACTTATGATGTAATGATGAACTTTTCGGGTTTATTTGTTGGGCCATTATTGAAGGAGTTTTCATATCGAAAAGTTGCCATCGCTGGATCTCTATTGTGTTCACTTGGTTTGGCGCTTACATCACCCGCTTCAAGTATGGCACACATATTAATGACATACAGTGTCATCAACGGTAAGAATATTGATTCATTGCAACAGGCTTAATGGAAAATTGAAGAAATCACATTCGTTTCCTAATTTTCAAAATTTGCCCCATTTTTTTTGCTCATTCTCCCCATGCAATTCAACCACATTCAACGGTGACAATATCACGATTGAGTACTTTATCAATTTGGATCGAATACAGAGAAAAAAAAATTTTTATTCGATTTACGCTCGAATTTAGGTCATTTTGCATTTGTAAAATTCATTTCATTGAGCGAATTGTTTTCGATTCAGTCGTAAATGTTGTACTTTTATTAAATATATTATCGATTCAATAAAGTTGAAGCGATAACAATATTCGCAAATTTATTCATTCTTGATGCTGTTAGCAGTTGCTCTAGTTTTCGACAGTGCTTTTCAGCCGATTGATTGACGCAGAAAACCTTTCAAATTTTGATGCCTTCGGGAATTTTTGATAAGTGTAAACCATTTTAAATATTGATATGATAAAACATCGAACATATATGAAACAGACGTGTACAAATAAATGATATTCATTCCATACAATTGTTAATGGAAACATTTTAAAATTGTTTTTTTTTTTATAGCCGCAATGTTGCTGTCATTTTTATTGACAATGTAAAAAAAACCAGATATTGTTACGAAAAAAATAAATCCAAATCGTTCACTGACTATTTTAGAATGTAACAATTCGGTAAATTACCTACTGATGATCCGTTATTACATGTATAAAAGCTAGTATAAAAGTGTCGACCATTAAAAGAAATCAATGAATCTGCTGGACATATTTATTTATCAATTTCATGAATTCCAAAACTAATGCCTGTTTCCATTGTTATTTATGTAAATGCCAAATTTAATTGAAGATGGAAAGAGACAAATTAACAGTCAAAGAACGACGTAGAAAAAAACAAGCTGACAACAATATCCAAATGGATAATGTCAATAGGTTGACGACGTGTGCATATTGAATGTGCTGTTTGTTCAATTGTGATTGTGTACTCAAGGTCTATGACAGTACCATTGGCACTGAAGCAGGCAAACTAATGTGCCATGGCGTGTTATCAACTAACTCGATTCGTTAGCTGGAATGCAAAAGAAACAGGCGAATTCTCATCGTGCACACACACATATATATAAACACACTTCAATCTTGATTATTTTCCTGCGTTCGTCGAATCAGCGTTGGCATTTTATTTATCGCCATATTATGGAAAATGGAATTTATTTCGATTAAATGCAAAACCATGCTTATCGCCGCTTCAATTCCACCGTATTTCTGCTCCAATAATAATTCACATAATTTGCAAATGCGTTTGTGTATTGATTACGCACACAAAATGCGCTTCGTATATTTTAAATGTATTTTGTCCATACAGTTTTTTGTTTGAAGGTTTTCCCATGATTCAATCGCACCGTATATGGCATACCAAATGACCATAATTTCTACCTTCAAAACACAACTACATTCATATATATTTATATCGATTTATTGGCTTTTAACTAATTTATATCGTGGTGGATATACTACATGTCTTCCGGTAGTGTGCATGCAATTGTGCTTACGATTTCAGTGCGATGATAAAAGTTTTCACAAAGAGACAGCACAGCGCTCTTTCTCTCCTGAAACCGGTCTGTATTGTAACATGCATATTTTTCATATCAAGATCATTCGATTTTCTCTCTGTCTCATAGCCGCACACTGATTTCACAAGTTGTCTATTTTGAAATTGCCTCAAATTGGCTGGATCTGAATGAAAACGACTGCGATAATTGGATTTATCGAATGCATTAGAAAAACAAATATGAAAAAAATGAAATTTTATTTAATCACATGTCAACAATAATAAAACAATCAAATTAATACGCCTTGATTACATGTCATAATTTTTCTGTGAAAATGTAACATTTTTTTTTTGTAGAAAATTTATCGACTTTTTCTTGTTACAAAATTGTTCTTTTTTTCAATCTCTCTCTCTCTCTCTGCGGTTTCAATTTCATTTCGCGGTATCCTCACACAAAACCAAAACAAATACGCTTTAATATAGTTGAAGTATTGATTTTTTTCATTGTTGAGTGATATTGCATTAGATTTTCAAATGAATTTCGTGTGTGTTCATCGCCCCAAAAGCAACGCTTCAAAATAATATATCGATTAAAATTGTCCTTCAATTGAATTTTTTAAACAAAAATGCTATTGATGGGCAATTATATCGATTGAAAATGACGACTTAAATATCGTCAGCATTTTCCGCACAAATGATGGATAAATAAATAAATGAATGTGAAATAACTAGTTGTGTGTTGTGTGAAATTGAATAAAATTGAAAACGTGACATAAAATGATGACATTGTAAAACATTGGAGAGAGAGAAAGAGAAACAATGGTTGGTCATTTGCGCATTTATTGTGAAATGTGATTATTCCTCGTTGGTAAATATATTCTGTTTGGTTGTAAACAAGAAAAAAAAAACAAAAATACGCTCATTCAACATTTTTCGCTTCTTATCTGGCGGAATTTTGATTTAAATTGAGCAAAAAAATGTAAGCATTTCCTCTGAAAATTATCCGAAGCATGAAATTTAAATTTCAACGAGCTTATATTTATTTGAAGAAGTCATGGCATTCCAGATTATGGTTTAAATCCAAGGCACATTATCACCTCGCGCGCAACCATCGAAATTGTAAATGCTCAAAATAATTGCTCACCGTAACAACAACGCACGAAAAATAGTGTGGTGATGTGGATAAAAAAATAAGCAATTTAATTCTATTACGTCGTATTATAAATTGTACAGTCAACGGTCTCTATTGCGATTAAAACTGGAGAAATGGCTAATTTTCGCTGGTCATATTGAATTGCGTTTTCGATTCAAAAAGCAAGACAGGCATAACGATAACAAGAATGCAGGAAAAAAAACAGAAATTCAGATGGTTTTCATTATTATCATCTGCAAGAACAGAGAAAGAAGAGAGAAAATTGCTTAGAACCGTTCAGATATTACTGGCATAAATATCCACTAGATTTTGTAAATAATTGCAATTTGTTTTAATTATTTTTTGAACCAGATTAACAAATCCGTAATTAAATATGTATACATGGAACCTGAGCCATGCACATAACGCTTGGCTATTTTACTTAATTATGACGCGGAATAGAACACGTGCATACACACCCGGCCAATGTGAGGCGTGTGTGTGTTTTGTATCAATGCTAAATGAGAGAGTGTTTGCAATCACCACCATCATACCGTGAAAAAATCCAGCCGAAAAATTGCACGCAACCTCATTCACGGCAATGATAAATTGTATTTGTATCGCCACAAACAATTCAGCCGCTAGACAAATTCATTTTTAAGTGAATTTTTCTGTCTTTGTTTTTATTGCGTTCGCATGTATCGCTTTGCTATGCTTTGAGCGGGGCCAATTTAAATAATTCTCGAGCATACTTGTTCAGTGAGCAGACAACACAAGAACAGGAAATTATCTCTGAAGCATGTGCAGAAATGAGCGAATAGAAAAAGAGTCCCAATCGGTATTTCTCGTGGGCTTTAATCGCATAATTACGAACATTCAAAGAATTTTCTTTTTTTTTTTTTTTTTTTTTCAATCGAACCAAAGATAGAAAAAAGTTGGATGTATCGGATTGCAGAGATTCGTAATAACCGAAGTGCATAACTTGATCAAGTACGTGCACACAACACACTTAATATGCTCACATGCTCACATTATAGTGCGTTTAGTCTTTGATTATAGGTTATAATTTTCTCTTTTTTCGTAATATCTCGTTCGGAATCATTGTTGCGCATTGCGTTACATTGATCAATGTGCTTTAGATGAAATTGACTGTGAAACTTTAGGTCAATGACAAAGCGTTACACTTGAACAAGTTTAGATGGGCGTTCAGCTGTTTCAAAAAATAGCCACATTGTGTATCGCTCTCCCTCACCTTTTTCTTCTTTCTTTATGCTTCTATGTCATTTTTAACTCATACACATACATTCTTCGTATAAATCTGTCTTTGTTGTGAAGCACAAACTTTTATCACATCAACCATATGTCACCGCATTATTATTACACCGTAAAGTAATTCGAATGTACCGTTAACATTCAATTTGTGTACGTATGTTTTTGTTTTATCAAAACTATCGAAAATGAAAATTCCTGATGTCAGTCAGTCATGTCGTGATTTTGTTTCAGTTTATCGCATAATAATCAAATTGGAAAAAGTGTACACAATAATAAGTCACATGACTATTTGATAACAGAGTAAATAAAACGCAATCGGTGAGAGATTGATAAATCGACGGCCAACAAAAAAGGAAACCTGACATTCCGGAATAGGTTTCGAATCAACACATTTTTCACAGCACAAACAGATGTACATTCTGTATGAAGCCAAAGTTGATGTTGTTGAACGTTTTTTCCACAACGCGCGCTTATCAATTGAACGCTCACTTTCAATGAAAGTACGATGACGAAGACGATAAACAAAACCTATTTTTATTTGTTTGCACTGTGCGCTGGCTTTTGTCATTCAAATTGAATGCGCCGCATGCACAAAGAGTAATTTGAAATGTTTGAAAATAAAGTGAACGTTAAATAGAGATGGCCAATAAAAGTGATGCATTTAATATTGGTCATATCGATGTTTGTTGTCATTAACGAGCAATTTTACCAAACGACAATGGTGTGTATGCAATTTTTTGTGGAAAAGGGGATGATTATTATGATGCTAACAATGAAAATGAGACTCGCAATAGATTTCACTCACGTTCTCTGCGTCTCTCTTCTTTTTTTTTGCCTAATCAATCTTAAACGAATCGAGCGAGTATTTAATGGGATGAAATGTGTTTTTCATAAACATCAATTAACCACAATTTGACCAAATTAACTGCGTTCAACAATTTTATTATATTTATAGCGATTGCTGTATATATTTGTGCGTTGTGTATCCAATGACATATGTGCCATTCGAATTCACTTTTTATGGACGAACAAATAATTCATTTTATTTTTAAACATCCATCGAAATATTGACGTATTCATATTGCAAATAAAGTTATCACCAGAAAGATACATTGACATGAAGTTTGAACAAAATTCAATTGCGAATTTAATGGAATCGAAAACAGAGTCATGTGATTTCAGTTAAAATGTGATCGTGAAGCATTCACTGGACTCGATATATCTTGATGAATCACATGGTATGTTCGTGAGGCAAACGCTATTGACAGGAAATCAATTGAATATTATCGCATTCTCGCTCTCCCCGTCTATTTCTCTGCCAAGTTATATAATTTAATTACATATGCCAACCAAATGGATAACATGTACTCGTTGAAATTCTCACTGCAAAAATACGGTGTCGAATGTTGAATGTAGCAATTTTCTAGAAAGTTTCTTGTCACCATTTGAAACGTTAATTTAATTATCATAATTATAGCCGATTTAAATCAGTTTAACTTTATTTTTCTTCACCTTTATCTATTTTTTTTTGTAGGAATTGGCGTTGGATTGGCAACATCAGCTGCATTCGTTGCGCTTAATCATTATTTTAAAAATAAACGTGGTCAAGCGGTTGGTTTATCGATGGCTGGCACGGCATTGGGGATGCTAATTTTACCGCAGTTAGTTCGCATTTTATTGGACGCATTTGAATTTAGCGGTGCTATACTTGTATTGGCTGGCTTAGCATTGCATGCTGCCTTCGGTTCGACACTGTTGCAACCCATCAAATGGCATTTGAAAGATGAAGTTATTGATGTTGAAATGGCACCACAAACCGAACACATGGAAACGGTGAAAGAAGATGAAGATGAATTACCCGAAATGAAAACACTTTTATTTCCGCCAGTTAATACAAACGGACGTCAAATGCGTAAAAATTTCTCCGAAGTTGCCATTAGTTCAATGAATAATGGAATGGCAAAACGTCCAACGTTTCCGCGCATCATGTCGAATGGATCGAATATGGCAGGCAATGGTGTTCTTTCGAACGGCGACATAAGCACATCGATTCGCCGGAGAAAAGCATCGGTTATGTCACAATTATCGACGCTAGATTTTATGGGCAGCAATTTACTGGTACACGTTAATGTGAGTTTCAGAATATTTATTTAACGAATCGCTTTATTATTCAATTTTTTTTTCGGCGTTTTAGACCGGAGACGAAGAAGCTGAAGAAGAAGATCGTGCCATTCAAATTCGACGTGTTAATACCGCACTTGGAATGTCAGCGCATCATGAACAAAATTCATTCACAAAATTTCGACCATCGTCACTCGATGGTTTTAAGCCACAATTGGATATTGGTGGCATTGACATTACGCCGACAGCCAAAAAAGGATTCTTTCGACGTTTCATTGAACTTATGGACGTTTCACTTTTAAAAGATCCAGGATATTTGAACATTTTATTTGGTTTATCGATTTTTTACGTTGCTGAAATGAACTTTAAAATGGTGACACCGTTCTTTTTTGCAAATTTGGGATATTCAAAAACAGATGTAGCAAAATGCTTATCCGTAACTGCCATTAGTGATATTGCGGCTCGAATCGTATTGCCACCTATTTGTGATCGTTTTGATGTGAAAAAACGAAGCATTTTCTTCGTATCCATTTTATTCGTTGGAATTACACGTTCAAGTAAGTTGAAAAAAGAAATCTCGTCCAAATAGGAGACCTTTTTTCTGAAAAAAAAAATTCAATTTGTCTTTTGCAGTCATGGCTGAACAAACCGATTTCAACATGCTGATGATGTGGCTTTTCATTTGCGGTTTCTTTAGAGGTTTGAATTCAATTCTCTCATATTTTCATCATTTTTTCCATCTGTTTTGAAATATTTCAATTTAAAACGAACCGTTTTGTTTTTATCACCCCATAGGAATGGCATTGAGTAATTTCACATTGTGTGTATCAGAATATTGTTCATTGGAGCAGCTTCCCGCTGCATTTGGCTGGCATATGATTGGCAAAGGTCTTTTCGTTACGGCATTTGGCCCGTTGATTGGTAATTGTCTCGTAAATTTCTCATTTCATTCCATCTCGTTTACATTGTATTCGATTTTCTTGTGTCTGTAGGTTTAATTCGCGATGCCACAGATAGCTATCCAATTTGCATTCACGCGCAATCGTTTTGCATTTTCTTGTGTTGTCTCGCCTGGTCAATTGAGTATATCTTAAGTTATATTCGTAAGCACAAAGATGATGATAGCGAGCCAAAAACCACCGAAACAATGACCGCAACAACAAATTCAACAGTCACAACGCCGGGCAACACAAAATAGGTCACTAGTTTTACATAAGTACATATATAGCCACTAGGAAAATGATGTGTTATTTAAAATACAATTGTATTGACATTTAATGTTTAGAGATTTTTAACATTGTTGGCGCGTTTTGCACATAGACCATAATTGAATTAGCATGAATACGATATTCAGAACGGACGAGTCCGGATAACACGTCAAATGATGTGTAAAATAAGCACATTATAGACACAATGTCAACTACATTAGGCTACTTTGCGACGTAGATCAATGACCTCAATACATTTTTTCAAACAAATGGAATGCCTTGTTCACGTCGAATTCCAATTCAAATGTTTTACGTCAAACATTCAGTGAATTATTGTTTTACATACAATGACATTTACTTTAATAGATTTTTTTTCGAGTTTTTTTTTTTTTTTTTTTTGAACAGCAAAAATGGATATAACACTGTGTTTTTTTTTGAATTACCTTATCATTATTTTATAATATATGTATACTTCTAGTGAAAAAGTATTATGAGAAAAGAAAATCATGCCTTTTAGTTTAAACAAATGCAAAACATGAATAATAATTTTGGATTCAGTATCAAAGATTATTAGTAAGCTTTATGTTCGCACAGATTCATTTTTCGGTGTCTAAGTACTAGAAATCCAGCGATAGTTACATCAATGTTTTGTAGTAATATATTACTCAAGGTATTCTTACTTCGGAACTTCACCGAAAATTGGACTCCGAAAAGAGTTCGTGTATTGATGTTATGAATTTAGCGTATACTAGTTTAGTTCAATCATCTCTGCACACTGCCAATAGGCATCCATTTCTTCATCCACACATTGGATCATATATTTGACTAAAAATACATTCAATAGATTTAAAATTGACAAGATAGGTATTATTAGCTATTAGTTCAAATTTTGAGCTAAAAAAAGAAGGCGAGCGAAAAGTAAACAATAAAATTTTCTTTAAACTATAAACCAAATACGATTATGACAGAAAAAACACTTCAGTTGGTGAGATTTAAAAGAGAATTCCTCTACATTATGGGAAAAATTACCAGAAAAGTCCGAACATATTTAAAATCTAGGGGGGAGACACCCGCGAATCCATTCACCTTTTGTGTCGGATTTGTACGATTAGTAT
>NW_022198046.1:8459045-8586636 GCF_009176525.2 Contarinia nasturtii
AATAATATGCATAAGATGTCATCTATGCAGACAATATATTTAGCTGTTGTCATCTGGATATTACAGCTCATCTGGATATCGTCAGCACATGATACGAAGTGAAAACAATAGAAGTGATTGTTATAGGTATATAAGCTTGTTATTACTATAACAATCACTTCTATTGTTTTCACTTCGCATCATCTGCTGACGGCATCCAGATGAGCTGAAATATCCAGATGACGGTAGCTAAATATATTGTCTGCATCTATGTGGTTGAGTAAACTACATTTTATTTTGTAAATAAAAAATGATATAATGTTTCATTAGTAATGGGACATAAGGTGTTTATTCATACCTCTTACGTCCGTGCGAGCCAAATAATAAATCATAAAAAGTAACACGAGAATTATCTAAATTTATCAAAAAAAAATGCATTTTATCTGTGCATATAATAGATTAAACATAAGACTGAGCCTTTACTTCACCACAAAAAATTTAAAATTCTCATTTGTCACATCACTTGTAGCACAATAACATTTCTCGCAATTGAAGTTGGCTGAACACAAAAATGATTGAAAAAACTAAAATCGGACCATTTCGCACTGAAAAGATTGCTCCGGAAGGTGAAAGAGTCTTTTTAAAAATTTATATCATTTTTTTAATTCATTTAAATTTCCGATTTTAATAAAGGTGGTTTTGGCTATTTGGTTGCGCTCGGATTGGCTGTAACAGCTGTAAATTTTAAAACCAATTTATAGAAAACGTACGAAATTCCTTTCATTTATATTTCGTAGGCTTTTTATTTGGGTCTCTTTGCAACGTTTGGATTGCTTTTTAATGATTTTTTGATAAGTGTGGGTGCTGGCACATCTTCTGTAACTCTAATTCTTGGGGTTTTTAAACTTTGTTCGAGCTTCATGGGTCTATTGGTGGGAGCTTTAATAAAAAAATTTACATTGCGACCGGTTGGATTATTTGGAGCGGTCGTTTACGTTGCGGGCAGTATAAGTGTAATATTTGCAACTTCTGTTACGCATTTAATTATTTCAATTGGGATTTTACAAGGTAGTGACAACATCTAAACCAGATCTGCACAAAAATTGACTAATAAATAAAAATAATTTAGGCTCAGGCATGGGATTGATGATTCCTGTTGTATATGGAACCTTCAATCAATACTTTGTGAAAAAGCGCATCTTTGTCATGAGTGTGACGCAAATTGTTAAGGGCGCCCTGGTAACGGTTCAACCAATTCTCGTACAATATTTAATGGAAAAATACGGCTTTCGTGGCACACTAGCTGTACTCGCTTTAATGCAAGGACATGTAATTATTGCATTGTATCTTATGCAACCTGTTGAATGGCACTACAGGCGCACTCAAGTTCCAATTGAAGCATCAGAATCTTGTAAATTTATGAATATTTTTGAGATTGATTGTTTTTACATTATATTTTGTCATTTGTATTTGTAGTTATCAATTCAGACAAGAAAGACGTCGAAATTGATGTAGTTTCGAAAACAGAATTAGATAAAATAAACGAAGAAGATGACAATGAAATGATGCCAATAAAATCTGAACGAAGTATATCATATGTATTACCGCAGGATCTGAACGATTTCAATTCAATTCAAAAGCGCGTTTCAAGTATCATGAGTCTGGGCGATGTGAGGGGTGTGTTTGTTTTGGAGGAAAAGTTGGCCAAAAAAGGAATTTGGTATGAATGCTGCGACTGAGTTTCGTTTTATGAGTAGTCATCATGAATATAATTTTCGAAAACATTTTTTTAAAGGCAAAAAATCGTTAAATTACTTGATTTGAACCTGTTGAATGATTTCATTTATCTCAATGTTGTTATCGCTATCACGATGTCATGGTATGTAGACAATACACTGTTTGCATTGTTGCCGATGTATTTATTTGAATTAGGATTTTCAAAGGTGACGTTTTATGATAAAATTTGTATGTTACGACCAAAAATTCCAATTTAATAAATCTTTCTATTTTGTAAAGAATGACGCGGCAAAAATTCTCTCATTTGGATCTGGTGCCGATTTATGTTCTCGTATTTTTCTGGCTATTGTCAGCTACTGGATTGAATTGAGGGCACGCTATATCTTTTTAACTGCAGCAATAGTCATAGTTTTCGTGAGAATTGGTGCGTTTAAAATGTGAATTGGTTTTGAGTTATTTCAAAATGAGAATATCATTCTAACTATTTTGTTCCAGGTTTAATGTATGTCTTTGATTTTTACGGAATTGGCATCGTAGTGGTGGTAATTGGGTTTTTGCGCGCTTGGTTTTTTGTAACACCTCCATTAATTATCGCCGAACTATTAGAATCAGAGAAGTAAATATACAACTACAATTTGGATATTGTCATCAAGTGAAAAATTTTTTTTGTAGATTTGCAGCTGGTCTGGGCTTATTCCTTTTTATTGAAGGAAATCTTGCTTTTCTCCTGTCACCCTTAACGGGATGGATCCGTGATACAACCAAATCGTATCCCATATGTTTTAATACACTTACGTTGATTTTTGGTTTGTGTACAGTGTCGTGGATAGGAGAAATGATATGGTTCCGATTTTTCGCTCAAAAAACAAAAAGAGTTGAACAACAACCATAAAAGAATTTTTATGTTGATTTATTTACTTGATTATTTTAATCTATTTTGACAATGTAGGTGCAAAATAAATAAAAATATGCATATCATTACCATAAATATAAATAGATAAGATATATACAACTCTTAAAAGGTCAAATCGTCTTTAATTTGTATATGACAATTCTGAAAACACACAAACATGTGAATCGTTGCGGCGAAACAGTAGCTCTTATTTTTCTCCAAATAATACTGCAACATGAAGTTTTTTTCACACGGTTTATTTGTTGTAATACAACTATTCATAAAAAAATTTATGTTGCAGTATTATTTGGAGAAAAATAAGAGCTACTCTTTCGCCGCAACGATTCATGTCATCAATTTATTTGAATATCTGCGAGTATTCACAATAATAGAATATAAAGATGAAAATTTCGTTAAAAGAATAAAACTTCTAGTCTAGACTGATTTTGATTAATTATTATTTACGTATTGCAAGCTGTAATAATTCAAAAAGTTGTCTGCACAGTGCACATACTAAAATAGCTATTAGTTAGTATCAAAATCAACATTTTATTTATATCGAAACAGGTTCATAGCCTTCGCCGAATACCAGGTCACTATAACTTTAAGGTTGACAACATATCGATACATTATTTTCCAATTGAATCATTGAATGAATTGATTTGTCGCATTAGTACGAACAGAAGTCGAAGTATTATTGCAGCAAAGTAAATTATCGAGTGGAGTACCAAAATCCAAGCTCCAAGAAAAAAAAATTGACTCACAACTGTGTTTGATCAAAAAAGTGCTCAATGCTGAAATTCATCAATGAAGAAGAATATCTGAATTTTGGTGAACCAAGTCTGAGTCAAATACATAAAAAGTATAAAAAACCATATGTGTGTGTAAATATAATCTAAATAAAGATAAATAGATAAGAGTCGTTAAATAAATGAAGAAAAGTTACACCTTCCATCAAATACAAAAACACTCATCATTTCAATTTATCTTTATAATTCCATTGAAAAAAAGCTAATTCATAACAATTATTATTCAGCATTATTGTCTGGTAGCAAAAGTAAATAAATATTTGGCAATCATTCTCTTCGACTTTATCTTAGCAAAATTTTATCTAATTAGATTAAAATTCATTGAAATAGATAAAATATTAGTACATAAAATGCCATATGAAACTTCCAGTAGCTGTCTGTATAGGTCCCGTTAGTAGTGGTCTTGTGGTTGAAGTTATCGAAACGTGAAATTGAAAATGGACGAAACTATTACAAATGGAAAATTCCGTACTAAAAAAGTGGCCCCGGAAGGTGAAAATCCCCAATGATTCTGGTTATTATTTATTTTTAATATTTTACTATTACTTTCTTATAGGTGGCTGGGGTTACTTTGTAGGAATTGGTTTATCGATATTTTTTGTAAGCAGAAACACAATTAAATTACTTGCAATGAATAAAACCTATAGATATATGATTTCAGGCATTATACATGGGCTCTCTTTTATCATTCGGATTGATGTTCAATGACTTTTTTGCGCAATTAAATGTCGGCACTAGCGCCGTTACAATTGTGCACGGTGCATTCTTTAGCTCGATGAGTTTTGCATGTTTATTTTCAAGCACTTTATTCAAAAAGTTTTCAATGCGATCCATTGGACTCTTCGGTGCATTTGTTTATTTTTTTGGCAGTTTAATGACGATATTTGTTTATTCTGTTGAACAATTGATTGTTTCATTTGGTGTTTTGCAAGGTAAGAAATACAGCTAAAAAACAGCTTCTTTATAAAAAATGAATGATAAAGCGTTGTCTATTTGGGCTCTATTTATCTCTTCTAATATAAGGATCGGGAATTGGCTTCATGGCACCGGTTGGTTACAGTGTTTTTAATCAATATTTTGTGAAAAAACGTGTATTCATGATGGGGATAGCTCAAACCTTTAAAGGGATTATAATCATGTTGTATCCAATGGCCACGCAATTCCTTCTGAATAAATACGGTTTTCGTGGAACATTGGTCGTTATTGCTGCCATTAACGCGCATACAATTTTGGGGATGTTGGTCATGCAACCCATCGAATGGCATTATAAAGAGACGAAAGTTCCCGTTGATCATCCAAATGATGAAGATGACGATGACGATGACGATGATGACGACAAAGATCCTTGTAAATTATTTTAATCTTTTTAACTCAAACGATGGAATTTGTTGTTTACAATCAACATTTTATGATATATTTTTATCATATTTTCAGTCGTGATTTCGTATGACAATAAACTTGATGTGAAAGTCAATGTCATATCAGAAGATGGGGAATATGAATATGAACAAACTAAATTACCGTGCGATGTGAATAGTGCCAGAGTAAAAAAAATCAGTCTGCCAAATCGTGGAACATCGAATAATTCAATTTACATGAAATGTGAACGTAGCAAATCATTAGATCCAACACAGAAACTTGATGGATTCAAACCAATTCGGAGACGTATGTCAAGTGTGATGAGCATCGGTGATTTTGATGGTGTGAAGTTTTTAAATCGTACAAAAAAAGGAAAAATGTAAGCAAAGTGAAAAACTTTACAAACAACAGAAACCTGTTCAATTTTCATTCTTTCTAGGCGTAAAGTAATCGATTTCCTTGATCTGACACTTCTGAAAGACTTAGTCTATGTGAATATTGTACTAGGTAATGTTGTACACTTTGTGTAGTTTCAGTGTGTTCACATTTCACAATTGATGTTTTTTCAATTTATGTTTCTTTTTTTTCTTCTCTTCGCTATCGATTATAAGGTATCTCTTTTGGATTGTATTCTGATAATACGTTCTTCGCGCTGCTTCCGATGTACCTCTTTGAATTGCATTTTTCACAGGCAAGTTTTCGAATTCAACTTTGCGCCATCTGTTATTTCAGCAAGAAACCATTTTTCCATTTATTTTGATATTTTAAATTTTTCAACAGCCCGATGTTGCTATGATTGTCTCATGCGGTTCTGCTGCTGATTTGGCTTCGAGAGTATGTCTTGCCATCATTAGTTTATTTGTTGAAGTAAAGGCGCGTAATATTTTTTGGGCCGGATCAATAGCTGTAGTTTTAACTCGATTCGGTAATTTTGCAAATAATTCAGGGCACCGTTCAAGTCATAATGAGAAGATTTTTTCCACATTTAAGTTTTTCTGAATATAACCAGTGTCAGTGGAATGGTGGTAATTGTGGCTGTCTTGGGATTCTTTCGCACGTGGCTTCATGTACCCATATCTCTTGTTTTTGCTGATCACTTGGCACCAGAACGGTTAGTATTAATGTTTGTTTTCTTCTGATTTTGCAAGTTTTTTTTAAATATATTATTATTGTAATCTTTAATTTGTAGATTCCCAGCTGGTTATTCTTTATTTATGTTTTTTCAAGGTAATATTTTTTCTGTAATGTGTATTTAATCCAACGTAATAATGTTCGATAACAATTCGTTTAAAGGAAATTTCGCCTTTTTGATCGGACCCTTCATCGGATGGATTCGTGATTTTACCAAAAGTTATATTGTTTGCTTCAATTCATTAAGTTTCATATTGTGTTTGTGTGTATTTCCATGGCTGATTGAAGCGATCTGGATGAGGATGCATTCACGCAAAAAAAGAAATACCAGCACGAGTTGAACAGATATATTGATACAATTTAATGATTTGTTTTTAAATCCTGTAAATAAAATTCTAGTAATTTAATTTGTACAATTTTTGCTTTGAAAATCAATGAATAGTTGCCACCTTGAATGAAGATAGGATATAGAAATTTTGAATATTCATTATTTCTGGTGTAGTTAAAAAAGTTTACAAAGTTCGTTTGATCTACTTTCCTTGATATTTATTTGTATTCAATGTAAAAGACCATTTTTTTAGTGATAAATGAGGTAAATGTCAATGCATATTTGCAATTCATGTTTATTGAGTCTTATTCAATGCGAATGGTTATCGGATACGATTTCTTTAAACTTTATTGTTAAGTTTACATTGAATTAAAATCAGCCCGAAATTTATAAAGTCAGCCATGCTTCGAACACGTTTCGAAAGATTTAAATGGATTAGTTTTTTATGGATGGCAATTAAAATAATTACCTATTAATTGGCATTCAATTATTCCAACTGCTTTACACTGAGGTCAGTAATGTCGTCAATTCATTTGCCTATTTGCTCAAGTACTGCGAAATAATAAATTGCGTTTTCATCTATTAATTAGACCAAAGTAAAATAAAACACTGTTGTAAAATATGTAAATAAATAAAAAATCGTTTTTCTGTTCAGTTTTGAATTGAATGATTTAATTCAATTGCTAATTGTATATTCGTTCATTTTTTTGTAATTTTTCCCTGTCACTTTGTGCGACGTTGCTTTGAATATTAAAACTAAAGGCTATGGAATATTTTCGGTTTTCCATTCGAGCGAATAAATTATATATAGAGCATGCTGAGACATTTAAACCGTCCATTTACAACCAGCGCCATTGCACATTCTACGTAGAATGACACAAACGTGATTGTTGGTCACAATTAATTTAAATGCTATAAACAAAATCTTATAACTACGAGAACTTAAAGATTTCGAATATTTATAAATATTCCGGCGATAACTATACTTAGCCTACTTGAAGGATTCTTTTTTTTTCTAAAATGCTAGTAAACTTTCTCCATCACTTATATGCTAAAACGCTTGAATTTGATATATATTTTGACTAATCGATTAATTAAAAAAAAATTCTAAACGACAACACGTTTCCGTGGTTCAATTTCAATTCGGAAACCGTCAGTACGTTTCAAAATGATGTCGGCTTGAAGTTTGAAATCGTCTTGGGTCAACGATGATTTAATTCGGTAATTACGCAAAATGGTCGAAAGCAACACTTTCAATTTCAACATGGCATATTTACGACCGACACAACTTCGTGGACCGGCACTAAATGGAATGAAACTGTAGTAATGACGGTTTTGTGTGCGTTCCGGCAAGAAATTGTCGGGATCGAAACGGTCCGGATTGGCGTAAATGTCTGGGCGACGATGGATTTTATAGGTTCCAACAACGACTGCAAAAAATAAATGTTATGTAATTTTCATTTCTATTCATATTCAATCCAAATTTGTCGATACTCACCTGTGGTACCAGCCGGTACAATATAATCTTCTGAAGCCAATTGAATATCTTGATTCACTTTACGGGCAATCATTGGCACTGGTGGATATAAACGCAATGATTCCATAATGACGCGTTCCAAATATTTCATTTCCATTGTATCATTGAAGGTTGCTTCGCGATCTGAATCACCAAAGATTTGATAAATTTCCTTGTATACGCGATCTTGAATGTTTTGATGAATGCCCAACAAGCACAAAACGAAACTTGAACCGGCCGCTGTGGTGTCGTGTCCTTCAAACATCTAAAATTAGAAGGAAATAATTTTCAATTAAAAACATTACTTTTCACTTTTTAGACATAAATCAAATGAAGATGTTGATTATTCTTATGTTAAAAAGACCAAAAAAAGGCTTGGAATACAAAGTTGAGTCGATGCTAACAACATTTCAAATTGTTAGAAAAAAAGCAATACCATGAAATAAAACAACTCATCAACTGAGCATAAATTCAAATGAACAATTACAATAATGTGAAATGAACCGAATAGGCAATAACAAAACTACTAAATAAAGATAAAAAAGACTCACAATCGTGTCCACCTCCTGTTTAATGTCTTCGTCACTTAGATTTGCGCCGTTCTTCGCTGATTCAATCATCAAATCCAAGAAGGCTAGACGACGTTTTTCACCTTGGGACGAAAAATATGAACATTTTGTCAGTGGTTTTTCTTTCGCTTTAAACTTTTTTGAATTCTCTGCTTCCTGCCAAATAATATTCGATACTTACCGACATCATTTTCGTCGATGTCATCCAAATCATCACGCAATCCTTCGGTTTTTTTAGTTGGTTTCGATGGAACAACATAATCGTTAGCAATGATTTCGGAAAGCGATGGAGTTGGAACGTTTCCTTCTTTATAATTCTTTTCGAAAAGTCGTTTCTTTTCTTTGATAACACGTTTCGTCAAACCGTGGATTGTGTTCAATAGTTCTTCTTGCTTTTCCTTGATTTTTGTCAAATTGAAAATTGCATCGAAACGCAAATAAACTTTTACGTGACGAGCATGTAAAATATCACACATTTTCATGACAGCCTGTGTTTTTGGAAATTATTTCGAAATTTAGTCATTTTCACAAATTATTTTCAATAGCGTTTTTTAGTTACCATGGCATATTTGAAACCATCATCGTCTTTTCCAATACGTTTGTGTCCCATTGCGGTTTCTAAATTATTCAACAAAAATTCCAGTTTGAGTCATTGGTCAAAAACTATTCATTTCAGTTTAAAATAAAAGTGCTTACCCAACAAAATATCAACCGTGGTCTCGCTCATGTAATCGTGAATGTCAAAAACTTTGCCCATTTCTTTTTCAAGACGTTTAACCACATTCAAGCTGTTACTGTTGAATGTTGGAATGAATGATTTCAAAACATTTTGATGGAAAGCTGGTGCAATGAGTTTTCTGTGTGAGCGCCAATGCTCACCGCTGCTAATTAGCAAACCATTTCCCAACCATGGTTGGAAGAAGCGATATTCATCTGATTTGTCAAGATGTACATGACTGCCGAGAATGATTTCAACGTCCTTTGGATTGGTTAAGAAAACGACCAATTTTGGTCCAATCCAAATACGTGCAAGATTCGTATAAACTTTGCTCAATTCAAGAGCCAATTCGAGAATTTCTTTTATTCAAAATGAAACGAAAAAAAAGAGAATGAAACGAAATCGCACACAATGAATTTCACATAATTGTTGGATTAAATTTTTTTAATTTTCGTTACCGTTGTGTGTTTTATTCCAAACGTAATGCGCATTTCCGATGATTGGCAATGTAGGTGGGCCGGGAATTTTATTGCCAATTTTTGCTATTCGTCGACTTTGAAGATATACATGCAATAATGCCAAACTGATTGTTACAAAAATCAATGGCAAAATCAATGGAAACGTATAACCTCCAGCAGAGCGAATGGTATCGCCTGCGAGATGTTCAACATCCAAACCCATTTGTTAAATTCAAACACGGTTTATCACACACAATTTATCACGAACACAACGTTTAACTGGTTACACTTAAAAACTAATCCACTATTGTTGAGTGATTGATTCAACACTTTAAAACAAATTAATCGGAAAAATATTTTGTAAGCCTCTTTTATACCGAACAACAATGAAAATCAAATTGAATAATTACTATGCTTCGAAGTTCTTTTGCTTTCAAATTACATTTGCATTTTCATTAATTACTCATTTCATATGCAAAATAAGTTCAGGATTCAAACTACCGTTCAATGTGATTTACCGATAAATTTACAATTCGGACTCTGCACAGTGTGCACTTAACAAATTAACTGTGTGTGGATTTTATTATCAAGACGGTTGAGTATATTCACAGTGACTGCCGTAATTCAAATTAATCAAATGTCGATCAGCACTTCGCATAAATAAACAACGACGTAGCCTACGTGACAAACACAATGGCCAAATGTATTCTCAATATGCGTTCTTCATATTTTTGGTTCGATTCGAATATGCACTTATCACTGCAAGAATAATTTCAGTGGGTTTTTTTTCCACGGAAAAATTTATTTTTGCTTCGCCAAAAGTCGCATAACAACTATTGGTTTGTGCTGAATTTCTGTTGTGGTCAATTAAATTACCAAAAACTATTCAAATTGATGAGTTATATCTACAATTGGATACGATTAACTTGTTCAACTGGTTCAATAACCTGGATTATAATTTCTAATTAATTATCCATACAGGCCGTTTGTACTATTTTAAAATATAACATACGTGTGGCTTCACGTTTATACTGGAATCTTACATTTATGGAAAAAATCCTCTGATTTAGAACAACGAGTTTAATACCTTAATGGCACCGTTATAAACCCAATACTAATGAGTTCAAACGTTATAGTACTTCAATTTTTGATCAACAAATAGTTATTTATTTTGTATTCGCAGAAACATAAATACCCATGGAATGGCAGTGTAGTCAAACTCGTCTATATTTAAAAATACACGTCTTTGTCGTTATAGTCTTTATTTATGATATAAAAATTTAGCTCCGCCGTGGAATATTCATTCATGCACTAATTTCATAGTGCGGCACTATTGGTGCCTATGAAAATTTCCATATCAACCGTGTAAGTATCCAAATCATTCAAATATCATTTTCGTGCCTATTGACATTGGCTTATGATGCTTCTATTTTTATCAAAGTTTTATTTGTTTTATCTTTCTTCTTGTAAAATATTTGATTGAAAATTTAACAATTGTTTATTTTATTTCCCATATGAAAAACTTTCACGCGAACATAGTCAAATTATTTGCCAAAATTGGTCGAAAAAATTTACGGAAAGGATTTTTTAGAAACTTTCAGAAAAACATGCTCAAATCGATTATGAGTCGCTGGTAATTGATGCCATAAAATACATGACGTGCATGTCGACTACGATTTCATAACTAAGAATCTTTTTATATACATAAAACTTCATAAATCATATAATACTTAACGTTGAAAAAGTTGTTTACATTTTGTGACTATTGACATTTTGAATGTGGTGTCGATTTAAATATTTGCCTATGAATATGAATTTGCCTATACGAAGTAACATCATACTTTGAAATCATGCAGAGGCCGCAGGCTAACTACAAAACCACAAATTTTGGAAATTTTGTTTTTAACTTGGTGCATTCAAGTGAAGCAAATTTTTGCATTAAAAGTGGGACAGTCTTACTAAACACATTTCGATACAGTTTTTAATAACATACAAATCGAATTGCGCAAGTTTTTCTAATCGGAATGACAATAGTCTTACGAAATTGACGAATATTAGATTTTATTGAATTAAATGGAAATTGTCATGATTCAACAATTGAATTAACGTTATTCGTTCAATTGCATTACAACCTAGTAATCTACATCGAATAATGACCTTTTTTGTTACTTCATAGCGACTTCAGTTCTGTAAAAGACAAATACATTATTTATTGACAAATCCAACTTCATAGTCAACGTGTTTTTCAGTAAACACAAAAGCATTGCGGGGCAACATTTGTTAGGTTTTGTTTAAAAACCATTATACCGTTTACAATTTGGAAGCTCAGACTTTGCAATGCTTTTGTGTATTATACCAGTTTTAGACATATTGCTCTAAAATATGAACAGCAACGAAATGCATGCGGATATATGCATTTATTTGGGAGAGATCATCTTTTTATTATATAGACAAACTTGAAAAAAGAAAACACATTTTTTAAAAGAAACTTTCAAATAAGAATCTTCTTCCCATTGTATACATTCAAACATTCCGGTGATTTTATATATTCATAAAAAGAATTTTTTTACATTTACATCGTCCTTCGCGTCGAAATAAAAATATGCATTTTTTGGGCTGTGTACTCATAATTTTGCTACATATTTTTTTTTTTTTTTTTTTCAAAATTTGTATGTAAGTGTACAACATTTTGTTTCGAATTGTACCTGGATTTTTTTTTTAAATTGACCCCTTATTTTGGGGGTCCTCATAATTTTGGCCGCGGTAGCGATTTTCTAAATCCAAAATTTTATGTAACGTATTATGGTCTTTAAAAAGTGTACAATATTTTTTTGTTGCAGTCAGTTGCAGTGTGTGTATTCAAATATGCAATGAGACGTTGTGGTTTAATGTTTTCTCGGTCTGTCGATCGAGATGCATTAACCGTGAAAATGTTCGGTTCAAGGAGAGAGATCAATTTGAGGAAGACATATGTTTGAACAGTTATGCAACAATCCGTATGCCGATAATAATATATTTCTAAAGTTCATTTCGTGGCAAATTGAAAATGTAACATTACTTAAAAAGAAAGAATTTTTTTTCTCTTCTCTGCACAAAACTTATCGATATACATTTGTTGAATTCCGAAAGCGAAGAGAAAGCAATAGGACATAAAAAAAATAACAGTATTTGTTGTTCCATTTGAGCTGACAGACATTACAGTAAGCTCTTAAACAAACACAATAAAAGTGAAAAATGCGATGTGAATTGATAAAAAAAAATGCATTTGCACTTTCGCAACGCAACGCAATGCAGAGGGGGAAGAACAATGCAGATATCGATGCTATTGATTTTTCGGATAGAAATTTCATGGTGATCAGTTTTGGCTGAACTGTTATTTTACCATTTGTTAAACTATTGAACTGAACCGAACCCGAACCGTATGCGATTTCTGTTACCGAATGCAACGGCATTTTTTTAATAATTTGTTTTCAGGCACCATACGTTCAATCATAAATCCATTTTTTCCTATGATTATTGTTTTTTATTTTTCTCTCTGAAAAAGTCAATGATTCTCTTGATTTCACCGTGTTTGCTAGCGATTTTTTTTCTTGAACACGTAAAATCATTGTGACAATATGTGAATTATAAAAAGGAACGGATCGAACCTTTTAAAATGCATACGACGAATATGGATGCATTTGAGGGTTGCTTTCATTCTTTTACGAGCGTATTCATTGTGAATGGTAATGTAATTCGAACCGTATGCGACATGGCTTTCGGAGTTGATTCCAATGGATTTGTTTTCTCGTTTCACTTCTCTCATTCATCCTGTTATTGCTCGAAATTTTCCACGATTGCAGAATAAACACACATATGTACGTACGATTTTATTCTGGCATTGAAATGCTTTTTATTTCAGAAAATTACATAGGGAACACGTGTTGCTTATCCATCCAGCGATGTTGAATTGAGATTCAAGTGCTTGCTTCAAAATTATATTTAGATGTGTGTTAAGTGCATTTCATCATCGAAAAGTGTTCGATATATGTAGAGATTTTGATGGTTGTGCTCGCGCACACATGTGGGCTATATCATTGATGACACACTTTATTCCACATTGTGTGCCCAACCGTTCTAATAGTTATCTTTCTACACACACATACAGAGAGCAGTTTACGATTGCATAAGATTCGGTTCATTTTTGTCACACGCAACGAAAATTCATGTGAGCAGACAACATTCAATGGCTTATCCAACACGAAGACAAGCACAAAATGGATTAATGAATCCATATGGATTATATTTATTAATCAACAAGTTTAACATTGAGTCACGAATACCGATCACAACATATCACAACTCGCACAGTGTTGAGATGAGCCCATCATGAATCATTTTTTTCTTTCGTTCTTCACTTTTTTCAGTTGCTCTATGACAAATTTTCTGGATATTATGAAATCTATACCTTTAAAAATATTTTTTTCTGATTTTTTGTGTGGCAAAAGAGAAAATATGGCCAAAGAATCATTCGTTCGGTTTGTTTGTAAGTATTGCAATAAAAGAAACAAATGTTTTATGTTCAAGTTTATTATTCTGGCTATTCTTTGGAGCCAGACACTCAACATATGTTCAAATTCTACACAAAAAAAAAACTCTGAATATGTCACTAAAGGAACAAACACCCATGACGAGAGATCAATAGAATGAAAATGAATGCAATGCCGAATATTCCAAATTATTGACTTTTGTAGCTACTGTTAGTTGTGCAAATTTTGAAGGCGGTCAATGACATTCGCCATCGAGGCGGATATGATTACTGCGAAATAAGACATGGTTTCTTGCTTGGTTTTTTGCACCACTTGAGATCATTCATTTCATTTGAATAAGTATACATCAAATGAATAGGTTGCGCACGTGCAAAGGACGCCTTTGAACTAAAGAACATTTTTTTCCCGACAAAAATCAAGTAAATTCCACTTTGAGCCTCCAAATATGTTAAAATATTTCTTTATTAAAGAACCTTTAGTTTTATTCAATTGAAATTAAAACGAAAGAAGACGTGAAATTGAATCAGCTGAAGAAACAGAGTGTGAGAGATAGAGTAGGCACAGACAACAGGCCAAAGCACTCTATTAGCTATAAAAAGAATATATGATGAAGTAAGCAAAAATGGTTAAACTAACCTACTTCCGTTGGTTTCATGTGTATACAGTGCAAGTCTCAAGTGAAGGACAAAGTACAAAAGAATAATACCGAACCGAAAAAATTCAATTCAGTTGAATAAAATGAATACATGGAATATATCGTCTACGATAATAAAAGAGAAAGAAGCAAAAAAAGCGTCTACAAATATTATATGTATTCTTATGCAAAATGCACACGTACACAGTGAGAATGAGCCACCTCCTCTTTGCATCCTCTTGAATGAGGCACCAAAGAAATCTTCTTCATTCATTTTATTTTCAGCCACTTTTTTGAATATGGATCATAAATGCGATTTTTGAAAATGGAACAAATAGATTAAATTTTGTAATGCATTCGGAAAATAAAGGAACCTTGAACACAATTCATTATTTATTCCAAAATCATTTAAAAAAAAAAAACATTTCCGAATTGCCTTGAACTCGAATTTCATCGAAAAATGTATACGTCAAACAATGACATTCTACTATGAAAAAATGAACTCACCAACACACCAGCGCAAAAAGTACATTCATTTTTTTTATTGAAGTAAAATCTCCGCTGCACCAATTTAATATGAAGGAATTAGAAATTTTAAACAAGAACTGTAACACTGGATGCAGCATTCAGTTTCCGAGCAACGATTTATCTTTTTATTCAACGATCCAAGAGCACCGTTTCACACACGGTAGCACAAAAAACCAAACACACATACACACGGAAACATATTAATAAACTAATTAATGGGTTTACGTTGAAGTTAGAATGTAAAAAACAAAAACATCCAACTAATTGTTATTTATTATTGGTGCATCGGCCTTTTCTGTTTTCTTCTGTGTTTTCATTTTTGTAAAAAGTCGCATCGGTAATTACGTTTGTTCGAACTTTGGTGTGTTTTCTTCTCTTGTTCGCGTTTCAATTCTATTGCTAATTAAACATTTTGCCATTCGGTTATAGATGTGTGCATTTTGCGTTCGGCGCCGACGATTCAATACATTTTATGGGTGTTTCGACGCTTGTCGTTGTAAACTCAATAAATCGTAAATAATTTGCTCCAAATTAAAATCAATTATTCCATTTTTATGGTTATTTTCCGAAGTCTTCTTGCGTATTTACTCAAAATGCCAAAGTTCGATCAGTTTAATATCACCTCTTATGGTAAAGAAAAAAACGAAAGGAAAAATTATGATAATTTGAAGCGCATTTCTTATTATTAGTCCATATTTGAGCAATAGCTCGACTTTTTTACCAGTTTGAATGCAACTCAAAATGATTTGGTACTGGCTCTCACTCTCACAACGGAAATGAAATATTAGATGCGGATTTCATGCATTCAAAAATGAAAAATTCAAGAGTGTAATATAGTATCCAATTTCACTTGTGCTATTCATCATATTTTGATCATGTTTTTCTTCTCGTCGGGTTGGCAGATAAGACTGGCCCGGAAATCTTTATCGTTCACATTCACACATATTGATATGCTAACGTTACCGATGATATTCTAACGCAAATTATTTACCTGTATAAATTGGTAGCAATATATACCTAAGCAAGAAGACAAATGCTTATGACCCGACACTTAGTACACAAATTTATTCTTCTGTATTTTCTAATGATTGTTCATTTG
The DNA here is from genome assembly GCF_009176525.2 of Contarinia nasturtii. Taxonomy (NCBI): domain Eukaryota; kingdom Metazoa; phylum Arthropoda; class Insecta; order Diptera; family Cecidomyiidae; genus Contarinia; species Contarinia nasturtii. The sequence goes on from NW_022198046.1 coordinate 8,475,332, forward strand.
TAATTTCTTGTGTAATTAAAAAAAAGAAGTTAGAAACTGGAAATTTTTGAATACATTGTAAATAATATTTTTTTTTCGTGTGAGGACTTCGATTGCGAATACATTGCACAAGAAAGAATAAAAGTAAACACATACACACATACACACATACACGTTTACGTATTGTTGTACCGACAAAAGGCCAACAATGCACAGACGGCTATCATCGATTGAACTGGGACTCAATGACATCAACTATGAATTAGCGGTGACATCAACTATGAAAATATAGACAAAACTTTTTTTATTGATTTCGATGTTTGCAGTATATATATATATTTTGGGTTAAAATTCAATCCTTTTCACCAATGACGGTCGTGCTCTTGCATCGACAAAGTCATACAAAATGGAAATTATAATTTGGTTGTTTTTTTATTTATCAATGCAATTGCGTCACCCAATGATACTGAACATATTTTAAACACGCGCCATAAATAGCACAATGTTTTGAAATGGAGTGAAACAAACAATAGCTGAAAAAAATGCAAATCATATTTTTCGATGGAAAAAATAAATAAAATCAATACATATGCTTTGCGAATCGTATAAAATACGGTGCAACGTCTTGGCCACTACTCAGTGTATCGTGTATGGTGCTGTGATTTAAATCGCTACCGTTGACAATATCATTAACAGAGGAAATAATTTAAAACATTCATTAACGGTGCAAACATGTGAATTGTCTTTTAAATTCGGTGTTATTTTGATGAACGAAATTTGAAGTGCAGATAATATATCGAATATATAAATATTTTTTTTATTGAAGAATTGTGTGTTTCAGTTTGAAATAATGGCTGAAAATATTTTAACTGTGATGACCCCTCAGACCAGTGGCGTCGGATTTTCGTCCATTTTTATTCTCATCATGTTTATAATACTGGTGATAACGGCCATTCATCTTTTTTATAAATCTCAAGAATCGTTTAAACTTGGCATTCAAATACCTGGTCCCGAACCCATTCCAATATTAGGAAATGCTTTAATGGCTTTAGGAAAATCACCAAATGGTAAGTAGCCGAATTTTGATTTGAAGTGTTTTTGTGACAAGTGATTTTTTTTATTTAACAAAAATCAAAATCAATAGAAATCGTGGAAGAATGTTTGCGACTCGGTGAAATTTACGGTCATGTAGCTCGAGGTTTTCTTGGATACAATGTGGTGGTATTCTTAACTGATCCACGCGACGTAGAATTGATATTGAACAGCAATGTGCATTTGACGAAATCGAGTGAGTATCGATTTTTCAAGCCATGGCTCGGAGATGGTCTATTGATCAGCAGTGGTGAAAAATGGCGTTCACATCGTAAATTGATTGCGCCCACATTTCATCAACTTGTGCTAAAGAGTTTTGTCGGTGCATTCAATCGGAACAGTTGGCGTTTGGTGGAGAGATTACAATCAGAATGTGGCCATGAATTTGATGTACATGATTACATGAGCGAAGTCACCGTCGATATTCTATTAGGTAATGTTATGTTTATTTATTTATGTTAAAGACTTTGCATTTCTTTCGCTGCGATCAATTACTCTATTTGCATAAAAATTGAAACAAAGTATTAAATTCGTTAAATAAAATGATAAACAATTTATTTTGAATGAAAACAAAAAAAAAACAATTTATGTTATAGAAACGGCAATGGGTCACCCAAAAACGCATGATGATCACGAGGGTTATGAATATGCAATGGCTGTCATGAAATTATGCGATATCATTCATCGACGACACAGCACATTTTATTTGCGGCCGGATATAATATTCAATTTGTTGGGCATTAAAAAACAGCATGATACATTGGTGAACACAATTCATAGTCTAACGACAAAAGTTTTAAAAAACAAAAGCGCACAAATGAAAAAATCATTCGAAAGTGGCCAAATGCAAAAGACAACTTACAGCGATTTGATGAATCAAACAACGGATTCAACGACAGTCATTCGTGATGATACCGAAGAAGATCCATTGATCGGTGAAAAAAATCGTCTTGCATTTTTGGATTTAATGCTAGAATCAACGTATTGCGGTGCAGATATATCAGAAATCGAAATTAAAGAAGAAGTGGATACCATAGTGAAGTCTTTTTTGTCCTTTATTAGTAGTTTAGTTATTGTCTATTCGATCTATTTCACATTATTATGATTGTTCATTTCAATTTACACTCACTTGATGAGTAGTTTCGTTTCATGGTCATGGTTTTTTTTCTAACAATTTTAAATGTTTTTAGCTTTATGCTTCAATGTTTTGTATTCCAAGCCTACCTTAAGTCTTTAATATTCATTTTATTCATGTCCTTTTCAGTCTATTTCATTCTATTACAATATATATTGTTGTGATTGTTCATTTGAACTTACTCACAGCAAATGAGTAATAGTTTTTTTTTTCTGTGCGCTTCAAAATACGAGCTAATATGTTTCTTTTAATTTTAGATGTTTGAAGGGCATGATACGACGGCGGCTGGCTCAAGTTTCGTTCTTTGTTTAATGGCATGCCATCAAGATATTCAACAAAAGGTGTATGAGGAACAAAAGCAAATCTTTGGTGATTCAAAACGCTCGGCCACATTTGCCGATACGCTTCAAATGAATTATTTGGAGCGAGTGATCATGGAAACATTGCGACTATATCCACCAGTGCCAGTCATCGCTCGTGAGGTTAAAGAAAATGTTAAATTAGCATCAAAACCTTATACGATTCCAGCTGGATCCACCGTTGTGATTGGAACTTTCAAAATTCATCGACGAAAAGATATTTACGAGAATCCAGACAAATTCAATCCGGATAATTTCCTTCCAGAGCGAACACAAAATCGAAATTACTACGGATTTATTCCATTTAGTGCTGGACCAAGAAGGTAAGTTACGATTCAACTTTATTCTAAATAATGATTTTCAGACAACATTCACACTTTTTTTTTTCACAGTTGTGTTGGCCGAAAGTATGCCATTCTCAAGCTCAAAATTCTACTGTCAACAATTTTGCGCAGTTTCAAAATCTACTCGAGTTGCACGGAAGCCGACTTTAAGCTACAAGCTGACATCATTCTGAAGAGAACGGATGGTTTTCGCATTCGCGTCGAACCGCGATGAGCACATTCTTTTTCCTACATTATATTTTTCGCTTACCAACAATATTATTACTAGATTTAGATAGTGGTATGGTTCGCATTTAGCATTAAATAAAAATGATTTTGATTGAAACAATAAACCATATAAAACCGAACAAATTCTTCGAATAAAAGAAACCGCTAGTCTTTTCTCGCTATGTGTACGATGGTTGTTATTGGTTCCTTGTTTATGGCTCATTTCGATCTATTGTTCAGGTACGTATACTGTTTACTGATGTAGCAAAACGGCGTATGAAAAGGTAATAAACAATAATTATTGAAAGACATTAAATGCGTATGAAAAGAAAATAGAGAGAGAGAGAGAGAAAAACGCGCATGCCGAACTCGTAACAAATGGAAAGAATATAAACTTTGATACACTGAAACAAGAACGGAATTTTAAAAAACTATAGCAAATTATATATCCATTTCTGTCGATGGCTTTCCGCTCAAATAACAACGCACACACACACACACACACACATTCAACCACGTCGATTGCAAAAGGGTAATTTTAGATACGTTGTGCTTTCATTTTAGGGTAGTCAGCGAGGCGAAACACAATCGACACATACAGAAGGAGAGAAAAAAACACGATAATAATAAAATTGTGTTTTAGTAGTCAGTGTTTTTAAATCGAAGGAAACATAAGTGCTGCAATGACTATTTTTTTGTTTCATTCTGTCTCTCTCGATTGTCATGTTTCACTTCATTTGATTACATGATGATTCCGCACGGGAAAAAACTGCGCACCAAAATAAAATTGATCAAACAAAACAGAAACACCAAAAACCACATGCAATTGTCTCTCTTTCTGTCTATTTGCCTGTCTGTTCACATCATCGTCGATCGTTGCCAACTTTGTATGCATTCACTGTCTTTGGTCAAATGCACCCTTGTTACCCGACACAAACGTGCTGGAAAAACGAATTAATAACAAATTGATATCAAAATCGGTTCTCATTGACGTGATCACGTGATGTATTCGTGTCCAGAATGAAATGTTAAATTTCCCAACGATGAGAATATTTTTTTCATTTTAGCAATGTAACCAAATGTATCGAGTTTGTTTGTCCATTATGGAATACCAACTCGAAAATGGACAACTCTCTCACACATAGAATAACAATCCTATGTTTACATTGGAACAATACTTGTAATGGCCTCTTAATGACATTCATCAACTTGAAAATGGATTTCAACCGCTCTTCAGTATCTTGATCAATTTCAAAATTGTCAATTTTCTACCTTGTTTGCACAATTTTTCGAAATAAATGTTTATTTTTTATGTCCGTTACAAGAAATTCACATGTCATGGTAAGGAGCAATCAGAGATTGTGCGAGGGAAAGAAAGCGGGATGGGAAATAAGAGAACAAAAGCCGGTCGGGCGATCGGAAATATGTTTTTTTTAAATAAAAACCTAGAACGAAAAAAGTGAAAAAAAGAAAATTATGCAAATCAATTGTTTTCAAGGCATAAGGCACAAGCAACTCATTTGGGCTTCCATTGAAGCGGTTGCATTCTACAAACCATTGGTGGCATATTTAATGTGGCAAGATGTAAAAGTATAAATAATAAACAATAGAAAAAAAATGGTTCAATGACATTTTGTTTGAGCGAAAGAGAAAGAGAGAAAAGTGACAAACCGAAAACAAAAGCAGAAATATTTTGAGGGCAGGCATTGAAACAACAACAACGGAATAAACAAAAAAATGTTTGATTTTGAATAATAATTTTCTTTGTAAAGAAAAGGATGTTTGTTCAGACAAACAGGGAGCAAAAGAATATGGTTAAAGGTTGGCGCTTTCGTTTAGAACTATGTCGTCTAAAATCAAATCAATTTAAACACCGAATGGTTTTCATTTTCCACCAAAATGCATTTCAATTTCGCTCGGTACACATAAAAGCGAGAAAGCAAACAAAAATTTACCTTCTTTAAAAAAAAACACACACATACAATATTCACGACCAACTTTTTTAGCTGATTGATTTTTCGGATCAAGTCAAATGTACGTTTTAGGAATGGATTTTGGATGCGCAGGTAAATGTACTGTGTGAATGGTGCTGATTTCGAATTAAAAAAAAACTGAAGAAAACATATTATCGGTTCAGTGAATGGGTTAGAGACACATGAGAATGAGAGAAAGAGAGTAACGACCGATGCTCTTGAAGGCAGATTGATGTTAAAGAACTCTTTAAAATTTATTGGGTACTTTGGGAATGCGCAAAATCAATTCGCATTAACATACGACTTTTAAGTAGTTTGAGTGAGCACAAAGTGGATGAATAGTAAATTGCGAATATGAATTATGAATAGAAACCGTCTTGAGCGGGCTTTCAAACGGAAGAAATGATGCAATTAATAATTTACATAACATTTTCCATTTCAAACAGGCTTTTAGATTGTCATCATCATCGGTGAATCATCTTCTTGAAGAGCCAGAACGCATTATCTAAGGGTTTTCGCTTTTTTTTCTCTTTGGGATCGTTTTTTTCATTTTCACTGGAGAAAAATTGTTAACTGACATTACTCGAAGTAAAATTGATGAGATGATGATGTGCACGAAACTGGAATGGATGTGTTCTTTTTTGGTTGACGTTTCGAAACGGGTACCTGAATAAATTAAATGATATTTTTTTTTTTGCTGTTGTTATTACTGATCGTTTTTCATTCGAAGGTAAGGCTATGAAAATATATAAAATGCTCCTAAGGTTCTGGCAACGAGTTTGCTTATTTGGGATTCGAATGATGGCTAAAAAAATCTGGTTTCGGGCGCATATATCACCGAATCATGCGTATTAAGCCGTCGTTGTTGGTTTATTTTTTTTTTCTTTTCCTTCATTGCTCCAAACCATGGATCGCTATAAAAAAGATAGGCGACACACAATTAAATCCGAATCGAAATCGAAGACGAGCTGATTTAGTTTTAGGTAGGTACCGAAAAAGTTACAATAAAATTGTTTGTTGGCGAATAGAGAAAATCGGTCGAAAACGAACATTAGTTACCCTTGGTAATTGTGAGTTTTGTAATTATGATGCATACATTCAGAGCATGACTATGTCCTCTTTGTGATATACAGTCCGTAGCAAAAATCCAAAAGAAACGACTTGCAGCAATTTCAATAAGTAGCTAAATAGCCTGAACACATCAAGATTTATCGATGACCTGGGACGATGAGGTCAAATTTTCACCGAAACTGATTATGTATGCGAACATGCGCCCTACAAATACGCGCTCTAAGCAACAACAAAGAACGAATCAACACAAACTTGAGAAAGGAATAGAAGAAAATTGGTAAAAGGAACCGTTCACAGACACACACACATACTTAGTTTAAACGAAGACAATACACACCGTATTGTTGAATCATACGACGCAAAAGAGCGTCCGTCATCAGTAAGAAGATTACATCATATCATGATTCAGAATATAAAAAAAAATTCGGAATGCTTCATATCGTTTAAGTAACCTAAGGACCTTTATTTTTGGTATTGAAATTTTAAGCGCCAAATGTAGGTAGGTACACGACATAAGAAAAATGATTCATCAGTTAATAAATCTAACGGTTTGGCTAATGAGAAACAACGTGTTTGAGCTGGTATTTTTGGTCAGGCATAATATTTTATTCGTCCATTTGATTTGAAGCCGTGAAATAGATACCCAAAATAAATAAATGACCAGCGCAGCGCTACATGTAAATTTATGAATTGTAGTGTCAATTTCATAGATTGGCCCAAAACCGAGCAACATTATTAAATGAGGTGCATTAAAAGAGTTATTTATTTTCATTTTCTGGTTTTACGCTTTTGTTTTTTTAAGCACTGGCGGTGCCAATTCAACACTCACGAAGGAAAATCACAAACAATAATTTTTTTGTTTTTATTGTGAATCGTCCGAGTGAAAGTTCAAAGGCAAACCAAAAATGATTGCATGCGCTCACATGCATGTCGTTTGTGTTTTTGCGTACACAACAGAGATAAAGCGAAAAAAGGGTGAGCTAGAAATGTCAGGAAAAACACATCAATTTGATATACGATCAATGCAAGACGAGATGTTCTCATCAAAACTGCCAATTCTCACAGATTGACATGCACTTTTGCCTAAATTTATCATTTCGAACGGTTATTGTTCACTGACATTTCATTTGGCATGAGAAAATCCCATTCGAATAAACAGCTACGCGCAAAATGTTTATGCACCAGAAAGGATTTAGTTTTGGTATCTCTTGACTAATTATTTATGAAATCCTCATGAGCAAATACGTGCCGAATATGCTATGAGCATTTGATTTATTCAGACAATGATGCATTTAGTTGAAAAGAATCTACTCGAAAAACCATTTGCTATTAGTATAATCGTATCAAAAGTTCTATGCAAAAATGCCATCTCAATTGAATTGAACCCACTTCAAGTGCGCTGTCAAAATGCATCGAACCAAACGAAAGCATAAAATGAAATAAAAAATTAACTCGTCACGTTTGCAAAAATAAAAAAAACTTCCATTCACTGCATCCATTGTGCAAATCGCTCTCAATGTTCAAATCGATAAAAATTTACATAATAAATATTCTCAAAAAGAGATTCTGATTGAATAAATTCGATGCAACCCCTTTTTTGACAAAGCGAAATAGAAAATTTGCATGAAAATATGTAATTTAGAACGCACACAGCCAATCAAAGGTTGTTTCATTTGTCACCTTTTCTGCCATAACACGATCGGAATAATTGCACATTTGCGCAACCCCATTAGCGATTTGCTGAACGCGCGTTCTTGCATAATTTAATTTAGCTAAACAGTTTCGCATTTTTTTTTGGCACAGGTAAAATATTACAATAGTGCAATATTCTGGTTTTCGTGCAACTTATTTATTATCGAACGCATACGATCGCTGAATTTTATGGTTAGAACAAATATTTAATTCTGCGTTTCTGTAAAATAGAAACTTGTCATTTTTGAACCACAAAATAAACATAAAAATTACAAAAGAACTTCAGAATAAATAATCGGCTTTGCATAAAGTGTTCATTATATATAAAATGCGTGATCATAATTTCATGACAACAGAAGAAAAAAAAAATAACCGAGTGGAATGTTGCTTTCGATAAAACGGATCCGACAATGGAACGAAATGGAAACATAAAAATGAAATAAACAACATTATCATGCATTGACGCGGTGCGAGATAGTATCGAATGCGAAATGCGACATATGGTTTATCCGTTACGAGAGCTCTCTCACATTCAAATTGATCAAAATGCAAACACACAACAACAGCGAACAAACGACATTCGAATATTCTCAAACCGACCATAAAAAGTAACAACATCAATAACCCAAAACGAGAGATCCAGTGACTATCATAGCGACACGTACAACACTAACACACACACACACACTGGCATACAACCCCATATAACAAGGCGATTAAAATTGCCGCATTGACAATGAGGCTGTATATGTGTGCGCTGTGTCGGCAACTATTAAGTGCTCGGCAATGCATAAATTGAAAATGGATTCGATTCGATGTGTGCGTTTCGGCTGCGCAACAAGATAAAAAGGAACATATATATGAGGAGGAAAAAAACACTATCCACAATCCACACACATCTCGTCGAACGTATGGTGGCCAACGTAAAATTCATGTATAAAAAGGATGAAGTGGAAAAATAAACTCAAAAATCAACAACACACACAAACAACATCGATTCTTTTTTTCGTACAAACAAAACAGAAAAATATTATTCAAAACCGAACAGAAGTTCAATGTAAAAATCCAATGTAAATAAACGCGGGCAAAGTGCACATTTTTTTGTTTATTATGATTTCAAATTAAGTCAGACGCACTTTTTTGTCAATTCCCTGATTGAAGTGCGTTCAATCAATATGCCGGTATACATATGTAATATAAATATAGATTGTCAAAAACATCAATTTCCAACGTTTTCCGCTTTTTTGTTTTTCTCCACTTCGATCTTTTCATGTTGTTTTTAAATTAAAATGGAAATTTTCTCGCTCGAAAACATAATTAATATCCTTGAAATGCATTTCCTACAGGCGGTATTGCTACTTTATTGCATTTTAAAACTCTTAAACTGATCTACTTTAAAAGATATATCGAACAAAACATTTTATCTATGATTCATATCTGATTTTCAACAACAACGAAAAAAGAATCATCAAGAAAAATGTTCGACTCGAATGAATGTGTCTGAAGTGAGTCAATATGTTGGAGAATGTGTTACATTAGAAAAATGAGCTCATCAGACATAGATCTTCTTTGTTTAGAGGTTTTTGATCTCTTTTTTCTCTTTTCATTTATGTTCTGCCTTACGAAAATTATAGCTAGCATGTTTTAGATCGAAATATATAATGTGTTTAGACTATACAGTGTGGTCGTTTGTCATTTATGAGAAAATTGTGTATTTTTCCATGAATTTGCGTCATTTTCCTTTTTGGCACGCCTCGCATGATGTGTGAGATTTTTCTCCGAAATACGATGAATAGCTGTATGTTAAACTGTGCGATCGGTGTGTACGCGCAAATTACGCATGTGTGCATGCACATGATTCATAAATTTTTGATGCCAATCAAACTCATTCCCTGCATTGTTCGGTCGATTGGACGGTGCATTTATGAAAAGGCGAATGTATTAACAACGAAATAAATAACGAAATTAAATGAAAGAGAAACGGTGAATGTCATGAATCTTGGTGATCGTCAATTTATTTTTTTCACATTGATATCAACTGTAGAAAATGTCACGGCATGATGTATTGGATTTAATGAACATTGAACACAAAAACACTGTTTGTCATTTACTTGGATTTGTTTTTTTCCTCGATTTTCGGTTCGGTTCGTTCGTTTATTTCTTTTTTTTTCTGTTTTGTTTCATTTAAGTACCACGAGTTGGAAGTTTTCACGTGCGTGCAGAGCGAAAATTGTGTGGTGCGCACATTACTTACTACATACATATCTAAAACTACAGCTACACATGAAATTTATGTAATTAGAAGCGTTGATATGGGGTCGCTGTTTCTGCTTCGTTCCACTGTTTTTCATTAGGTGAATTATTGTACAGTGCTTTTGTGCGTTTTTGTGCGCTCCTGGCTTTTTATTCGGCACAATTATTATTATATATTTTTTTTTTCCTTTTTACCATTTCGGGGTCTTGTACTCGATCCCTCTGCGCATTCGATGCCTATGTAACACGCACACACTCGCATTGGCTGTAAATGAATATGGTAGGTAATGCGCTCATGTATACAATTTTACTCAAATTTCGGGATCGGAGAACAATAATGAACGTTAGTTGTAGCAATGAATTGGCAACCTATTCAATTTCAGATCCGAAAGAGAGACCCTTTTCACAGAAATTACAATCGAACAATGCACGGCATAAACGAACGAAACGAATGTGTGGATGAAGAAGATGAAAAAAAAAATCCAACAACAATAAGCAAAATATATTTTCATTTTACACGTGAAATTATTTACCGTTTCATTGCAATATATCTTGCTGCTGCATACGAAAGAGAAGTTGAATGTGCGCCACGCCAGCACCTCTGAATATATGCATTTGAATGCACGAAAATTTATGTGTTTACATTTTGCACAGCTATGAGCGGTGCTCACTTTCGCTTCGAATGCACAAAAGTTGCGAAAAGCAACGAGATAATAAGGAATCGAATCGAATTCGGAAGGACTTTTTCGCCAAGGATATAAAAATCGACTGAACAAATATTAAATTTGGTTTGGCTCAAGTGACTCGTAATGTTCTGAGAAAAAAAGAAACTGATCAACTTTAATTGCGATCATTCATGGCTGGGTTTTATGAGTGTCGTTAGAATTTTATTGCTCTTTTAGTGAAACATTCAAATTAAATGGAGGCAGTTAAGAATCGCATATTATGTCTTCGTCGGGACGATTCATCTGTCTCGATTTGCGTAACAAACGACACGATAATTGTCTAAAAGGAAACATTTGGCTTCAAATAAAACTGCTGATGATGGTTGGACACACAACGATAATGCGAATCGAACACTTTTTGATGAATTGTTTCGATTTTTTTTTCTCCGTTTTGCTGCTCACATATCAAATGAAAAATATACACTGTCATTTTTGTCGCCCGGCACGACGTTTTGTTATTGTCACACATAGCGTATTGATATGGAATCGCATGCGTAGAAAATCTCTGTCACTAATTCCAAATTATATAGCTTGGCATTTGCTCTGAATGAAAGCCATTGTTTCTTATTACATTTGGAAAGACTAGCAAGAGATAGAGAGAAACGGAATTGTCATTGAAATGTTCGGGTGTTATTCGATCGATTTGTTAAGGGAATTTTGGCATCAAAATTTATTTTCTCTTTTCTCTATATTTTATGCTTGTCTTTGATTCCCCTTCAGATTTGCAGTCCATTGTTTACGTTGTTTTTCTACTATTTCATCGTTGTTTGTGCCTTCATACTTTGTCTCCGTTCACATTCACAGAGCAAAAATAATCCATTATTTTTTCCGTACATGTTTGTCTCTTTGACGATAATTCGTTTACGTGTTAAAGATGGCAATGAATTGACAAAAATAAAAATTATTGATTTTTTTTTAGAGGAATTGTGCAAGACTCCCGACGGATCACAAATCTTAACGATCGCCTGAAATCAATATCCATTGTTTTCACATTCACTTAATGTTTCTGTGATGTTTTACGAGATTGGAAAATATGGACAAAAAAGGAATAATTAAAATTCTATTCAATGATTTTATCTGAAATAAAAAATCTGATTTTATGGTGCGCTTAATCGAATTGAATGCATGCGCCCATGCATTAAGACACTCGACATCGTACAGAGCAAAAAAAAAAAACTATTAACTTTTATCGCAAGAATAAATCGAAATGTACCGTTTTTCAAAACGATATCGCCAAAATCTCTATGTACGGCAATGAAAATAAACAATACGCCTCTATCTCTGCATGAAACGGCAAACAATCTACTATCTCTTTCTCGACGCGATTTCATTGAAAATAAGCGAGAAAAAAAAATATACAAGGGTGACATTGAATTATGAAAATTTGATGTTATACATTTAGTGATTGTATCCCGGTGTGTGTGTAAAACTATCCAAATGCAAATATGAAATGGTTTTTGACTGAATCGTTTTAGAATTTAGAGCGCCAGGACGTTAAGGACAACAAATAGAGAGAGAAAATTATTCTTGAAACTTATTATTTTTATTTTATCCGAAAATGGGATCCTATCAGACTCAGGGACGTCGACGACGATGAATGCAGGCAAACAGAAAGAAAAAAAAAATTCAATAAACCACAAACATTATGAAAAATGATCCCTTTTTGAAAAATGCAGCACAAATTCAGGAAATGAGTGTGTTTGTGTTGTGCTATGCGCAAACAGAGAATGTTCGGATACATGTAGGATACGCACAGAGAGGATCATTAAAAATAAAGGACAAGGGAAAAATAAATGCTATAATTTATATCCAGTTTTTCATTTAACAAACGCACACCATTGCATTTGTAATTTTAGTCATGCATTCACTGATACATGCACATGAATGTGGTGGATGGTATAAAACCGATCAAGTCGAACGAGAAAAGTTATAATAAACAACATAGAAAACATGTTTTGGAGGGGGTTTTCTGTCAAATACCATTACACGAACAATAATTTCATGTGTATTGAATGCAAAGGATCTACGATAGAGAGAGAGGGAGAGACCCGGTAAGAGAGAGTGTGTGAGAGAGAAGGAATGAATCGACTTGTACAATACCACACATATACACTAGACGAATGAAAAAGAGTATCTGTGCGTACTTGCTGCACTGAATGTGCGTATGTGTTCGATAGGTGAGGGTATTTTTGTTTTGAAGTGTAAGTGCTTTTTGCTTCTCCCGATCACACATAGCACAACGAAAGAATATGCACAGCATAACAGAACGGAAAAAATTATACGTGGAAAAATAGTGAAGTAGTTTTTATTTTATTATAGTCATTTGAGCATTGAAGACAGCGGGCACGCGACACACACACCAAAGTCTCGTTACACTATATTGTAGATGATTATTGTTGTTGGGCCAAAAGAAAAGAAATTAAACAGCTGGCTTGACGGTTGTTCAATTCAGATAGCAAGAGCCAGTTACTCAACGACATTGGAAGCAGAACAACGCGCGTGCGTATCCAACAACATACAGTTTGTCTTTTTTTTTCGTGTATTTCGTACGAATTGTATATAAATCGAGAGAAGAAAAAAGAAAACGACGATCCAAAGAGAAAACTCAGAAGAATAAAAAGAAATATAAGTTGAACGAATACCATCGAAACAAAAGCGACGGCGGCACAACGAAGAATACACCAACCGAATTATTATTCTTAATTCGGTTTTTATTTAGTTGATTTTTCTTCATTTTCGGGATGTGCATTGAATTCATTATACGTGAATGCTTCGACTCACTATTTTGATTCATGATCATTGTTAACACGCGCTAGTCGCAGGCGGTATTATCTTGTCTCATTTTTTTGTTCATCTTAATTGACGTTCACGATTTACATATTTATTTGTGTTTTGATGAAAAGAATCAGAAAGAAAAGAAACAGACACTTAACATAGGCACGGGCCTCTGAACAATTTGAACAATTTTTCGGTGAATAAAAAAAGTGAACACATTGGAAAAATAAAAAAACGTAATAAAAAGTAACGATTCAGACGCAAAAAAAAAAAACATTTTAATCAAAAGTTTGTTCGATTCGCTGGAAATACCATTCGATCGTAAATTCCAAGGAAATAATCAGTGATAAGAATAAACAAGAGCGACATTCAAACGTTCATTTCTACACTGGTATTGAACTCGAAAGTAAATAGTTAAATAATTGATTGTGCGCTTTTATCTATGACGGTGTTGGAGCTACGTCGTTAACTTAACAACCTTCGCATTAACAACGTGTATTTAAATACATGTCACACATAAATTGAATTGCTTGTGATAAGCACGTGTGCGCGCGCAACCACAAAACGCAGATAATAAACGCAACTTGAACAAAAATCCTATATTCATTTTGGTTTTGGAGGTAAAACGCATTTATTGATAAACGAAACCGAACATCAATCAAATAAAATGGCAACTATCAGTGTTCTATCGTATGGGAATCCATCAGTAACGCAAACATTGGCAAACAACAATGGAATTAAAGTTTCGCTTGTTAGCCGAACAAAATGTTCGCCAGCGGCAGCAACAACGGCACTTCAAATCAAATCGAATAACATAAACAATAACAACAATTTGAACAAGACGAATTTAAACAATACAAAACCGAATAACAAACGTTCGTACAATGCAATGGCTAAAAAACAGAAGGCACTACCATTAACAGAGACAAACACAAACATTTTGAATGCATCAAATACACCATCGTCCAATTCGTCGGCTCAACGATCGGCAAAATTGGCCAAAACATTAAAACGTCCATTGCCTGAAATCGATACGACCGCTTTGTGCCGTGCAAGTGGCGGAAAATCGAAAGTATTTCCAATGCCATTGGCAGTAGCACGTCGAAATGCACGTGAACGTAATCGTGTGAAACAAGTAAACAATGGTTTTGCCGCCTTACGTGATCGCATCCCAGAAGAAGTGGCCGAAGCTTTTGAAGCGCAAGGAAACGGCCGTGGATCAATTAAGAAATTAAGTAAAGTCGAAACACTTCGCATGGCAGTTGAATATATTCGTAGTTTGGAGCATTTACTTGAAATCAATCATGATTCAGACCAATCAAATATGAGCAGCGATTTTCAAATGGCCAATGAATCATATCAATTGTCCGACACATCATCGGTTTTGTCAACATTAACACCACCTCCATCAGATAATATATCGAGCGGCAGCTTTGACGAATCAGATGGACTGCCCGACATCACCGTCATCGAGGGACATCAGTACATTCGAATTCCAGGCACAAACACATATCAATTACTTGATACCACAAGCGGTGACGAACAGTCCATGGCATACGAAAATGATGAAAACATTGAACCAATGATGCAGACCAATCCACAAACCGTTCAAAATTTAATGTTACAACAACAACAACAACTACAACAGCAGCAACCATCACCACCAATCGACGAATACACAACTGATTCCATTAACTGTTACAGTAATGATGTATACAACAGCCAAATTCATATCTTAACACCTGCATCAATATCACCGGGTGCATATAGTATGCAATCTTCAACGGCTGGCCTATCACCTGCTTTGCATGATACGACCACATCTACAATACCATTAAATGGAACACAATTTCTAACAACAACAACAACATCAACCGTTTCGGAATTAAAAAATGTTTGCTCACCGTTGCCTTCCATAAACGACAGTGCCTTATACACGAATCCATTGGCCGATATTCCGATCAACCAACAACAGTATGAGGGTATACTCACATTACAAACAAAACTAAAAGACGACATCGATCTCAGCGATGAGCATGCTCTATCCGAAGAAAGCATGATCGAAGCAATGAACTGGTGGAACAGTCATCAATCCAATGAACAAATCAATATTCATGATTCGTAGTCATGTTTTTCAAAAAGGAAAAAACAATTTACATTGATGCACACACGGTTTTATTTTTCGACTAAAAACACTTTATTAGGTAAATGTACATTTGTAAATTAATTCGATTTGGCCTTTGATTGGAATAGTTCTCTTTTTATACTTGAAATGAATTTCATTTAAGAATTTATATATTTGAAAGAAAATTGCACATTGCCACCTCGGACAGAGTCTGTTAAATAGCCAAAAACATTGCCAAAAAAGATACAATGACAAAATTAGCTCAATTTTTCCAATTTCTTATTGAATCTTTTCTAGTTATAATCATAATTCACTTGCAGAGGTGGCTCTGTGCAATGCAAGCAAAATTCTCATTTGCGCTAAAAAAAAATAAAATAAATTTGATATATTTTATTTATATAAATATATTTTTGGACGAACTAAATACCAGTGAATAATGATAATAAATAATTTAATTGCATAACATAGATGATAGTATCGCAATTAGATTTTAGAAGAAACGAAAATTCTTAATCATACTTTGGCAGCTAGTAATTTAATATAAGTAAATCTAAATATGTTCGAATATGCTTTTGAAGAGTTTTTGTTTCTTTATTATCCTATCTCTATCGCTATAGCGCTTATATAATAATGTAACTATTTCATTTCATAAATCATTCATTTTTTTAATCGCTAATTATTATTTATTTAATTATTGTAATTTATAATGAGTAAATGTCAAAATTGGCCATACGCATAGAATAATATATATTTAAAAGTAAATAAACACTATTTTCATATATCAAATATATCGTGAGAAGACAAAAAAAAAACCAGTAAATTCAAAATGTTTTTAAATATGACTGTTACGAGAAAGTTTTTCAGGGCGACTCCATTGTAACGATGCTTTTTTCTTATTGGAATCAAGGGTGAGAGGTAAAATTGGACTTTAAGTTTGATCGGTCTTTGATCCTTTTCTCTGTTCATCATTCTTCTTTTCTTTTCGTTTTGTTTCTTTCAGTCTTCGTCTTTTTCTTTGTTCCTCTTTTTTCGTCATCCTTGAGAGAATTCAAATTTCATTTTAATTTCTACCACCAAATTGAATTTCAAATCATTAATATACCAATGCATTTTCACAAAAACAATAATAGAGGAAACTCAAAGATCATCAGACATTTTAATTGATTTTTGTCATATTTTTGTTTCGTGCATACATTTGGTATTCATTTAAAGTTTAAATTCAAAACTGAAAAATTCCTGCTATCGTCAATGTCACACGGACTTATACAATGTGCACTTATCGCTCAAAAATCGAACACATGTGAGAAAAGATGCATTTTTCCGTTAAGCAATAATAAAGTGTCTTATGGTTTATTAACACAAACGATGTGTTTGGTGCTGAACTCTAATTTTTCGAAGTGTAAAGTGAAACATTTTCTTGCCATCCGACTGCGACGATAAGAATTACGACATTTTTCCGTATTTCTTTTACACTAATCGAAACTGCACTTTATGATGGAATTTGACACAGACACAATATATCCGATTTCACATGGGATACATTGTGGCTCGATTTAATGTACCTACATCAATTAACATCGTACGACCAACGGAATGATGGCGGCAGCAAAGACAACGACGAATCCACAATATATGTTTGACTGTGGGTTTATCAATTAATTACTCTCTGGAGAAGTTTTATTACAAATTCGTTCATGTTAAATTGATACAATTCGTGCGAAGTCAGAGAGTTCAGTAGCGAAGAACGGATGTCAGATATGAAATAGGAATAGAATTGGACTGTAGCGGAAAAGCACACTAAGTAATAAATTATAATCGTTGCCATCCGAATGACGAGCAATAAATACCAAACTGAAATATTTTTTACAAGAAATTTTTGTGATATCCTCTCTTATCGGATATGTTTGGAAATTGAATGATGTCAATGATGTGTTGTGAACCAAAATATAATTGCCTAAAATTCAAACGAAACGAAATATTAATCAAGTTTTATGATCGTCAACGAAGCAGAAATTTCATTGAATCTCCTTTTCAAAAGGATATTCTTGTTCTCATTGCTGCTGTTGCTGCTTCAATTCCATTTCAGAGTTTTCATGTGTAAATCATCATCGTTTTTTAAAATCCATACTTAAATGTTCTTTTTTTGTGTTGAGCAAAAATAAAAGGTATACGTTGAATAGCATATCAAGCCAATACTTGTTCTGGTTGTGTATGTGTACGTAAAGAGTGGAAAAAAGCAAGTTTTATTCGTTCACTGTGCGCGCTAAGTGAATTGAAAACGAGTATTTCGCAATGTTGAATATAAATTTTAATGTTTCGGCGCATAACAAAAGGCGCACAATGGTAGCATGAACAGGATTCGTGCGCAAGCGCAACGAAAAAAAATAAATGCAACTCCTAAGCGATTTGTTGATGGGGATTGTGTGTGCGTGCGCGCGTATATATAGCGCACAGGACAAAAACCCGAGAGAGCAAAACGAAAGGACCCGTCGAGCCAGACGTTATTATTTATTCTTTTTATTCAAGAAAAAAAACTTTTATTATTATTTCTGTTTGGTTGTTTTTTTTTATGTGCTCGGTATGTTGATTTTATTCGCTGGTTATTCTCTCGTTTGGAGACGGCATGGAGGGCATATATCCATTCATTTGTGCTTTAATATGTTATTTGCACGCTCGGTATGGTTTAGTTCCACTCAGCGCGCTCATACTGATCCAATTTGTAGTGCACTAAAGTGGTAATGAAAGCAGACTTTTGCATATGCCATGCACAGACAAGTGATGCAAGCCACGAACAACACACACTGCAATATCAAATACACAAGTACCAGCAACAAACACTGAACAAGTTTTCATCATTCGAATAAATGATTTGGCAAAAAAGAACACACACATTTACAAAACAGTGAATTAAAAGAAAAAACTGCCACTAATCTCAAACATCGAGTCTCAACTCAGTCGATCCTTTGTGTTTTCGCAATTGTATGGATTCACTCGCACTATTTTGAACAAGACTCTGAATACATTCAATAGGCAATGCTTTTTTCACTTCTTTTTCTCTGGTTGTTCGTCCTTTTTTTGCGTTTAACATTCGAAACGAAAGCGAAAACAGAGAATTGCACCACAGAAATGTAAAAGTAGATAAAAAGAAAACAAGTTTAAATTCGCTATTGGGAAATTACATCGAAAATAAAATAGGTGTTTTTTTGCTCGCATTCATACTTGTTTGCTTTTCATTTGCAAGAGATAAAGCACTTTAACTATGATTTAAAACAACATTTTTCTGAAAACACTTTTTTTTTGCTTAAAACCAGTTTTTTTTTCAAGAAGTGTCATTTAACTTATTTTTTATGTACTTGGGTGATTCGGCATGAAGCATGTAAAATCATGGTGATGCAGGAAGTATTGGGATTTTAGCTAGTCGATTTATTATAATATTTTACGAAAAAAACGTATTAAAACGACTTTCTTTTAGTGACTTTCATTTCCGACCAATTTTTAAAACTCTTTCCGTTTTTTATTATCAAACGGAAAATTCCCAATAATAAAAATGAAGAATAAATTTAGCATTAAAACCGTTATATGAGTGAACCGTAGCAAAACCCGCCCTCTCAATTGGAATCATTTCTCTTTTTTTCGATGTGTAAGCCTTTCTGTGCCAAAAGTTTATTTATGTGACATCTAATCCAAAGCCGACGTATACAAACAAGGAAGGTAACGAATTTTAATTATAGTTTGATTCGAAATTCCCAAAAAAGGATTTAATTCAAGGTTGATCGAAGGGATCGGTTTGTGTTAGTTTTTTCACTTTCAGAATGTCACATCTCTTATTCACTACAATTTGATTTCTCCATGGTTGCTTTTTTTTCCAATTCAATGCATCGTCCTGTATGTCACAGGTAAGATTTGGTTGCTACTTGTATCGTAAGTGAAATGGGAACACATCCGTTCGGATCTTTCCGAAAAACACGACAAAATGTAAGGAGAATGAGATGAAATGAGTTCCGTGAAAAAAATTATTGACCTTTTATTACGAACAATGCGAGCGCAATCACTTCAATGCTTCACCCAGTACAATGAGTCTGACGGAGAAAAATTGTGAAGAAATCTGAAAGATAAACACAATACATTTGATTGCTTATTCAATTCAACTGTTTTTTTATTCTTCTTTTCTCTTTCTTTTATCATAGTGTTCATTAGAGGTACGACGCATGCAGTGAACACGCCTGAATCACGAATTATTTCCTCTTAAAAGCAAATAATAGTGTGTGTAGTGTATACAAGCTAATAATTTACGAAAAGAAAATATTTGTTGACACCTTTGATCGATCAAATGACTGGCAGCTAATAAAGAATTTTGAAATGCTGTCTTGGAAGGAGGAAGTATAGACGTCATTCAATTTTCATAAAGACTTTTTTTTTTGAATTTTACAAATGAAAATTATCGCTAATAACATAATTTGGTGTGTCAATTAAACAAAGAATCAATCCTTTTCGCTATTTAAATCAAATTTCAATGGAAAATACATTCGAGAACCGGATTTTCAGGATTTATGATAGTGATATCTGATTCTACGTAAATTAACTTTATTTTATTTCAAATTTTAACACCGCGTAATGAAAAACAATCATTTCAAATGTTTTAGTACTTTCATCGCCTGGTTCAACGCGTATGCACTCAAATGAGAATATGTTCTTACAGCATACTATGATGAAAATTAGAATACAATGACTCGCATTTTGAGGTAGGATCAAAACGAGAATTTTGCCTCGCCAAAACTTTTCTCTCTTTTAGATGGCTCAACACAGATTAGACATTAGAATGGTGAAGAGGTTCATTTCACAGATTTATCTCTTGAAGGATGTTAAATCATTTGAAAAAAAAAACGAACCTTTTGTAATCGTATTTATTCGGCATGTTCCAAAAAAAGCTGAACCTTGAACATATGTTCAGGTCAATTTTCAGCGGTACAGCAAAGCTAAAAATCATAAAAACGTGATATTAAATGAATGACATTTGATACGTCGCGTTATCCATCATTTTTAAAACTAAAGGACAATAGATTCTTTTTCCCTGCCATTGTCGATGTTTTACTATCAAAGTGTGTAACGGGATTTAGAGTAATTTTACGGTAACCGAAATTCTATTTTCATAATAGATGCTGGCGATGATAGAAAATTGAAAATAAAAAAATGTTTTGTCTAAATTTGAATTGGAAAATAAGACCCACGAACTGAAATAGTAATCGGCATCGAAATTCTGTTTTATTTTATCCCGAGGCTTGGCGTAATCTTTTTCCTTCTCAATATGCTTTTGTTGTAGTCAATTGATGTTTCAAAATAAAAAAAATGTTGATGGTAACGTTTAATAAAAATGCCGTTATTGTCAGTTCAGTCACGCAAACAATATTCATCCGAGTGTGCATTATGTGAACAAAAACTATGGGACCTCTTTAATTGCATACATGCAACCACGATCAATGATACACATATAACATATTCCGAAAATGACCCTTCAAAATATATATTTTTCCTCTGATCAAATTCAAATGAACTGAATAAAATTAGTGAAAATGTTAAATATTACGTCTAAAACAGTAGCTCGTTACTTTCACACACGATGGACAGATGACAGTTTCGATGCGTTTATTATATTTGATAAACCACATTTTTTGCGTGGGAAATTATCAACAAGTATTTTTCGAAACGAAATGAATGCATATGTGTGTGTATGCGGATTCACCCTAAATACGAAAAGAGAATATGATAGGGTTGCCGCTTCTATTATGTTATGTAACGTAAGTTTCAATGAAATCAACTCCAAGCCGATTGGTATTAAGCCATTTAATTTCATACCATCACTTTCTATTTTCTTTTCCGATTGAGAAGTGCTCTTGAATGTGCAAAACAATATTTTTTTTTGCAAAAAAAGGTCTCCCTCTTACCTCCTTTAAACTGCATTGTTCAGGTTCGATGAATCGTATCTTCAGAATAAGTAATTCTTATTAAGTTTCTTACAAAAAAAAAACGTTATGTGTGCAAAACCACAAGAAATTTATTTTAGAGGCGAAGAAAAGGTTATCCGAATTGTATTGAAGAATGCATTGAAAGGATTTGTATTAAAATCTCATCAAAAGCAAATTAGTGATTTAGATAGGCATCTCTTAACAATATTTAACTCGATCAAAAAAAAAATGTTTTGAGAAAAACATATCGAGTTTATATGAAAAATATAGAGAGCTCAAAAATTATTATTTTCGAAAGGGTATGAGTACAGTTTTTGTTGTGGTACCGAATTTTTTTGCTAGAAAGTGTTTAGATTGGTTTTAGTATTTATAAAATATTGACTAAAAGACCAATGTGCGTTGTATTTATAGCCATGTATATTACTATATATTATTACCTTTTTACGTAGAAATAAATCAATCCAGAATGGCGCCCGTTTAATTAATGAGTTGATAAAACAGAGTTCCGCTAAGTACTTGCCTATAATAATTTACTAATAAATGAATAATAATTAAAATAACTAATGCATCTGGCGATGAACCTTGCTGGAATTATGATAGGAATATCCTTCGAAATTCTTTGGTGCTCGACAGACGTCATAGCTAGCACGTGAATCGTTGAGCAATTTTAAAAAATGAAACACTTTGTTCTTTTTCTGATGAGTCTTCTGTGTGTTAAATGCATTCTTTTGTTCGATAAAAATGCGGAAGACACTACACATGTTCCTGTTGAGATTGTGTCCAATTATTTACACAAATATCTCAAGTGTAAAGAAAATTATTTGTCATTTGTATTCTCATTGTCCAATGATGAACAAAAATATTTCCAAAAAGATCTCCTCAGCAATATATTAATCCATCCAAAGCTCAACAATTTTACATACATCATTAAGAAAGAAGTGAATCAATCTCGCAAAGGAAATAAAAATGTGTTCAATGTATTATTAGTGGATAAAAATTCTTCGATACTGTGAGTTGTAGAAATGTAAATTTTAAAATAACTATTATAAAAATATACTGTCTCCCAATTTTTAGGGACATTTTGAACCAATCATCCATTCAATCATTTCATTTATATTAACGTTTTCTAATCATTTTAACCCAAAGTCAGCAAAACATTTCGAAACAATTATACGATGTCTTTGAAACAGTAATGACATTAGGTTTGCTGAATGTGAATATATATTGATAAAGGATGAAAAAACGATGATTCGGTCTCTCCATTTCTATAAACCGTATTTTAAGAGTTGTCATTCATTTGAGATAATTACAATAGATACATTACAAAACAAACCAAAAAATTACAAACACGAATTGAATAATGCATTTAGTTATTTTTTTTCCTAGAAGAAATTTTCAATTTACTAATTGCACATTGGTCGTCGCCTTATTCAACATTGAACCATACGTAATTATTCGAAACACAATAAATGGAATGACTAAATTCAACGGCGTTGAAGTAACAATTTTGAATGAAGTTTCCAAGTCGCTGAAGCTAATTCCAAAGTTTGTGCAAAACAAACGTGGAGTAATTTTCAAAAATAACGCAGGATATGGGGCACTTAAAATGGTGTGATTAGCTTTTATTTTTTTAATCCCAATTCATTTTTTATATGTGTAATTTTTTTTTTTTTGGTATTAGACGGTGATGCAAATATCTTTATCGGTGTATATACTCCGCAAGAAGATCGAGTATCGTTGGCATATACACATCCATACTTGCAAACTGCATTGGTTTTTGCATCCGTACCACGTTCCCTTTCTCGTTCGTCATTATCAAGATTATTCGAAACATTTCAAATGTTTGTTTGGATTTTGATCATAGTCCTTATTTCAATTTCGATTTTTATTATCTTACTATCAAATAAACAGTTATCAACGCGACAAAGGCACTTTGTGATTGGGGGACGGTTGAATCGCACACCGATTTTAAACCTAATGAATGTTTTGATCGGGAACGTTATACCAAATCGACAAATAACAAATAGACGATATTACAGTGGTTTTGCGCGAATGTTAACAATTCTTTGGATTTTTTTCTGGTTGATTGTTCGGAATGCGTATCAAGGTTTATTGTATGAATCAATGCAAAGATATAGAACGAATTCTCCATATGATACAATCAAAAAGGTGCAAATGTCAACGGTCAAAATCAAAATGACCAACTCAACAAGGAAATTAATGCTAGATGTATATAACAGTGAAAGGTGAATTTGTGATAAATTTTTGTATTTTTTTTACATTTTTCACAATTCTGGGTAGGTATGTCACCATTGCCGACGACAACGTTTTTCGTGCCTTGCATAATCTCTCGTTGGAAGAAGAAGACACATTGGTGTATACAAATGAAGTAACCATAAACTATTACAATCTATTGAACAATTATACGCATCGTCTAACCTACACTCATTGACATGGTTATTTGATCGTAGAATGGAAATGTTCAAAGAAGCAGGCTTAGTTGTCCATTGGGCTGAACAATACAGGCGTAAATTTAAGAAAAATAAGAACAAAACACCGAAAAAACTGGGCATTCCAAAATTTTTGGCCATAATGCAAATATCAGTTTTTATGTATTTAATCGCGTTCATTGTAATTCTTATAGAGATAATATGACGTCAATGTGAACGGACGAGAAATTGGCTAGAATTCTTAACCTATTAATACTATCATTTATTAAAATCATAACACGAATTGGATATCGATGTAAATTCAATTTAAAAATATAGAATTGTTTTACTTTCAAGAAGATTCACGTCAAGCAACTTACCTTTGAAGATTGAACCAATAAGGTAGTTAAAGGTTTTAATAGGTATAATTTCACAAAAGACAAATAGTTACACGAAAAAAGTGGAGGCGGCTAATATCAATTTTTTATCAAGCTAAATTATATAATTTAATCAAAATGAGTTAACCCCTCCTTAAATCTTGTTTTTATTCAAATAAAACAAACATGTTTTGCTGGTCATTTTTTTGGCTTTTTATTTTTTCCACACTGAATGCAATTTTCTATTGATATTGATCACATAATTGAATGTGAGAAAAATAATAAAAAATTTATTCCAATTTAAATAAACAGCAATTTTTGCAATGATAGACATCAATAATGAAAAGACACTTGGTTAACACTTGAAGCACAACAACTTTACATATAGTGTATGAAGCACATCAATCTTGTAAATGAAACAAAAACGTATTCAATGGGGATGCTTCGATATTGTTGATGTTGGTTGTGGCATAGTACTTTGAAAATAAGATATTTATGGGAAATTTGTAACACGGTTGATGAGTTGTTTTCTTGATGATGTAAACATATAGAACGTGCAGCAAGTCGTTATGTGGCCAGTTATTGAGCTTTCGTGGTATAGCTGAAAAACGAAAACAACATTTATTTTGATGTGCAAACCGTAATTAAAATTAATCTTATGCTGTGTATATTATTTGAGAAAAATTAAAATTAAACTTACTTCAACAGTGTTCCGTTACATATGCTCTTCTTTTCTTTTTATATTTTATACATTTTTTAAACAAATGCAAACAAGGACCAAAGACTAATGCCAACATCGCAATAAACCAGGTAATTACAACAAAAATGACAATAATGCAATTTATATCACATCTATTTCCACTATCCGTTTTATTATCTAAATGAGACTTCAACTTGTGGTGATTGAAAAACCGTGACATTCTTATTTTAACCGTTCTTCGATGTAATAATATAAACCGAATAGATTGGACTTCAGATTGCGAATGAATCAGGATAGATTTTTTTTAGGAAAAATACTTGACTTCCGCAACGATTTTTTTTATTCAAGTGGAAAAATTAATACAAAGACATAATAAGCACTTCACGCGTTTTTGAAGATATGGTTAAAATTTCGCGGAACAGAAGATTTATTCAAACAAAACAATAATGAAAATGAAAACGGCTTTTCGTTAAGACGTTTTAACATCAAACACCCTGTTTGGCCGAATTTAGAAATCCAACTTCTTTGAGCTTTTCATTCAAGCATTTTTTGCTAAATAGGTTGACACGTATTTATTTTTCTAAATTTATAGTGAAGACCCAAGAGTGAATGGGAAACATAGTACTAGAAAAACGAGCATATTCAAGTGAACACGGACAAAATGTAAGAAAAAATACTGAAAGAATTTCAAGTGAAAAATCGACTTTCGAGTGTTACCATTACGTTAATTGAATATAAAAAATCTATGTTAATATAAGAGCAATAACCATTTAGCTCGATTGGTATCACTTTTGGCTAGCCATTTCGTCATCCAGAACATGTTTTGCTCTCGAGTGGCATAAATAAAATCCGTCCAAAAACGATTGAAGTCGGTTGTAATCCAGTGGTTTCCATGACTTCATTTTTCGTTGGCCTAATACAATACCTTCCCTACACTAGGTGTGCGGAAAAGTAAAATGAGGAAGTCTTTGAATATGAATTGTAGCACGAGAATCAATAAAATATACCATAGGTAACGTCAATGTCATTTGCATTGACGGTGATATAATAATCGCTTTGTTCACAATTATATTGTATATATTTCGATATTTCTTTATTTAAAAATCACACGCCTATATTTACATTTTTACTTGTTGTACATAAATGAAAATAATTGTCACATACATTTACAAATGTGATGATGTGAGGTATGATGAGGATGTATGTACAGAATCATTAAGTTCAATCCTAGAAGTTCCAATCCGTTTGACCAACTGAAAGTCCGATTTAACATTTTAAACAATAAAAAGTGTTTATCAAACGGATTTTTTGAGGCAATACAAACTAGTTTGTGCGAGAAAAAAATGTTGTGCATAAATTCTCATTAAAATATACTTTTCCGGTAATTACAATAATTGAATTTTTTTTGAAGGAATTTCAATGAAAATTAAGGGTTCCTCCCATGGTGGTTGTACTTGAATGAATCTATTTAGTTGGCTTTTTTATTAAACACATATTGTAGCTTTTTTAATTTTGGACGTAATACGTATTTGCACGAATAGTTGGAAAAGAAGGCATATCTATAGGGACAAAACATGTGCTACCTGAAAATATTTAATACAATTAAGTACATTTTTGGTAAAATTATTTAAACCTAGTCCCCAGTTTCGACTTTCACATATGCGGACATTCGAATATACATCCGAATTAGTTTCTTCTGAATGTCAAACCAAGAACTCAAATATTCTGTTCTATTTTGTTTTCGGTTCACTTTTCGCGTTTTACTTTTCCGCACACATAGTGTAAGGTGAAAAGTATTGTAATCGGTCAAAATTTTGAAAACTTCAGAAACATGTTTTCTACCTATTATTGGGGTCAGAGAACACGAATTTGGCGTTTTTAAACATGGTTTTTGTTAATCTGTACGTCGTACGTTGTACGTCGTACGCAAAATTTGTTAGCAAGATTGCGCTCATCGTAGAAACTTAATTCGAAATCTGACTTTACATGATGATTGGGGGTCGCAAGGAATAGAAATCATTAGCTTTTGAGCGACTTTGGTTGATGGAAAAAAATTTCATGCCTGGAGTGATACATATGAAAAAGAGTCCAATTTTAGTCCAAAAGTCATACTTAATGTAGACTTAAACAATCAGAAATATGTATTGGGGGATTTTTTGGCACGAGAAAACCGAATCCGAGGTTAGTTTTGAGATACAATCAATTTTTGATACAGTTTCCTTGAAAAAATAATAAAAAAATTGAATTTTTGTATGGGAGTCACGCCTGTATGCTACCTTAATGACGTGAAACTTTGCACAGACTATTTTTTACACAAAAAAATAACATTCTGAAAGTTTGAAGAGATTTCAATCAAAATTAGGGGTACCTCTCATACAAAATCAGGATCATGAGAACGCTCCCAGTTCTGGAAGTGGACCCTCAGGATGGGCCAGGGCATTGTCAAACCATAGTCTGGTCCATCCTGAGGATCCACCAAAGCCCACTTCCAGAACAATTATTAGATCAGAATATCTCACATATTTGTTAAAAATTGACATTTTGTACTTATATCTATTCAAATGCGCTAAAAAAGTTAAAATCTCTTCTTTATCTGCAATATTCAAAAGCGCGGTTACCCCCTAGCATTTTTCTAGGTATAACGGAGTACGAACCCTTCGTGAAGTCTGCGTCAACCAATGGATTGACTGGTTCCTCGTAGAGCTGAAGGCTCTTATCCAAATCGACCCATTGAAGTCAAAATACCACCAGAAATTTGAGACTTCGTCAGATTTCCGTGAGTTTGTCCAATTCATGGAATCCCAAGAGAGATACCCTCATAGAAGTTAGTAGTAATGCAAAAGTCATGGCGTTAGTGAAGTTCCTTAAAGCCAGATGTGTAGACTTCGAAGACGTAGTCCAACAGTTCTTGAACTTTTTATTCTAACAAATTCTAAAAAATCTCTTTTTGGGCAGAGCAAAATTCAATTTCTTTTATTAAATTTGTAATTTAGATATTTAAGACGGAGCAAGAAAAACCCAATTTAAAAAAACTAAAAACAAATTCTCTATAATTAACGAACAAATAAAACTACTAGTAAAACTAGAATATTTGTTATAATTGTATGTTCATGTAATTTTGTATTTTATTTTCGTTATAAACCAATTAAAGTTTAGTTTGAAATTAACGAGTTAAAAAATTACCTTATCAACAAAATAAATGTTAT
The DNA here is from genome assembly GCF_009176525.2 of Contarinia nasturtii. Taxonomy (NCBI): domain Eukaryota; kingdom Metazoa; phylum Arthropoda; class Insecta; order Diptera; family Cecidomyiidae; genus Contarinia; species Contarinia nasturtii. The sequence goes on from NW_022198046.1 coordinate 8,503,737, forward strand.
ACAATTATTACATGCTAAATACATTCATTTTTTCTCAGGAATTTCTTTCGTTCCAATTAAAAATTGTGCCCAAGCCACGCGTTGCTGGTTGTATTTGCTTACCGTAAATTGTATGTCTGCTAAATGAATTTTTTTTGCCTCCCAAAAATCGTTGATTTTCTCGAGTGTAGCAAGAATTCTTGAATTTATAAGTGACGTTGCCCGTTCAGTGGTATTTGCATTTTTAAGGAGATTAAAATAGTTCCGGCAATCGTTGAGTTGCGTCTTTAGTTTAATTCCTGTATCCATTTTTGCTTGTGTCTGTGTATCAAATTTATTCTTCAATTTCTTGTGTTGTTCTATCATGGTTTTCCAATGCTTTTGAATTCTTTCCACGTCTGCACTCTTAGCTGGCCTATCATTCCATTTGTTGAACGAAACATCGAACGTATCATCGTACACTCCCGGCGAATTGAAATTTAGTCTTTCGATGATATTGTCACACAATTGTTTGAATGTTGTTTTCAGTGTAAAGTTAATGGAACTGAATTCCTTCGCAAAAAAGGCTCTCGCATTAATTCCATGTATTTCCATTCTTTCTGGAACCTTTGCCAGCACTTCGATCTTTTTTTCATTCGTTATAAATGCGGGCATACCTTTCGAGCATAGAAATTCAAAAGCAACAACCTTTTCGGATATTTGGAGCATGAAATCTAACGTTGAATTCAATTTGATTTTTTTTACTTTCGCCTTGGCAATAAAGCTCTCTACTACTTGTTCAAATTTTACGTGTTCAGCACTAATTATCTTGATAGATAGAAATTTTGGAAGAAAAAAAAACGTGGGAATAATGACTGAAGGTTTAATGACTGATGATATCATACCTGAACGTATAGCAAAACTAGCGAAAATGGTACGAATAAAAACAGCTTCATTTTGTTTTACCTTGGAAATATAGCTGGAACTGAAACATCTGCTGAGCACAACACCTTTTATATACAAATATTTTTTCTATAAACTTACACGTATATAAAAAAAAAATATGGAAAATTTTGTCTTCACATCAAACAATTGTGCGCATGTATCATGAACATTTCATTCAAAATAAAAATGTTTAGAATGTCAAACTAAATAGCTCGATGTAGATGATTACGCATTCTGCCTTGTATTTAATCCATTTAAAAACTGAAAGTATAACTAAAAGTAATAAGGTAAAACTTCAGTCGCGATTTAAGGGGTAATTCCCAAAATGTTTCAAAAGTGTAGAGGGATAATTTCAAAATCTCTTCTCCACGTCAAAAGCTATGTTTTTCGCATTAGACAGATTGACTATACCTTATTTATAGCTTACTTATCGCATGCCTCTCGCATGATACCTATTTTATGAGTTGAATTCTTCAGCATGGACTTGAGTTATTGGTGACAATGACCGATTAGACATGATTGATTTAATCGGAATTAAACAATAGCAATTCATTTATTTGAAATTGAATATTTTGTGTTAGAAAAACAAGTAAAACTTATCATTTTTGATATCACTCCAATGGTGTTTACGTATATATAAATTCGCTTTCAAAATTTGGAATCATTGAAATTGAAAATAAGCGTTAAACTGATCACGTCCATCGATCACATTTTGTAAAATGAAGTATACCCTTGCGATCGTTTTGTTTTTGATTAAATTTTGTGTCTCAAACGAATTAAAGTGTGGCCTATGTGATGGCAACGTAGAATCGGTTGAATTTTATTGTGAAAACTATGCAGAACCATTGCCGTATAATTGTACAACATCATTTTTACAGTGGATTCATACTTGTGATAAATCCAAGGTAACAGAGCTCAAAATTAGCGGATGTGATCATGAAACAGTGGCACAAATAGCAGGCGACTTCAAGAATGTGCGATCGTTGCATATTCCATATTCTGGTTACGAATCGTTGGATACACTCGAACTGAAACTTGACCGTTTGGTGACATTGAACGCATCGCATAATCAACTTACGAAAATGTCAAAAGAGTTTTTCAACCACACACCAAATGTTGCTGAAGTTGATTTGTCATATAATAAATTCGGAGAAAGCGGATATGTTGACTTACCTGACGTGAAAACACTTCATCTATCTCACAACAAAATCACGTCACGCTATCTGAACTACATTAAAGCGAATAAGTTGGAATACTTGGATTTGGATAATAATTCGATTGACGAACTCACAACATCTTTTTATTTCTTGAAAAATTTGAAAACACTTCGATTGGAAAACAACGAAATACATGGATTGGATACTGTGTGGTTGCTGCGCAACGAAATTGCAATTCATGTTTCGTGGAAATATGTAACTAAATTTCATTTTTTTTATCTACGTGGACAGATTCGTGCTGTTGTAAGCAATCAAAATGAAGGAGTTTTCCACAAACCAGATGGAAGTGTTGAATTACGATGCCGTGAAATGGGTTTTGAAAACTTAAAACTTTTTCGATCCGTTGATGTTAAATTTGAAAATGTAGCAGATGTAATACGTTGTTTCACACCATCACTTGAAAGGCTCAGGATAGCCGGCAATGAACTTATGTCAGAATTCAATTTTATGTGGCTCGAAAATCAGAAACATTTGAAGCTGCTGAGAATTGATCTTAATTCAAATATCAAACTGAAGAACATCTCGTATTTGAAAAACTTCACGAAATTAAATAATTTGGATCTCTCTTATAATCAATTGGAAAATGTAACAGAACTGATACAACACTTAAATCCGTCCATTAAAACATTATACTTGGATCGAAATTATTATGATGAATTAAATGATGCAACATTCCAAAAATTAGTTAATTTAAAAGAGTTACGCATGAGATCTTCAAATCTTTCACTTGTGAATGTGAGTCCATTTAAAGCTCTTACCAAGCTTGAAACACTTGATGTGCGGGATAATACCATAAAAACGTTAAATTTAACATCAATGCCTGGAGAAAACTTAGAAAAACTCTTTTTAAGCAGAAACGATTTGAAGGAATTGGACAACCTCACTCCAACACGTTTTCCAAAATTATCACTTTTAGATATAGGAGCAAACCAATTTCCATGTGAATATTTAAGAGTGTTTGTGCCGAAGGTTAGGCATGAATTCAAAAATATTGATTTGGGCTACGCTCCATGGATTCAAAAATTCGAAGACTGTACTCCTGAAAATTAATATGTTTTTTTTTAAATAACGTCAGAAAATATCAAAATTAATTTAAATTGCGATCATGAAATATGAAACGTCATCAAATGTGCAATATTCAATATAGAGAATGAAAAAAAAATGCAGTAGTTTGAAACGTAAAAAAGCGCTGAGAATGACCTTGAAGATCGGGTAATAACATTTAAGCTTCTGAATTGTTTCATTACTTTTTATTCATTTACTGTATTGATTTATCTTTTTTTTTCAAAGTCCAGCCGCTTCGCATGGTTTTCTCCAATCTGCATTGGCATATATTCCGGTTTGATTTTTTTCTATCGCACGAATTATTGCACCACGATACATGTATCGTTCCATTTTATGACCGAGTGATGAAAGGCCCGCAATTATTTCCTGTAGAAATTTGATAAAAAATTGAAATAAATTTTTTTTATTGAATAAGGACTCTTTTTTTACTCAATCACATACCGCCTTATTGTCAATCTCGTAAAGCACATGCATTGGTAACAATTGATGAAAAAGGCGTGGTGCATCGATAGCTTCTTTTAAATTTTGATGGAACCATAGCATTCGAGCCAGGATCTACATTACACAGTTTTTTTTTCGTGTGAAATTAAAAAAAAAAGAACAATTTTACATATGCGTTCATATAAATGCAAATGAATTTCGGTGTACCATTGTCATTCCTGGTATAATTTTAAATTTCGCCCATTTTCACCAATCTTTTCTAATCTTTGCTAATCAAATCTCTCTCAATGATTTGCAGTCATGTCTAATTTTACCGATCTTCACCAATCTTGAACAATTTTTATCAATATTTATTGATATTTTCATAAACAATCTTTTCCATTCACAAATCTTGTCTACCCCCTAGCAATGGCGTCATTGTTTGGAAATGATTTAAAATGTGAAACATTTCAAACAATGAGACTTTTTTTTATGCCCAGCCACAGCAATGCAATCCCTACTACCGTGCTAGATGGTGTCGACACGAGTGGACGGTTTTTTAAATTTATTTGAAAGACGCCATGTTACTATACTTGTCCATTAAAACGTACATGTAACAGAAGAAACACACAGTCCATGTCCACGCTATTGGACATAACCGATTTGAACCGTCAATGTGAACTAGATCAAGTATAGAACTTTACATAGGATCATATACGATGAATATGGATTACACAGTCTGTTTCAAAATACCGTCACCAATGTCGACACCATTTGACATCAAAATTTTGACAGTAAAAATATATGTTATTGTTGTTGTCGTTTCATTGCTGTGTGCCCAGTATACACAGCGTTCGAGCGAAGAGATTTCCATTCATAATGAAAGAAAAAAATGCTTATTCCTTCAGCGTATGCTAATTTTGAAAGTTTCATTAAATTAATTAAATCAAAACTTGATGGATTTTCTCAGTCATCAAAAGCCTACTTCGTTTTTTCGTTTATGCCATTCTTCATCAGGGCTACAATATGAAAATAAATTAAGATTCAAACATCAAACTATCAAAGTGATCAGAAAATAAACAATTATCAATACCAAAAACAAATTAAAGCGTAGTTCATTGTACAATTTGATTTTTAATCTACAAATCCACTCGGGCAAAACTAGAAAAATGTGTATGGGGACGACATTCATGTAATTTTTCTATAAAAAAAATATTCAGGGCTATTTGGTGAAATTTAGGCCATCGAAAACAAATAAAGAACTAAAACATGTTTGGAGATAAGAGATAAGAAACAATAAATCTTAAACGTTCAAAATATCGCTTCTTATCTTAAGTTCTTGATTTGGTGTTCGATGAAAGTTTTGAAAATATTGCTTATAAATTCGATCGATCATCTTCAACGATTGGAAAGAAAACATTTTCTTTCAAAAATGAACGAGATTTACATCACGTAATCCGTGGTTGATGTACTTTTGTTCAATCAACGGCTTCTCTGAGCAGTTCGCACTATACATTTGCATTTATTTGAATCAATTTTCAAGTGTTTGTTAAATTTTTTAAGCTCTCCGTTTATTTAAATACTGAAAGATGTGAGTTAAAAGACGACAAAATTCAAAAATGACTTGAATCAATTTGATATTGTTTGTTCGGATCATCAAGGCCTCTGAAGCCCGGTAGCGCATTTTTTTCAAACCACCCCATTGTCAAATTAATATTTGAGGCTAGATTCCACTAGCATGGAATTTGTGCTAATTTGTGCCACCATTTTTAGAATTTGTGCCATGAACAAGCCACATTTATATAATCATCGAAATTTGTGCTTACCAAATAACATATTCATTGGTGAACAATCAATTATACCCTCCTCTCCATTAGTCTTTCAATTAGTTGAACTGCCTTTAGTGGTTAATTTCAACGTTTATGCAATTATAAGTACACAAAAATGACATTTATGAATGAATTACTTTTTATTGTATATGTATGTGTTGAGTGATTAGTCGCCTATTACAATTAAAAGGATCAAGCATGAATGAAATCACAAAAACGTTTAGTATACTTTGACTCTCACGTCTTAGTTGACGATGAAAAAATTATCACTAGTTTCAAATATGAGATCAATCGTGTATTTCTCACTTTTTTTCTTGAGCGTGGAATGCACTCATTCATTAAACTTCAATATTGGAAAAGTGGAAAAAAATGAAACATTCGTTCCGCTTGAAATAGTCAGCAATTATTTGCAAAAATATTTGAATCGCAAAGATACATTTCTGTCGATTACTTTTTCGGCATTAAGTAATGAGCAAAATGATTTGCATCAAAATATGATTAGCTACCTATTTCAGCATACTGCGATCAATGGTTTTTCCCACAATCTTTTAAACAGTATTTATCAACTGCGAAGAAAAAATAAGAACTTTTTCAATTTAATATTCATCGATGAAAGTCCTTCATTGAGGTAATTCTTACGATATATAGTTACTATGCACATAATAATGGTTATTATATGATACAAAATTGTTTCAGAAAAATCTTCAATGTTTCGTCCGTTCAGACATTTCACTTGCATCAACAATTTTTAATTTGTGTTACACAAGATGCACGAAATGTATCCAAAACTGTGCATAAAATTTTCGAAATTGTAATGGATATGGGCTTTTTCAAAGTGAATGTTTTGATAAAACGTGAAAATGTCTCAATATGGACTATTTATAAGTACAAACCATTCCTTCGAAGTTGTAATTCAATCGATATTCATAAAATAGAAAGCTTTTCTTTGAATAATTATACAAGCAAGTTAAATCATTCACTGGAACAATTGTATCCATCGAGACACTTCAAATTTCCCAACTGTCCCCTGCATATTTCAACAATTTCCTTTGAACCATTCGTTATAATTCGAAAAAAATCCAACGGGATAGTTACCTTTGATGGTTTTGATGTCATTGTTGTCAATGAAATCGCGAAAACAATGAATTTGATTCCAAAGTATAAGCAAGCACCTGGTAAGAATAATCGTGGAATAATTGCAGAAAATGGTAGTGTAACAGGTGCAATGGAAATGGTAAGTTATATTTTTCCGCAGAAATAAATTATATATTTGGCTCACTGCTCAGATGTGTGTAGCTTAATTTTCAAAATTTGAATTTGAAAATTTCTATTGGAGCACATTTTTGATATTTAAAAATCACACTTTCCAGTAGTTAAGTACTTATATGATACACTTGGTATTTTTACATAGGTAGTAAATGGCACTGCAACAATGACGATTGGTGCGTATGCATTATCTTTAGAAAGAGCATCAATAATGACACCCAGTATTGTTTACATGCAACAAGCATTCATTTTTGCATTCGTTAATAACGTCATTCTTTCAACACCTCTTTGGAGGTTAATGGGACCATTTCAAAGTTATGTCTGGATTTCGATTGCACTGCTTCTTGGCATATCGTTTTCAATTATATTGTTATCGAAAAAATTATCAATGCGACAAAGGCACTTTGTGATTGGAGGACGGATGAATCGCACTCCCATTTTGAACTTAATGAATGTTCTGATCGGAAACGTCATACCAAATAGACAAATGGCAAATAGACGATATTTCGGCGTGTTTGCTCGGACTTTAACCATTTTTTGGATATTTCTATGGCTGATTATTCGGAATTCATACCAAGGTTCTCTATACGGTTTTTTACAAACACAACGGAATAACTCACCATATGATACAGTCAACAAAATACGAGATTCAGATGTCAATATCATAATACCTTCTACATCACTACAATTAATTCCAAAAGTCTTTAACACCGAAAGGTAATGATTGATTTAAAAATTGATTATGTTTTCTTTAATCATCTTTTTGGTTTTCTTCATCATTTTTTTATTAGACTAATTCCAGTTGATCACGGCGATTTCGAAGGATTGGAAAACTTATGGAATGGTCAATCAGAAGGTGTATTTTTTTCAAATGATCTATGTGTTTTTTATTTCAATTTCATCAAGAACTCTTGGCATCGTATTAGTACTTCTAGAGATGTAGTCCGACCACATACATTAGTATTTTATTTTCGTAAAAATTCAATTTTAACATGGAAATTTAATCGAAAAATTGAAAGATGCGATCAAGCTGGTCTGATAACTCATTGGATCTCAAAATACAGACAGAAACCAAAAGAAGCCAAATATAAAGGTCCATCAAAATTGAAAATGGTTCATGTCATTGCAATCTTACAAATATCGGCTATCATGTATTTAATCGCTTTTTTCGTCTTTTTGATGGAAATATTTGCATACGAAGATGGATATATCAAGAAAGTATTAGATTTTTTAACATATTAGCTATCTGTCTTGGAAATTTGCAATCTGTGTGATTTATTCATCATATAACAAATATACCAGTAAAGTGTTATGTTGATTTACACAAATTCTAAATAATTTTAAAACGTTATACGATCCCGAACAAAAATGAGAAAAGAGTTAAAGTTAATCTGAGATAATTAATCTAAAAAAAGAGTTTAGAATTCAATTCTATCTCGTGCTTTCAAGTCACTTTTCGAAACTAAGAACCTTTTTTGGTGTTCAGTTTTAAAATGTCATAAAGGGTTCAAAGCTCAAACGCCGGAGGGAAGTCAATGCGACTATCGTCAGAACCTTTGCATTTAGTGGCTTCTGTTTCGTCTCGGTAATTTGACCTAATTAGAAAAATTCCCTTTTTCAATAAAATGTGTCATTATTATATCTCTTTGTCCATTTTTGGATGTGATATAATTAAATAAATAAAATACGTAATTAGCTATAAAGGGTTTTCTATGTTAAATGTAGTAGCAATCAAATGAATTCTGACGCCCAAGTCAACAATTGAATGAGGAACTAACTTAGATAAAATAAATCAAATAAAAATAGTATATTCTGAATACTATTTCTAATCGACCACAAAAAAATCCTGTGTATTGTATAATCCTTTGAAATGAAATTATTCGCATTTTTTGCTATTTATTTTTTGTGCGCCGAATGCAATTCTCGTTTGGCTGATACAATTCAAATGGAGGACAATCATGACAAGTTTATTCCACTTGAAATAATCAGTAATTTCTTGCAACAGTATCTGAATCACAAAAATACATTTCTAGCGGTCACTTTATTATCATCAAATGATGAGCAGAGAGATTTGCAGCACGACATGATTTCTTACTTTTTCCAATGCAGGACAATCAATAGTTTTTCTCACACCATATCACACTCAATTCTGAACAGTGATTTTCAGTTGAGACGTAAAACAGGAAATTTCTTTAATTTGATATTCATCGATAGAAATACATCGATCAGGTGAGTTCAAACACTTGCATATGTTGATTTCATTCCACAGAATTTGCTTTTGTTTCAGAAAAATCTTGAATGAAACATCTGTACAATCATTCCACTTGCATCAACAATATTTGGTAGTTGTAACACAAGACGTATGCAATGTTTCGGATGTTTTGGAAAACACTTTTGAAATTGCATTAGAAATGGGTTTGCTAAAAGTGAATGTTTTAATAAAAAGTGAAAATTCGCCCATATGGAATCTTTATTTGTATAAACCATTTCTGCGCAGTTGCCATTCAATCGATATATTCAAAATAGACAGCTTTTCACCGAAAAACTTTACAAACAAATTGAAGCATTCATTGATAGATATATTTCCTTCAAGGCGATTCAAATTTCCCAAGTGTCCTTTATACATTTCCGTAATCATACTTGAACCGTTCGTAATTATGCGAAATGTTTCCAATGGAAATATTGCATTTGATGGTACCGATATTATGATTGTCAATGAAATTGCCAAAACAATAAATTTAACACCAATATACATGCATGACATGCCATTTCGTGGAACTGTTTTATCGAATGGAAGTGCTACTGGTGCTATCGATATGGTTATACGTGGCGTTGCCAATATGACAATCGGCGCTTATACCTTAACACCTGAAAGAGTTGCAATGCTGTCCTACAGTAAATCTTACATGCAGAATGTGTTTGTTTTTGCATTTGCCAGTAATGATATACTTTCAACGCCAATTTGGCGTTTAATGGCACCGTTTCAAGGATTTGTGTGGCTCACTATCGCTTTGCTTCTGTGCATCTCGATGTTCATAATATTACTTCTGAAAAAACTGTCAACTCAACAAAGACATTTTGTTATTGGAGGAAGAATAAATCGAACTCCAATCTTGAACTTGATGAACGCGTTAATCGGAAACGTAATACCCAATCAACAAATGACAAATAGACGATATTTCAGCGTGTTTGCTCGGACTCTCACCATTCTCTGGATCGTTCTCTGGCTTATTGTTCGAAATTCTTATCAAGGCGCTTTATATGGTTATCTACAAACGCAACGCAATAATTCGCCCTACGACACAGTCAGCAAAATAAAAGATTCAAATCCAAACATTTTTGCAATCACGCCCGCTGTTCCGTTGATTCCTTATGTTTTCAATAGTAGCAGGCATGTAAAAGTATACTTTTATAGAATATTATAAATGCCAAAGAAATATTTTAATCGTTGACATTTTCACAGATTTATTCCAGTCAATTACAGTGAATTGATTGCTTTTGAAAATTTATTGAATGGCCAATTGGATGGTGTGCTTTTTTCCAATGTCATCACTATTAACTATTTTAATTCAATCCAAAAATCTTGGCGTCAAATTAGTTGTACCCACGATATAGTACGTCCACATACGCCAGTCTTTTATTTTCGCAAGCATTCAATTCTAAATTACCAATTCAACCGAAAAATCGAAAGGTACAACGAAGCCGGATTAAGCAGTTACTGGACCTCGAAATATGGACAACAACCGAAAGAAATTAAACTAAAAATGCCATTGAAATTGGGAATGGCTAACATTTGGGGAATATTGCAAATATCCATTTTCATGTATTCGATCGCTTTTATTGTGTTTTTAATGGAGATATTTGCACACGCCGATGGCTATGTAATTAAAGTATTGAATTTTTTGACATTCTAACTCTTTGATCAAATATCAAGTATGTGGTAAGTATATAAATCTCAAATCCGTTCCCAGAGTATAGATTAACTTCATGTTCATATGTTACACGTGTCTCTTTAATGGTTAGTTTTTGTAAAAACTTAGGTTTTAGTTGGAGGTTTGATTGTAGCTTAAGTCTAATGGGTCGATTGTCAACAATTAATATTTGATTGGAACAATAAGTTGGAGAACATGCCTTATTAGAATTATAATGGGATAATTTGTTGTGCTTACTTATGGCATAGTTGAGCAGACTCAGTAAAATTTCAATAAAATGTGTTGTTCTTACCCAAAATGAGATAATTAAATAATTACACTATTTGAAACGATGATGTGTTTATTAATAATATTTCGATAACGCCCACTTCAATTGGAACTTGACAAATTGAGTTGTATGAAATAAGATATTTCTTAGTTTATAAGGAATATTACGCCTCGCCGAACGAAAAAATTGAACTGAGTTGTACTTTAACAAGATGAAACTATTTTTGTATTTTTTATTTTTTGCTATATATTTCTGGTACCCCAAATGTGCATTTGAGTTTTGCCAAAAAATTGAAAGTGTACAAAATAATGAAACATTCATCCCACTTGAAATCGTCAGCAATTTTTTGGAACAGTACCTCGATCGAAAATATATGTCATTATCAATATCTTTATCGTCAACAAGTGAAAAACAAGCGGTTTTGCAACATGATATGATTTCATATTTATTCAAATACACGGAAATTCAAAGTTTTACTCATAACATTCTAAACACCATCTATCAGTTGCAAGGAAATAATAGAAATTTTTTCAATTTAATATTCATTGATAAAAGTGTGTCACTAAGGTTAGTTTATATATAACTAAGTTACATCATTCATATCCAATTTAAAATGAGTGTGTTTTGTTTCAGAACAATTTTCAACGCATCAACTGTACAAAACTTTCACCAGAGTCAACAATTTTTAATTGTTGTAACACACGACGTACAAAATGTTTTCGAAGATTTGTACAGTATGTTTGAGTTAGCACTTGAACTGGGTGTATTAAAAGTGAATGTCTTATTAAAAAAGGAAAACGTCTCCATATGGACGTTATATTTTTACAAACCATTTCTCCGAAATTGCAATTCGATTGATATTTTTCAAATAAATAGCTTTTCTCTAACAAACTATACAAACAAACTGAACATTTCGTTGAATGAATTGTATTCACCACAACAATTTAAATATCCAAAATGTCCGTTATCAATATCGACAACACCATTTGAACCATTCGTTATTGTTCGAAATAGTTCGGATGGAAGTCTTATATACGATGGAGCTGATATTATAATTGTAAATGAAATGGCGAGTACTATGAATTTGATACCAATTTATCTACAACCATCCGATGGACAACGTCGTGGAATTGTATTTGCAAATGGTACCACAAGTGGAGCAATAAATATGGTGTGACATCTTTCGAAATTGACATATCCACATTTTAATAAATTGCATGACATTTTTTTTAAAGGTAATGACTGGCAAAGCAAACATGACAATTGGTGCTTATACATTAACAGCTGAAAGAGTTAATGTAATGGCGTTCAGTAAATCGTACACGCAAAATGCTTGCGTTTTCACATTCGCAAACAATGAAGTACTTTCAACACCCTTATGGAGATTGAGAGCTCCGTTCAAAGCTTACGTATGGATTTCAATTGGAATAGTTATATGTCTTTCTATCATCACAGTATTGCTATCGAAAAAATTATCAACGCGACAAAGGCACTTTGTGATTGGAGGACGGTTGAATCGCACCCCCATTTTGAACTTAATGAATATTTTGATCGGGAACGTTGTAGCCAATCGACAAATGACAAATAGACGATATTTTGGCGTTTTCGCTCGAACATTGACGATTCTTTGGATTTTTCTATGGCTGATTATTCGGAATTCATACCAAGGTTCTCTATATGGTTTTTTACAAACACAGCGCAATAGTTCTCCATACGACACGGTCAGTAAAATACGTGATTCAAATGTCAACATTTATGTCGTTTCAACGGGGATGGGAATTATTCCAGAAGTTTTTCACAACAAAAGGTAACGGTGATCAATCGAACAATTTCTGTTTTAATTGTGCCAATTATTCACTTATTACATTTTTAATAGCCTCTTCAAAGTTAATTATGATGATTTCGTCGCTTTGGAAAATCAATTGAATGGTCACTTAAATGGTGTTTTCTTTTCGAATGATGTCACTGTCAACTATTTCAATATGATTCGAAATTCTTGGAATCAAATTGGATACACTCGCGATTCAGCACGACCGCATACTCCAGTCTTTTACTTTCGCAAAACTTCAATTTTAACATATCAATTCAATCGAATAATTGAAAAATGCAATGAAGCCGGTCTTATAGTCCATTGGATCGCAAAATATAAAGAAAAACAAAAGAAAAACAATTATAGAGGCCCAAAGAAATTAGAATTGGTTCATATCATTGCCATATTGGAAATATCAGCCGCCATTTATTTTCTTGCTTTTCTCGTATTTTTAATGGAAGTTTTCGCAACTGAAAATGGTTATATTAAAAAATTGGTGGATTTTTTGACATATTAGTATCTTTCTATGTAATCACTATTTGGTTGGTAGATTTCTAAACAAAAAAATTAATTGAACATTATTTTTTGATGTTCGTGATGTAGATTGATTTAAATTTGAATTGAATTTTATTGACTGACAATGAATATTCATAACATGCTTTACTAAATTATATAATATAGAAATTTTAAATGTAAACATGGTGGCATCACGAAACAAAATTGAATGCAAAGCAAAAGCCCACTATTGCAAGTAGAAACCGTTGCAAGTAGAAAAAAGTGAAATTCCGTTCGACAGTCAGTGTGATTCAAGCGCTCACTTTATAAAGACATAATTTTTGTTCAATTGCTCTAATTTCTCAAATAAATTGTTCAACTAAAACATCTTTTGAATACATTTTAATAAAATTAATAAATAAGTGATAAAAATGTGGAAAATACAATTTGTGCTATTTATCTTTTGTAAAATTTTCTACATCGAGTGTAATGATTTTATATTTGAAAAAATGCAGCTTCTGGATCGCGATGAAACTCGTGTTCCAACCGAAATTATAACTAACTATTTGTATAAGTACTTTGATGATGAAACTGTATTTATATCAATTACTTTATGTTCGTCGTCATCAAACAGTGATCATATTGATTATCAAAAGAAATTAGTTGGTAACATAGTGTCGAATGTTAATATTGATAATTTAACATATGCCGTTATTAATAGACTTGGCAAAGCGCAACGAGGCAATACGAATGGATTAAATTTGATATTAATTGATGAAAGCACTGCATTGAAGTGAGTATTGATTTATTTGGATCAGTTCACAGTCTCGATTTGTATCGCGAAAATATGATGGTGTGGTTTTTTTCCTCAGGAACATTATCAAGGAATCAACCGTCGACAAGTTTCATTTACTTCAACGTTTTCTTATCGTTTTAACCCAAAGTACGCTAAATGTTTCCGAATCGCTCCATATACTTTTTGGAACTGTATTGAAACTGGGCTTAATGTATGTGAATTGTTTAGTCCAAGATTCAAACACTTTGAATTGGTTTCTTTACAATTACAAGCCATACGCACGAAATTGTCATTCATTTGATTTGCTCATTCTCGAAACATTTTCGCCGGAAAATTATACAAAAGAGCCAAGTGCTGTGTCCAAAAGTGATTTATTTTCTAGCAAACAGTTTAAATTTCCCAATTGCCCCCTTTATGTATCAACATTCAGTTTTCATCCGTTTGTTATCATTAAAACATTGCCAAATGGAACAATATTATACGATGGCATTGACATTAGACTTATCAATGAAATGGCGAAAACGTTAAACTTGTATCCAGTATATGTGCAAGCATCTGATAAGAAAGGACGTGGAAGAGTATTTCCGAATGGCACTGCAACGGGAGCGATTAAAATGGTTTTTACTTTTAAATTTTTACTTTTTAACCTTTTTATGTCATCAAACTACGACTTTTATTTTCTAGGTATTGAATGGCGAAGCAAATGTGACCATCGGGTCGTATGCCATGAGCTATAATCGTGTGAATGCAATGTCATGTACACATGCCTATCTGCAAAATTCATTTGTTTTTGCATATATTAAAAGCACAACACTTGCCACTCCATTGGCGAGACTTATGGCGCCATTCCAATCAACAATGTGGATTTCAATCATGATTCTTATGTTCGTTTCAATTATTACCATTTTATTATTAAAGAAATTATCAACACGACAACGACATTTTGTGATTGGTGGCCGAATGAATCGCACGCCGATTTTAAATATGGTAAACGTTCTAATCGGAAATAGTATACCAAATCCACGAATTGCGCGTAGACAGTATTTTAGCGCTTTCGCTCGTACTTTGGTCATTTTATGGATTTTTTTTACGCTCATTGTGCGAAATTCATATGTGGGCTCATTGTATAATTTTTTCCAAAGTCAACAAACCATCTCGCCATATGACACCGTCGAGAAAGTTAAATTGGCGACGGATATTAAGATAAACGTGGTCGAGACAGCAATAGAATTGGTTCCTGACCACTTCAATAGAGATCGGTAGAAAACTTATAAAGTACATTGTATTAATTAATTAATACACACTTTAATTTGGTTAACAGGATTGTAACTCATGCCACTGATGTTTACACAGCGATAGAGAAATTGCAAAGCGGCCAATGGAATGGGATACTATTTAACAATCTTGTAACTGTGCAATATTATAATTTGCTAAATAGATGGACGCAGATTGGTTATACTCGGGATAGAGTTCTGGCATTTCCGCCGGTACTTTTCTTTAAAAAACAATCAATTCTAACTTGGTTATTTAATCGCAGAGTTGAAATGTCTAACGAATCAGGAATGGCATCTTACTGGGCAGCAATGTACATGGATAAGAACAAAGATGTAAAACAGAACAATTTGAAGAAGCTTGGCATACAGAATATTTTGGCAATTTTAGAAATAACTGCTTGCATGTATTTGATCGCTTTTATTGTATTTGTATTAGAGATTCTAAGTGAGGAACATAAATGTATAAAAAAATGCTTGGACTATTTAACCTATTGACTTGATTGAATACCAGAGTTCGCAACGGTTACCGGATCAGCTCGGTGGTCGGGATAGAGGTTTTTATTGCACTCATGTTTCTTAAAATAATTTAAACATTAGAGCTTTTTAATTCGTGGATGAAATAGAAAATGTAAATAATTACTGGTGGTAAAAATATGTGTGTGTGCAAACAAAACACGCTTCCTTCTTTACATAAAATAACAATAGCTAACAAAATAGATTTTATCAAAATGAAAAAAGTTTCGTGATATGAAAATGTGGATTCTTTTTTATTTTGATGATAATCAGCAAAAAAATTAATGTTACCAAATGAGTGACCTCATTCCGTGGATTAAAGGTTATAGCGTGTTAATTGCAGAATACAGATAGCCAATAAATGAGGTGTGGCAATTGGTTCGATATAAATCAAGTCAAATAACCGATTTCAGTTTATTGATCGATATGTACTGAAACGCAAACGGTGTGAAATGGTTTGATGTTCGTTTGTCCAATAGGCATACGAAATAAAATATATTTTAATTTTTTTGAGCAATATTTTGTGCATTCACTGTAATTTTCTATTGCAAAGAATAAAAAATGAGAACAATGTTATTCCAACTGAAATTATCAGCAGTTATTTACATAAATACTTCATTAACGAAAATATTTTTATTTCAATCGCTTTGTCAGCAACGAATGAAAACCAAGAATATTCACAAGAAGATCTCATTACTAATTTTTTGAGTCATAGGAAACATTGTAATTTTTCATATAGTAACTATTTGTAATGCAATTAATCGATCACAACGAGATAACAAAAATTCATTCAATTTGATATTCATTGATGATGGAATTGGAATTGCTTTGACGTGAGTTGGCGTTACCTGGTATATTGGAAAATTATTATATGCACAGTAAGAAAACATCAGCCGACGCTATACGCAAAACCGACTGGTACGTCGCTCATACGTTTTTACATCTTTAACATCTAGTGACCATACGATTTTTTGACTGATTCATTGACCAACATCAATGGGTCAGGATGGAGCCAAATGGTTCATACTATTGCATATTGATTACATACAATAATAAGTGAAGGAAAATACCAAATATAGCTTCTGACAAAGTTTATTTTATTCCAATTTGCTTTGATTTATGCATTATAGTCTATAAATACATTAAAATCACTTCTTTGAACTACCATTAGTATTTATAGACTATGAAAATTATATATCTCCAAACTAGAGTGTTGTACCTAATCGAGTTTCAGTCCATACCAAAGCTTTAAATGTCACATCACTTAACTAAGTTGAAAATAAAGAAATCCATCGATTTTGGTGATTTATTGTGTTTCAAATTGTTTTTTTTTTGTCCCTTAGCTAATCAAGTACACACAATTAGTAAGTAAAATAGTCAATAATTTGTTTCAAGTGTCGACATTTTGTGCTCAAGACTTCGAAGAAGAAAACAATAGCACTGATCAAGATAATAGATACAGCAACATTCAATGGACATTGGTTAAGATTTCTCAGCTTCTCTGAATACAATTGTTCCGTTGATAGAGTCATTTTCGTAAAATTTGATGGTGTTAATGAGGTAAGCTTTTCATAGCTTAAAGTGGAACAAAGCCTGCGATAAGGCATGTATGTATAAAGTGACCATGATTTTAATTGGTCATAGATTAATATGTTTGAATTAATTAAACCATTATTCCATAGCGCCCCCGAAATGTGGTTCAAAGTTTTGGTATTATTCCGTTCAGTACCAGTAACTACTATCAATCTCGTTGATTTTTTTGCTGATTGAAAAGACATATTTTCAAAAAAAAATGTTTTGATAAATTCTATTAAATAGTCTAATAAACACTTACGAAAGTAATTTACTCTTTTCGATGAAAATTAAATTAATTGTATTTTTCTCACCACGAGTGAAATGTTCATTGTTTTGCCAAATGTCGTGTGTAAATTTACGTATTTTTGGATTCAAAAATATTTGTGTTATTAAATCTTGTTGGAATATTGTTGATCTTTTTTCGATGATGCGAGAGTGATTGAAATGAAATTTTCATCATCATCGAAGTATTTTATTAAGTAGTTTTGAATTATTTCACTTAAAATGCCACATTTCTCAAAATTATCTTCAACAGTGCAAAGATCATGAAGTGCCCCTGCATACTTTGCAGAAATAACACAGAAAATAGGAACAAACCAAAAAATCATTTTCGATTATTTTCCACAAAAATGATCTGACTGGATCCATTTTATAACCTTGTATGCCTTTTAAAAAATTAGTTGTTGAGTAAATATTTTTCACTCTCGAACGATTCCATCAAATTGAGTGGGTTCAAAATCAAACTGCTCAATTTTCTTTTTAAGCATGAAGCCGAAACATTAAAACGAAACCATATGAATAAAGTAAAATGTAATTTCAAAAATATTATTGACCTTTCAATAAACATAAATTGGAGCAAATGTTGCCACATTATCAGAAAAGACTATAATTTTTATTGAAGGGAAAGGTGCATTTCTTTTAAATTGATCATTCATGCGCTCTTTATTATGATAAATGCGCATTAAAATAAGTATGCTCGAAATTGGGTTCAAGTGGCAACAACTGATAATTTCAGCTATGAAAATGCGTAATGAATGTTGCTAATCAAATAAAATAGAATTTTATGTGTTTAATCTTTTATATTTACTTCACTGTATAATTGGGTATAATTCATCTGTCTTCTACAAATCACAAAATTCAAAAGAGCCATCTAATCAAGTGTTCAATAAAGTGCTGATAAAGTATGATATTTTTTTAAACAAATATTTTGCGCTCTTGAATGCTCAAATTATCAACATGTTTTTCAATTGCTTAAATTATTATAATTATATGAAGAAACATTCTGCGTGGATTTGACTACACATTTGATTACAAAGTAAAAGTGTGAATAATGTGAAACAAAAAATAAAACCCAAGAGTTTACTCTAAGGTTTATCTGCCAAGTATAATTAAGT
Source organism: Contarinia nasturtii (assembly GCF_009176525.2). Lineage (NCBI taxonomy): Eukaryota > Metazoa > Arthropoda > Insecta > Diptera > Cecidomyiidae > Contarinia > Contarinia nasturtii. Next base: position 8,522,494 of record NW_022198046.1, read on the forward strand.
TAAGTCTTCAATAAATAGATTTAAATAAAATTAGTATGTGAAATAGTCAAGCATTTTTTTCAGGTGTCGACATTTTGCGCTCATGATTTCCAAGATGAAAAAGATCAAACTGATCAAATACATGCAGCCACAAATTTGAAAAACAGCCATTATGTTTTCCATTCCAAGTTTAGTTGGTTGTCTTTGCTTTGTTTTCAGAATGCGGTGATCTGTGTAATTTTTAACCCAAAATTCAATGAGACCGTTTTTTTGTAGCATTGTTAATTTTTCGTTGATTTTTTTTGCGTGAATCGACTTCTTTGGAAAAAGAAATACCGGAGAGTACATATAAAGCCGATTTTTGGTAAAACTCAAGCGGCGGTGCGGAAAATTTTGCAAGTGGAACGCCTTTAGATTTAGATCATTGGTGAATACGACACCTTCAATGTTTTGATCGTGAAGTGTAACAAGATTCGGTACAATATCACGCGAACCGAATAAAATGCTGAAAGAGAAACATATTGATATAATTAAAATGATGTGGGATATGAATGATTCGTATTAGAAATGAAAATGCAAAATGTTCGAAAATGTTTCGTTGTTTTCAGCCGCAAATGATGATGTAATAAAATTTTCTGGACTGAAAACCACGAAATCATTCGTACATAATACTTTGTCATTGCAATAATAATTTTTTTCAAAATAAATACCGGTCTCTGCGGAAAATATTCTGTATCAAACCAAACGTTTGTGGTGTAACCATTACTTTGCAATCTGATTTTTGAATTTTATCGATGGTATCATATGGTGATGAGAGGCGATTGGCATGCAGATGTGAATATAATGATCCTTGATATGCGTTGCGAATAATTAGCCACAGAAAAATCCAAAGAATGGCCAATGTACGAGCAAATGTGCCAAAATAACGATTTTGTGTCATTCTTGGATTGGATATAGGCATTCCCAAAACTGTTGCCCATGTGTTCAATATAGGTGTACGATTCATTTGACCTCCAATATAAAAATGACGCCATTTTCGGCTCAATTTTTTAGTGAACAATATTACTGCTGCAAAGAGTAACAACATCAAAGCACTTGCGATCCACAAACTTAGCCGAAATGGAGCTGTTATTCTAGTAAGTGACATCGAATCGTTCATTTCTTTGAAAGCAAACCCAATTGATGCCTGCATGTAATGAACTGAAAATTGGAATATTTTAGAGCGGTTTGGCGCTACAATATATCCACCGATCCCAACATCTGCTTCCGAACGATATACCTTTCAATCGACATGAGAATACAAAGTACTTTAGATTATATATTCAAAAAATGATTAAATATGCAGAAGCAATGTGTGGAGGCTTTGAACCCTTGTTAGGTGTACACTTTTTTTGTGTGAGAAGATTTGATTTCAAAAATGAAGAGCAAAAAAATCCCCCCCAAAAACTTAAAATATTGAAATTTTCATTGTTTCCGGATACTCCCTTACTCTCCACACATTACTGATGTACAAGCCACATAGAGTAAATTTACAATATGACCCAACTCTATGCGACCTTCTAATAGGTTTGGTTTTTTGTTTACCAGTTCCATGTTGCCAGTTACACTTCCGTTTGGATACATATTTCCATGCTCCTCTACAGAATGCTTATACACAATGTCAAAGTTCAATGATTTTGAAATGTGCTCGATGATATTAATATCGATGCCAGAGTAATGACCATTACTATGAAAAACAATTGGATTTAGAGTTGCTACAGCAACATTCAATGGACATTGGTTAAGATTTCTCAACTTCTCTGGATATATTTGTTCTGTTGACAGAATCATATTCGTAATATTTGAAGGTGTAAATGACATAAGTATTTCATAGCTTAAAAAGGAGCAACCGCTACGATAAGGCATGTATGTGTAAAGTGACCATGATTGTAATTGGTCAGAGATTAATATGTTTGAATTAATTAAACCATTATTCCATAGCGCCCAGGCAATTTGGTCCAACGCTTTGGTATTATTCCATGTGGTACCAGTAACAACTATCAAAAATTTATTAAACTGTTGATATTCCGCAATGTTTGTCTCGATCAGAAGGTTTCTGATTGAAAAGTGACATTTTTAATATATTTGTTTAGATAAATTCTATTAAATATAGTCTAATAAACACTTACGAAAGTAAGTTACTCTTTTCGATAAAAATCAAATTGAATGTATTTTCTCCATTAAGTGAAAAATTTGCAGCATTTCGTAAAATGTTATATGTAATATCACGTATTTTTAAATTTTCAAATATCTGTGTTAATAAATCTTGTTGAAAATATTTGTGTTTCGGTTGGCACGATGCAAGTGTAATTGAAATATAATGTTCTTCATAATCAAAGTATTTTATGAGATAATTTTCTATTATATCACTTAAAAAGATCCTTTGATCAAACTTTTCTTCTATTAAATAAAGATTACGCGATTCATCTGCATAATAAGCAGAAAAAACACCGAAAAGAAGAACAAATCGAAAAATCATTTTCCGTCAGTTTTAAATCAATTACAAGAAGTTCCTTAACCTTATGAATTTATTTACGGACTGGTTTCAATGTTAGAATTGTAGCAATTTTATATCTATTGAATATATCGATAGCAGAGTATGTTTTTATTCAGCCATTACTCAACTATAAGTGCTGAATAACATACTCTCTTATCGATATATTCAATAGATATGTTCAAGCAGTTACGCATAATTTGCTCATTTGATTTGCCCACTAAAAACAATAACATTTGAAATAGTCATTTAGTTAATATTTTCTTAAACAAAACAGTAAAAAAATGCGTCTTTGAGAATTGACTCATAGTTTATAGGCATCCAGTATGTCAATAGCCAATTATTTTAGATTTTTTTTTTGTACAATATTGAACAAAAACGATGAAAAATGGTGGTTGTTAAAGTAAATATGTTTTACCCTCGAATGAATCTATAAACAATAAATGTGATGGAATCTAAATTGAATTTCTCAACTTCTATATTGATGGAAACTAATCCAATTGATGACTGTAGAAATAAAAGAAACTATTGAATGCACTCAAATATCTAGCTGAATACATAATATTATATATTTATTTAAGCAAAAGAAATTGCTTTTAACATGTTGCTTCAGAATTATTGACCGATAAATTGAAGCAAATTGAGAAGTTTTATTGGACTTTTATAAAATAAATTATATGTTTATTGCAATTGAGTGTTTCGACTTCTCTTATATAAATTGTATACAATTGCCACTCGTTTTTGTAAATTGCTTTTATGTGTTGATTTCATTAAATTTTTCCAAGTAGCCAAAAAAACTTTGTAACATTTTTTTTATTTGTATTTGTCATGAAAATGGCTTTTAAACGATTTTATCAAAAATTGGACTTGAAAGCCGCGAACGGTGGGCGCTGGTGAAGCACTTTTTGTATGGAAATATTTGTTGAAAATTCAACAATACGCCACCTATTAAAGACAATAAAGATTTTCGTTACTACTGCTGTCTTGACACAGCGAACTTTATAGCTGTATTGCAAACGTATTAGTACTGACACCGATTTTGTGTATGCGTGTTTGTTGTAAATTTTGCACAAGTAACTACGGTTGACGACTGAGTGCAGAATTTGTAATACAAACGGACACACAAAATCAGAGTCAGTGTGTTCTTTAGTAACAAAAATCTTTATGTATTTTAATAGATGTCGTATTCGTTGAATCTTCAACAAAAAATCTTCGATACCAGCGCCCACCGGCCGCGAACGAGCAATTATATCTACATGGAGTGAATAATTGAAACTCATAAAAAAAACCGTTTGCAGAATATCTCTCAATAATCATAAAAAATATTTTTCATAATGAATTTATTGCTATTTCTATAGAAATGTAAAATTAAAAAACTACATATGTTTTTTCGCTTATCATTCGAGCAATGCAACTAAGAGACCGAATAACCGGCCATATTTTGCAAATTCTACCCTATGCAATATTTCATAATTATTAATAATAATTTTACCTGAAAATTGCCTATTATTTAATGAAATTAATTCTCAAATGGGTCAATGGTGTAATGTGAACAATAAAATTATCGTGAACCATTGCTACCGATGCAATTTATTTATTTTTGTATTTTCTATTCGATAAAAGGTAGGGGAAGTTGAGCCGCTTATCCAAATAATAATTATTTCGATATACCATATATCGTTGAACGTGTATTTATTTTAAGCAGTTCCCGCTTGTGCATACTGAATTTTTTTTTGTATAATGAGTACGTATATGCATTGAGGTATTTCAAAATAACCGGCACATTCATATTCCAATATACTCGGTTTTACCTTACAAAAGGAGCAGATGTTTTAAGTGAATTTTTATAATCATGCCATGTATTCAAGCCTATAATATCATTGCCCAAAAAAAAAATCATTCGCGGTGCGTGCATTGATGAAGAACTGGATCTGGTAAACATCATTTATAATTAGATAAGTAGATAGAGTACAGCGGAAGAGAAAGAGAGCAAGAGAGAAATCGTTTGTAGGTCAAGAACACTCGTTGTTTTCGTTTGTTCGATTTCAAGGGTGATCGAAAAAAGGACCATCAATTGACTCATTGGAACGGGGTTCGCTAATTCGAATGCAATTAGATTTGTACGAAGAGCAAACAAAAAAAAAAATTACAGTGACTGGGGTTTACACACATCGAAATTCTGACAATAGGTAAATGCGATGTCGACAATGTGAAATTCTTCAGCATTGCACTTATTCATTACTACTGTTCGCGTTTAGATAAAAAACGAAGTAAGTACTTCTTTTCAGTGCTGTTTTTTGTATATTGCCACTGTCATTCCAATTTACCGTTGAAATTCCCCGCGTGTTTTTATGCTGCGAACTTAAATGTCTAGGTTCTGAGTTTTCTTTGTGATGACGGTGATGGAAAGAGAAGAATTCAGACACGCAGCACAAGTAAAAAAAACGTGAGACGAGAGAAACAAGCACAATGAACAGTGATGATCGACAAGACGAAGAAGAATGCACGTGGCACACGCAATACACGCGACTATTTAATAGTTATTTGTTTTGAAATGTTCCTTTGCAAAGCACACACATACACGCTTTGCTAGGGAATAAACAATAAACAAAAAAAAACCAACGGCATTTTATGAATTTGAAGGTGAGTGATGCATATATTTTTTTTTATTTCACGAATAACAATGCAATAAAACACGTAAAAAAGATCCAAGTCAGTTAGTGACTGTGAATTATATGGATTGTGCAATATCAACAGCAGCAACAACGACAAAACTGATGTTGAAGGTGAGCCTTTCATCGGTAGATCTATGCGAATGAAAAATGGAATATTTGGATTTTATTCCCTCGTTCACTACCGATTACAGATCAATGCACTTGGATGAATAAAATCGATTTATCACTGAAATTGCGGTTTTCGGGTACCGTACTGCATCTTTTGTGCCAACGCTGAAAGCCATTCATTCCATTGATTGGAGATCACAAGTTGATTCAATAGATATATTCGGATGGCCTTTCTTTTCATTTGATTTTTGTTTCTCTTCTGTCCAAAAGCGTACTATGTTTAGATGCAAAAATAATATTTGTCTTCTGATATTTATTTTCATTTGGAACTTGGGCCGAGGATCAAAAACAAGATAAACTGAAATGCTGCTATCCGAATTTGAAATCATCGGCAATGCGTACAACGTCTTCTTGACATTTGATTTCATTCCATCGTTTTCTTTTTCTTCACAAAACGATTGTAATTTAAATGTTGGACACAATAGAATTGTGTAAAAACTCCGTCTACAAAAATGATTTGGAAAAGGACAAAAAAGCCAACGAATAAAGAGAGAAATATCAAGAATATATAACAATAAAAAAAAAGAAATCTTACTTCTTTATGCACAATGCAATGCACGAGCATCGAGCATACATTTCTTGCGATCGCAATATATGTATTGTGCACGAGCAGTTTGAGCTCATCTCGGGGCATTGTTTGCTTTGGAACGAAACAAAAAATGAAATGTACACGCTCGTTCTGAGATGACGAATTCAGGTAGAATATTCGGCTCTCTCACTGCACAACACATAAATCTATTTGTTTTCTCTACAGCATTTTTGTGTAAACGAATCGTTTTCCTTATTATTTCTCTCATTTTGAATCGTACAAAGGATACGAAAGAATAAAAAAAAAACAACATTCGTTTTATTTGGCATGAGGATGATGCTTACGCATTATGTGAATTTTCGAGAATGCATTTCGAAGGAGTCTCGAGCCATTTTCGGGCCATTGCAACGCAATGTTACGCGCACTTTTCTTGTCCTTCATCTTTATATTATTATTTTCTTCATTCGGCCAAAAACCTTTTCAGTAATCTCATTCCGTACTTTTTCTTTAAATAAATATCTTTTATTACGAGAAATTACGGAAAGAGCATTTTCTTTGGCACGATATTCGAACAAATGATTTCAATTTTTATTCCATCGTCTTTGCATTGATCGAAATGATATATCGCATAAAACTGAACCGAAATACTATGTTGATTGGATCAACACTCAGACGCAGAGATGTACGAAGAAAGAGAGAGAGAAGAATGAGAGCGAGAGAGAAACTGCGGACAATGCGATGAGGATCTTGCGATCATATTTTACTTCGTTGCTCTTTTCATCGTTTTGATATGTTATTGTTATGAAATGTTATGTATGAAAAAAAAAATATATATTAAAAATGATAAAAGGACGATTACAGACAATGGACGATTCGGTTTGAGTAATGTTATTTTTGGCGCTTTGAAAACGATTCAAAATATAAAGAAACAGACAATTCAAAATGTGGAAGTGCAAATAAATTGCGAAATAAACTACCGAACCGTTTCTCATCGTTTTCATTCTTTAAGACGAAATGTAAACGACCCATCACCATGAATATGATCCATTTTACGATGTGAATCGGTAATTCGATACAAAATGAATCGATTCTGGGTCATGTTATTCAAAACTAGAACATCACGTACCCTTTTCCATGTCATTATTTCGTTACTGTTTCACTTTGAACGTCTTTTTCTAAACTACCGGCATGCATAGACGAAACGAGTAGATTTTAAGAGCCAAATTTATGTTCCCATGTTCTATATTCCCTGTTCCTTTTCATTTATTTACATAAATTAACTATTGTAATTTTATTTTTCTGGTTTTGAAGCAGCAACATCAAAAATGCAATAGAAATTCTCGTAAAAATCATAAGAAATTCGACACGATTCCTTTAATCAACAAGTATTTTCATTATTATCCTGTAACAGTTGAGCCATATCCCTTAAAAAAAGAGCGAAGAACAAATTGGAAACTGGTCTTACTAATTTTGTCATGTGCATTGAACTCTCAATATTTTTGAAGTTTTTTCTTCGTAAAAAAAGGAATCTCTCTATTTTGTCCACTCTCTTTTAACATTTATCTACGGTATTTTTTTTAGAATAAAACTGGAATTGGATTTCGAATGCATCAAAAGCATTTTGAATACGCGCATGAATTAAATTTTTTTGAAAAATGCATCGGAATGATTGCAAACGAGGGATTGTCGCCAACGTTGTCGATGGAAAGTGCATTGCTATTCATTGATGCCGTGTTTCTGGTTTTTCTTGAAACAGGATGATGATAAAGTGGTTTTCAACAATGCACCTCAAACAAATTGCATGCATGGATTTTACAAAAAAATACATACTTCGAGACGATCATTGAACAGATTTTTTTTTGTGTAAGAAGCACATTGAATCCTTTGTTGTGTAGGCTTGTATACATTATGACGAGATCAGTACATTATGACGAGAGTGTGTGAGCCATTTTCTGGTTTCGTATTCACATTATTTTTTTTCGTCTCTCTTTTTGTCGCTCTCTTACATCTCTTGAATAATAATTAAAATACGTTCATGCTCTGAAAATTGAATAATTAATTCTCTCGCTTAAATTTTTTTCGAAAAAAAGAAGAAGAAACTACAGCATTTATGAATGGGAAGAGAAAAATCAGAGCGAGACGAGAAGAAAAAGAATCAATTTCGGCATATTTATACAAATCATATCGGTCGGAATATGTTTTCTTTTTCAAATGCTCTAATTTATTATAATAGATTTATTCATTTTTTTATGGTAGAGGGAAAAAACTGATTTTGTTTTAATATGCTAACTGCTTTGCTTCACTCCATAAATTATGTAGGGTTCGAAATATTACCGTTTTTTTCTCACATCGAATCAAGAAACATTCAATTTGGCTCTGGGTGTCGATTTTTTTCCTTCGTACGTGTACATTCAGCGTACATATAAAATTCCATTTATCATATCCATCCATTACATGTCATCAACTCATTTAAATAGATTAATAAATTAGATGTATCAGTGTTGCAGCGCAATAGAGCAAGAAATGGTATTACATTTCAGATCCTTTGACTTGGAAAACATGTTTCGAAATTCTTGTTTTCTGAGTCAGAAATTCTGACTTGTTCCATACAATAAATTTAATATGTAAATTTTTCTATTCAGTTCTTGTGGTGATTCAAAAAAATCGTATTTCATTTAATGCATGCTAATTGTTTTAAATTTTCTTTTTTTATAGTTGAAAAAAACTTTTTTTTTTCAAATTGAAAACCATGTTGTGATTTATGTCACAATTCAACCATTTGAAATGGTTAGAGAGGTCGTTAGCGATCCCTTTTGCAATCTGATTTCTTGGGTTCGATCGTAAATATCAGTAGTGAAACAGCGATAAAACGATCGCATTTCGTTTGATATTGAAACAGGTAATAAAAGCAAAAAATCATTCGTATTGCAATTGCCTGCTCGTTTTATCTACACCAAAAGTCAATAAAATTTATGTTTTGTGGCCAAACTGCAAGAAGGCGGCAAATGTTTTGATTCTACTAGACTCACACAGAAAACTCTCAAGAGGAAAAAAACAACAAGTGTATAAGCAAATATCAAAGTCTGCGAAAAAAAAACATTTGAAGAAAAAAAATCGGAACAAACGGGAAACAAACAAAAGGCGGCAAAAAGATCGACATTAAGGATGTTTTACACATAAATACATGGTCAAAAACGTCGTCAATCGCTTTTTTTCGGGTACAATCTGTAATTTAGTGACGTATAAAATAGAGCCTTTAACCGCATTTACCTGCCTACGTCAATTTAACCTTTTTTTGCTGTCGTCCGATTTCAAACCAGTTGACATGATCGCCCAAAATTGTACACTCAACGATTTCCGATTGTTAGTTTTGTGGACAGATTTGCTGCGCCAAACCAAATACAGCTAGTTTAATGGCGCTAACCTTTTTTTTTTCAAAATACAATTGGATGGACAAAAAAGGAAGGGAAAAAGTGCGACATACACCGACTGAGAAAGAAAGCAAAGCTGAAAATTGTGTCACGAGCGACGTTTCGACGCTATCTTGATTTAAATCGATTTGTAATGGCACACATTCAACTGACGCAAAATTGAGAACGACAACAAAATCCCGTAATGTGTCGATAAATTTTATCGTTGTCGAGGTAAACATAATGAAAAACACCTTATTTTTCTTGAACTAAATAGGTTTTGGCTTCCGAAAACCATACGACATTCACATAAATCTAGCAAATTTGTTGACAATGAAAACGAAGCGATATTCTTAACGATGTCATCGATTTCGATAACGTTCTATCGGATATAAAATCGAAGACGATCTTTTTTTTATCAAAATGTTTTCTTTTTTTATTGCATTTAGAGCAATAATTATAAGCAAAATGTCAATAGGAAAGTTTCGAGTTTTGAAACCCAAATAAAAGTTAAGGTAATTAATGAAAATAAAAATAAAATATAAGCACTGGCGACAGTGGATAAAAAGGAGAACGACATCGACTGATTTAACGAGGAAAGCCAGTGAAAGGTGAAACGTATTGCAGGCGGATTATTAATAAATTCATCATTTTGCTTGATTACATGAGTAAATTCGAAAATGTCGACAAAAATCCTAAATAATACATCAAACCCGACTCTGTTGCATGTAACTTATGTAGTCGATCTCGAGAGGGAGAGCGACTAATCGAAAATTGGAATGGAGTTTCGAAAATGAAAAATGAATGAACGACGGGTGTGATATCGCGCGAAAATCCATTTATCCAAATTGATATATAATTGCAATGGTCCAATATTATCCACCGGTTCCACCACCTTTGGCGTCTGCGTACATTGAATTAAATATGAGAATTCAGAATGAAAAATAATTCGGTGATTTCTTCTGTATTCCATTGCATTACACACGACTGTTCTTTGCTCATTAAAAAAAATGAAGCGTGACATTCTTATTTACTTCTGGAAAAGCGTGGCTCTTTCATTAAATTTTGTTTTGTTTTCACTTTAAATTTGCTTGCATACGAACCAATTTAAATCGGCAAACGGGAGTTCGGTGTGGCTAATGATTCGAATAGTTTGAATGATTGCTTGTTCAAAATACTGCGATGTTAATGAATTCAATGATCATCATCGTCGCATACAATAAAACCCGTTACCACAAATGTACATATCAAAAAAAAGATTCGGTAAAATTTGTATGTGCGCACAAAGACAGATCGTACAGCGGTCAACCAAACATCAAATGAATTGTTTCAATCAAGCCAAATGATAAATTATATTTTAATAACTATAATCCAAGGCTAAGTGTTTATCTGGTTTTTCGTTTTGGCATTTACATTCTTTGGTGCACAAAAATGCGATGCCGTGTGCATAAAATGCGAAGCGATACTTAAGCGATCCACTTCATATATCATCTAACGTGATGAACCGACGGATTTTTATGAATTTTGTTGTTTTTTTTTTATCTTCGACAAATTGCTATGGTACAGTGATGCATAATTTTTTTGTTTCGGTGAGTTCGTGCTCCGGTTCCGTTCGTTTGGCAAAGTGAGGTGTTTCATGAATGTTTTGCATTTTGTTGTTGTTGCTCTGCTGAATCGTGCATGACATTCGAGAGATACGAAATATCACAAAATGCTTAATGTACCTGTGTATGCTGCCATAAAGTAAATGAATATTTGTAATAGCCGGATCGAATTACGCGTTCTCTGACTACTGGGTGGTCGCGATCTCAAAGTTTTGCATTTTCTTAGTTTTTTGTTCACAATTCGACTTTTAGTTGGATTTGATTGATATGCGACTGTTAGGCTGTGGCAAATATTGTGCACACATGCCAAATATCGCGTAAGCAAATAACGTTTCATTTTTTTATCCACCTTTCCTTTTTTCGTAAGTCGTCCCGTTCGATAAATTTCTTGTCGAAAACTGTTTGGGCTCCCTTTTCTTTGCACAAAAGAAAAGAGATGCGAAGAAATTAAAAAGAAAAAAACAACACGGCGCATATGTGAAACATTATGCGAAAGTGTAAGGAGAATTATGCAAACAGCACGTAAGCGTAATGCTGATGAATTTAAATGCATATTTGTCGAATGTTACCACAGTATGCACTAATTTACATTAAAATGGATTCGGGTAAGATATGAATTAAAAAACGCCAAAATCAACCGAAACGATAGCTGGCATTTTTTTAGCCCACCGAATAAACTGATGATTTAGGGCCAATGATCTTCTTCGAGTTTCTCGTTTTTTTTCATTTTCAACATCGTATCAGTAGGGAAAACAGACAGCGTTTATGGAAATGAAGCACATCGCTGTTTTTATGGTTCATTAGTAAGCAATAATTCATATCTCGATTTATTGATAAAAAGTTGCCAAAACATCACCAGCGAAAAAAAAAAACAGTTCTCATTAATGACAAATTGGTCGAAGTGCAGTCAATGCAAGTGGTGCATTGAATTTCACATGGGCGCCTCCATTGCGTGAGAACAGCTTATTAAACTCACTTTGAGTTCGACCTTAAGCATTCGGTATTCCGTTGACGACTACTTTCGAAGAATCTGCCAACGTCGCCGATTCTCAGTTTAAAGAATGAACAAAAGAAAACGACAGCACATACAAAACATAAAACGATGTTTTAATGGCATTTTTTTTTTCGAGAGTTGTTGCTAATATTGCACACATGAAACGATAATGTCTCCATCAACAGATAGCGTGTGCATGTGATTGAAGTACGAACAAACTTATTTTGACAACAAATTCGCAAAGAAAAAATATTCACGTCACACAATCATTTGGCTACCCGTGTATTGTGCACAACGGCTTTTTCGTCATTGAAGCGAAGAATTCATTCATCGAAACTCTAAATGAGTTAATTAAACGAATTAATGAATTTTAATTAAAATTGCACAGCTCCCCCGTGGGTTTGAAGAGCGCGCAGCAAAAAAAAAATCACTCCGATTTTCCATTCACATTATATTTTAAGTCGGGTTACAAAACGGAACAAAAGTGAAGAAGTCGATGAACGCAAAGATGAGCGTGCGCGCGCTTGCAAAAGAGAAATGAAGCAATATTGATATTTGAATGATAATGAATTGAAGAAGAATGCGCGAATCGTTTCTTTTTTTGCCTCGTTTTATTCTGTTTGGCGGGATGTCATATTCAACAAGCCACAACCACGTCCATTGAATTTATGTAATTTATTGATTGACTCTCTCGCGTTTCATTGATGCACCTTTCATGTAGATCGTTTCAACAAAATATATTGCATTTTTTTTAAATTCTCTGTCGCTCACATAACGCATGCCATAAAATGACATTCCAAAAAAATATTCAAAATATAAATACATTTGTTGCTTCTTATTTTTTTTATCGCTAAATATATATTTTTATGAAAATGAAGATACAATCAAGGAAATGTCCTTTTAGTTAATTTAAGACTTACGCAAAAGATTTGAATCGCTTGATAAGATGAATTAAAAATACAAATCGCTATCAAAGTGGTTGATCGTTTTTATCAGAAACACAAGGAGTTGTTCGAAACACTTTGTACCCGTCAAAGTCGAACATCTCTCTCTCTTGGTGTTCTTCTCATAAAAGTGTCCTTTATCCTTTCGATTATCCTTCCAAAGTAATGTGTGCACTGCTTTCCATTCTTTTATAGTTTTCTTTTAAATAAACTAATTAGTGTTGTAAATTCAATCGAAATTTTTATATGAAGCCTCTCAATTAGACATTTTTGTTGGCCCTAAATCAAAAGTTGAAATCATGATTATTTTTTCGAGATTTTGAAATTATGAGGGAAAACGAGTCATAAAAAAATGTTGTTTTTTCCATCTTGTCATAGAAAGATGACAAAAACCACAACTTTCAACACGAAAAAAAAAGTCCATCAAAACGAGGTATTATTCTATAAAAATGTGTACAATAAAATGCGGTCCGTCCCAAAGGTATAACTTAATTAGTCTATTCGTATCGTGGCGGTTGGTATGTGCGTTTTGTTATGATATTCGATTATAATCCGAAGAGAAAAAGAAAGTAAAATCTAAAAATGTGATCTGAAAAAAGGACATCATCAACGAAATTTATCGGAGGATCGTCTACCCTCAGTTTTTGTTTGTTTATAAATTAGCAGATATTGTTGTTATGAGTAGCCAACACTAAAATTTATGAAGATATGTCGTTGTGTGTTCCACATTTACAAAAACTGAGTCAGTAGCACACGAAAAAAAAAACTGGGACGACAGTTTTTTTTTTCATATTCCGTTCCCTAACATTGGACATTTTATGCGTGCCTAAAATTGTTCGTCACCCTATGCTCAACGGTATACTATTTTGGATAATGACACCGATTGTTTACGCATCAATCCACATAACTAATAAAGAATCGAATATATTCAAAATTAAATTATGAAAACATGTTTAATGGCAATTCGTTGCGACAACAATTGAATCGAAAACTTGTTTGAAAATGTGTAATAGCGAGTTAAATGAAACAAGTTTCACATCATTCGCATTACGTTTTACAGTGTCCAAAGATTCGTTTTTTTACCTTGATTTCTATGCTTCGCCACAACAACAGGGAGAAAGAAAGACAGAATAAGAGAAAGAGAGATGGGACAGCGATGTGATTTCAATTTATACAGCACATAAACTCATCGAAATTACATCAGTCGCATTTGAAATGAAAAAAAAATGGTGATATTTTTTTTGCTTTGTCATTCGGGGAACAAACCACCAACAAAGACACACATTGGTACTCTCTTGCAATCATCTCAAATGAAACAACACGCATAATAAAGTTTCATATTGAATGCACATCAATCGCATAGTGTACATGAAAAAATGCACTGAATTCGCAACAAAAAACATACTGTACGTGTTGAATATGGATGGAGCTCAACAGAGCATATGAAAGAATTTACACTCAATGCATCAAACAGACACGAATACTGTAATTCAGTGAATGATACAACAAAAAGTAGATAAATGGCCCAAATATTGATTGGTAAACGATAAAGTCTCAGTTTAAAGTCTTCTTCTGTCTCACCCTCTTCTTCTGACTTTTTGTTTAGTTCGAGATCTTGACTATAATTACTTCAAACCACATGTTGAAAACATATGATAAAAATTATATTTCCACTCATATAGACATAGTCTGATTTATTTTTGGTTATTGTTTCATTTTTAGCCTCAGTCCTTTTTCGTGATAAAAAGTAAACAATTCTTTATCACTTACAAGTATATAATGATAATGAAAAATTAAAAGATATTAACTGATAAAAACACATGTGGTATTCAATAAGTATTATCCATGTTTAGTTTTTATTTTGTAAATAAGACTTGTTTGACAAAATTAAACACTTTTTATTATTTTAAAGCTGAACATGATTTTTGATGTGAAAGTGATTGTTATGTCGAACACAAAAATTGGCACCTTCGTGCGCCAAAATTTTCAAAGCGTTGGTGGAAATAAAAAACGTCGGCAATGGTGTAAATTTCGGTCCAATTTGTTGAAATAAGATACACATGTTGCTATTGCTTATATGTCTGATGACACAGTTGCATCATTTCTCACCACACTGCAATTATGTTCCATAAGAGACTGTATAAAATGCAAAACTGTAGCACAGCTAGCGCCACTGCGTACAGCTATGGAGTTCTAGCCTATTGTTTGTAACTGAGCAAAAGTCTTTTCACTAGTGGGCAGCAACTTAGTATAGATTACATTGAATTCCGTCGTGGCGCTAGCTGTGTTACACTTTGAGCATAATTTCGGTACGTTTCTCACCGGTCTATATTTGATGTTAGTGCATCGGTTACTTAATAATTAATTATTATAATAATAAGTTGAATCATCTTAGCTGGACTTTATTTTTTGCGGCACTTTCTCAGTTTCATCTTCCGATAAGTCTATCTCTTCAAACAAGTCATCAATTTTGAAATCCTTCTCTTGCGGAATGCAAAGTGTCGAACACATCTTTAAATTGAAAATGTCAATTTTAACAAAATATTCTCAATTTTTTTTGCGACGAATGGTACTTACTTGACAAATTATGACAATAAATACGAGAATGCAGCAAGCTTTGTAGCCCATTTTTATGTAGTTTTACTTGCAACGGTTAGACCAAATATGAACTTTGTTAAAATGAGTAACATCCATTTATATAGGATTTGAAAGTGAAATGAACCTTATTTATCTCTGTTGAAGCCATTTTGGTTTGCCTTATAATTTTAGAACAATGCACAACCTTATCGTATGACCTTTGATTAAATGTGTTGATATGCAGTTTATTTATATTGGTGTTTGGTCAGTTTCGGAATGTTAAAGTTAAACACTGAAGTAAATGTGAATACAAAAGAATTACTCGTATCGTGTCACGTATATTTTTTTGATTATTTCTTTCATTTTCACAATTTTGAAATCGTTTTTTTTACATTAAAATTCATTGTTCCATATTAGAAATCACTGTTGTTCCATATTAGAAATCACCAATAATCTATCATATCACGATCTTCAACTACAGCTGAATTTAAAGTCTCTTTTTCCATGTACTCTGGCTCCTCTGTATCATAATCAGGCCACAAATCTAACTGAAATCTATAATCATCTTTTTGTGAGAAACTCCAAGAACCAACTGAAAAATGTAACTTTAGAAAAGAAATCACGATTAATTCTATTTATAACTTAAACCGCTTTAGATTTAACTCACTTGACAAATTAAAACTAATATCATAAAAATTGTGTGAGGTTTTAACATTTAACTGCATTTTAACCGGATTGATATAAACTGTGTTTCAACTACGTGAATTTAATTCTGGAATTAAATAAAGTTTGCACTGCGCAATGAGTCAAACAGTTTCATTTTAATCTATCAAATGACCTTTGACTGGCACATTGTTATTATTGCTTCTGTTTGTATCGGTACTGTTATCATGTAGTAAACAAGCACATACTTTCAAACATTCAATTTCATTCTCTCAATAAAATGTCGCTTTAACAGCTCGCAAAAGGCTGATAGTACTGAAAAATTGCTTTTAGTCAAAAAATATCGAATAATCTAATAGAGGAAAGATTTTGAATGTAAATCATGTGAATTGTTACAAAAGACATTGAATTTTAGTAAATAAAACTGTAGTATTTCTATACAATGTTTTATTGTGGTTAAAAAAATTATTTTTGTTTTCAAATACGGCACATGAATCGTGATCGTTCGACAGATGATATCAGATCAACGGCTCAATGCATCTTGCAAACAAAATTGACTTGGCTACATTTTTCAATTTCATAAATTCAAAATTGATCACCAATTTGTAAATCATTTTAACCCGAAACCAAATCGGTATCGATCACCGCCAATCTTGAATTATTAAATTGATAAATGGATGGGTTGTTTGCATACAGCACCTACTTAGCGAACGAATCGAAATTGTAAAGTGCAAAATATCCTACCGAAAAGGTACATAATCGTTGTTCGATGAATTTTCTTTTTATTACTACTCGTTATTTGTGATCGCTGATCATTGTATCATCTGCACGAAATTATTATGCCGAGGAATTTCAGTGAATATTGTTCGTCGATTATTATTCAAAATATGGACAAAAAGTCACACCGTGGTGCAATTAGGAATAAGATGATCAACTAAAGAGCAAGTTTTCGAAAACAAAATATTTACACGTTACTTGGTAAACGATCACGAGCAACACGCAGTAATGCACCCAGAAAACAATGAACCCATAAATTATAATCCACATCGATACAGATCCATCTATATCCACGATATATGTTGCATAAAGTGTGCGCTTAATCCTATTTAGATTCAAGGTTTGTAACATGCACTGACTTGGTTCGTACACAAAATTTCATTTATGCAACGAATATTTTGAAAAATGGTCATATCTAATATCGGATTATCAGCACCGTTGGCGATCATTTTCATGCAAACGAAATAATGGAAATTTGAATGTTTTATTTTTATCGTGCACAAAATGTGCCAGAATGGGAGGTGGGGAAAAAAAATAATCTCATTTATTTATGATCAAAATGGAAGGTACACGTAATTGGACACATAGAAATTATTATATCATTTGGTCCTCGTTTGATGCATGCGAAGTCAGCTTCAACCTGCCAGATTCTCGCATACCAATTAGTAGCAAATTTATTCAGCAGTGAAATTAATTTGGTTAAATTTAAATTGCGTTCAGTGTTTGTGATGTGCAGCGAATTCAATTTGAGATGTTGCAGCGGAAGAAAAAAAGTTGAATTAAAATCATTGCATTTACCGAGTCTATTTTAATTGATTTGCTAAACGGTACGACGAGAGGAGCGACGACTGACAAAACCTGTCTAAAAACTGATGTGAAGGCAATCTCATGTGTATGGGTGTGTGCGCACGTTTATTCAACTCCTTTGAACTTGATTATTCTAATTTCGAGCTTGTGTGTGTGTGTGTGTTGTGAGAGTTGTGTATCTGTTGTAAACATTCACACGATTGCATAAATTATGCATAACGTCCGCATTCAAAAGGATGAGATTGCCCCGGAGGAACGGGCAAATTAATTGCCTACTAATGGATTCGCATCGCGAGAATGCAATAAAACATATCAAACGTTTAAGTTGCATTTTCATAATAAAAACTTCCACAGCGCAAACATTAAATATAATTGATGACTTGAGACTGAAGAAGTGGAAAGCATTCAAGCGGCATTGTGCATCTTCATTTAAGTGATCAAAGCATCAACGGTGCATTGTGTACGGACCGGAATATGTATTCAATTGTTTTTGCTCTCTTTGAACGCGCTTTCGTTCTTGAAAAAAAAGAATATTTGTGCGGAAATTCAAAAATTCTTTCACTTTTCGGGATTGACCATTGTGTTAATGAGCGAACGAAAGTGGTGCATTATGAAAGAAACAAGTGATCCGAGATAAAGAAAAAAAAATGTCCCCTGACTAAAATGAGATTAAATCTTTTGTTTCGATTTGATCGATGGCATTCGATCAATTTCTGAGATTGAAAAATACTTTGTAATTAATTAAGGCCCAATCGCCAATGTCTCTCCTTCTCTCTTCTAAAGTAGAACACAAAGATACGCATCGAATGCTACAATTGCATAGCGCGATTTTAATGCCGAACGTACAAAACGGAAAGATAAGAAACAAAAAGACAAACATCACACATTCAAGTCGAATGTATCGATCAAAGTAAAGCTTGATCAAAATGCGATACGGTAACAAGTATAATTTTTAATTAAGTACACATATCAAAGAAAGTTCGTTTCTTCGATTTATTTCATCATCATCTTCGTCGCCGCCGTCGCCGTCGTCGTCGTCGTCGTCACAACATCGTCTTCATCTCTCACTATTCAATTTAAAGTGAATATATCTTCATATACAAACAATATAAATGATTTGGAATACTGAAACTGCACAGAAATGCTATGGATCACCACACCACACTGCACTCGTCCGCATCGAACGAATTAAATGATTCGTTAACTTAAACATTGCATTGCATTGTGGATTTTCATGTAATGTGATGGATCATTTTGCAAGCATTGGATAAAGAGAGAAAGGTAAACAGAGAGCGGGAACAAGAGATTTAATGCAATATTTTTATTCTGTGGCGTTGTGTACAATGTCATTAGCACGTAACTTGATACGGTGTAATTCTTTTCTGCCAATCTTCTGTTTCATTAAAAACGACGTAAACAAGACAAGCGACGCCACAGCATCAACACTGTGAACACCAAATGATTATCCAATTGCAACAAACACACGAATATGGAACAATTTTAAATAGATCCGCATGATTTGCGCGAAACGAAAAGAAAAATTGTCGCTCATTTAAAACAAAAAGGAAAAGCGAATTTTTATTGCACTCAAATTATCCGCACGTCAAGAGTGTTCTGCTCCTCCCTCTCTCCTGGTCTCTTTCGTTGAAAATCAAACTGAGAAATTGCGAACAAGCAAAATTTACGCACCTACATTATTACCGTCCATCATTATTGACTGTGAAATTGAATTCACAGTAAAAAAATAAATAAAGTGCTAGCGTGCAAGAGAGAAAGAGAAAGACATGTCCCATAACAACAAAGTGGAAAAAAATATACATGGATTAAACACAATCATGTTTCCTATGCCATCAAATATTGTCCATCCCGTCGAAACTCCGTTGGCTCATTTATTGATTCAATAAATTTTCTAATCATCGGTTGTGTCTATTTTTTCCTGGCTGGATCACACGCGAATAGCGCACATATCATTAAAAATTCCAAACACAATTCGACTCACGATTGATTAAATACCAATATATCTTGTATGGTAACTACTGGCGTAATGGCATCCAAGATACCATCATATCCAACCATATAGTTGTCGCCTTCCTTTCGCTTTGGTTCGTTGACGTTCATTTATCTTATTTCAACATATTCAATTTTGATATATATCGAATGCAATCGCATATTTGTATGGCTAACGAAAGACAGTCCTACACAATAAGTCAACTGTGAAATCAACTTACACTTGAATTGGTGCTGTTGTTGATCGCAAGCGATGTTGCATTTTGTGTTTTTGATGCTGTGTGTAGCAATGTCGCGCGCGAAGGCAGAAAATCAACACGATGCTTCGATTTATTATATGTTTTGGTTATTTTTTTTCTTCTTCTTCTTCTTCGTATTCTCTACGCTCAAGTTTTATTACTGTAATTGTTTTTATTGTACGATCAATAAAAGTAACGAATCGATCAAGACGGAAAAGAGAGCCACACGCTCTCAGGCATTGCTCAATCATTTCACGCAAGTATGTCAACGATGATGATGACGATGACGAGAAAAAAAATACGTTACTAAAGTAACATCACACACAAAAAAAAATGGAAGCTAAACAATAAAACCGGACAATTACATCAGTCAATTCGATATTGTCGAGGTAATTAAGAATTAAATGTTTGAAACAGTTTTGTCACGAAACAAAAACCATCCACTGACAAGAACTTTACAGTCTGTTTGTTATGTCTTTGCATCGTTTTTTTTTTTACTCTTCAAATGTACAATAACGTCAATATTTATATGGTGTATTCCAATAAAATCAAAAGACTTGTTTTTCACTTTATGAATTCCATAGAAGATAAAAAACGAACGTTTATGGCACATCGATTTTGCGTTGTTGTTTTCGATTTTTTTCCTTCTTCTTTCATTGCCGCATGGAAGGTGGTAAAAGTGATGATGCGAACGAATTTATAAGAGAAAGAGTAGGAACAAAAATCGCCTGGGCGCACAATATGACAGCGTGTTTGATAGGAAAATATTATTTTATCGATCGGAAGAGGGAAAAAAGATATTCGAAAATGTAATTGAAAAATTATGCGAAAAAATCGTCCGACGACCAAAAATCCGAAATACCGATCACACGACCGGCAAATGGCACATTTGGAAGAGCCGAGAGGGGTATGTGTTTTGTGCGCATTTCCTTCGGGATAAGATCTTTGCGAAATTTCGGATCGCCACTTATTAGAATTGAATAAATTTTTAGACTGCTTCTGGTCTTGCACTTTACTTCAAGTTATTACTTTTCAATTTTATTTTATTCATTTCTTCATTCTTATTCCGACTAACCGGTCTTTGTTGTGCACGCTATGTGTGTTTCGATTTGGCGATTTTTCGCATTTTAGCACCGATAAAAGGAGCAAAAATTATTGAATATACATTTTTGTCATACAAAATCATAAAAATGATAAAATATTGAACGTGCCATGAATACATGGAATTGCCATTCGATGGAACCGTATGAATTCGATGCCAGCGAATGTGCGTAGCGTATTTGGAATGTGTTTTTCTTATCGGTCAACGCCTGCTTAAATCACACCATTTTTTTCAAATTCATTATTACTTGCGTGCGCACACTGTGCAGTCGGTTATGGTTTGACCATTTGTTTTTCATTTGTGACACAAGTACATTTTGATCCACGCAAGAATGTTTATTATTATATCGCAATGCCCAAAAACGAATACAGAGCACAACGAGCATATTTTCAGGCTTCTTTTTTTTTTTTTAATCAAAAGCACTTTTACTCATGCAATTTTATCGATTGGTTTCCATCGATTTTATGTCATAGAGTGCTGTGAACTTGAACTGCCTCCACCGCGGTTTGAATCATCGTAATATTATTTCACCATTTCGAAAATTCATATTTGGAATTCATAAATCCATGAACCACATCAACTACTCAATTTGGGAACTTACTGAATTAAAACATTTTTTTCTTGACGTTTATGTGGTGAATTCACAATATCGGTGTGCGGTGAAAAACGAATGCAGTCGATATGATCGGCATTCGAACGATTGAATCGTGACCAGAGTCGGGGTCTCAAAAAAACATAAACATATCTTGACTTTGAATGTATTTATTCAATTTTTGAAAAATGTTTTTGTATCGGTGAAAAATGTTTAGGCATATTTGGAGACCCCTTAAGCAAGACTCACAAACCGTTAAATGCAAATGAACGATCTAATTGATAATTATCTGCTCAGACCAAATTTGATCCTATCGCATGTGTGTGGTGCATTTTTTCCGGCGCAAAATATTTTGTTCGCATGCGTGTGCATCGGTGCACATACACACGCAATTAATAAATGAATCATTTATATTCTTCGATTTGGCAGTATGGTACTTCCTGAGAATTTCGGTTGGTGAGCTCGCTTTATTTATGTGAATTGTTATTATGAATTTAGCGCTGATCTTATCTTGGATCTGGTGATACATACGCAAACCTTTTAGAATACAAATTAAATAAATATTAAATTTATTTGCCCGAATCAGAGGGAATAAATGCGAATGATATTTATTAAACTCAGCAACTACTTGAGGGATATTTGTGTGTATGCATTGCTCCATTTGCTGTACGACAATAACACAAATAATAATTAAAAGAAGCTATTAACTTTCGGCGTTTTGCCAGCAGATAAAGTAATAAATAACTCGTGCTGCAAAAAGCAAAAAAAAATAATCACTTTGTGTATTAGTGATGTGGAAAGAATCAATGTAACCGGTAGCACTACAGTGGTACAGCGAAAAGTCGCTTACAATTAAGGTACATATTGGCAAAGAAAACACCAAATCCCAAGCAGTGGTAATCCAGTTAAAGCCTCGAGTGACCAGCGCATGCGATTCACCAACGAAAAAAAAAATGAATATCCACCCTGAGGAGTGACATTAACGAAATAATGAATCGATGCGCCACAGTTGAAAAATGAACTCTGAAATAAGGCCACGTATATAAATACACAGTATCAAGTGCATCGATAATTTTCAGTGTGCATCGAAATGAAACGATAATTGGCTGATTGCAAAACGATATAAATCGATTTCAATACATACATTTAATATTATCGCCGCACTGAATTCACGTCACAAACTTAATCGAGACACTTAAACTTGATTTGGCGCCTGCTTTCCCGAAAAAAACCTACAAGTTACGCGAATAATATACATTTTGATAGAATCGCAATACTTACTCTGGGGAAAAAATGAGCGAATGTATACTATTTGGTTTGAACTAAAAGAAACATTCGAAACTAAAGATACACTTTATTCTCGGCACTACTCATTCATCATCACTGTTTTTTCTTGAAGATAGATAAACCTTGAACAAATTTACAATTTAAAAAAAAATGTAATTCAATGGAAAATTCATAGATTCGACTTCACATTTACTTACTTTCCAAATTGCCAACAATAAAAAGACAATATAAATGACAAAATTCATTTTACTTCGTATGCATTGCCACTTTTGATGAATAAACACTTAACAATATTTTTCCAACTTAATTTATTGTGTTTTCACTCTTGATATCAAACTCGGTTATAATTGTGTGACCCATGATGCCTTATTTACAATTTTAATTCTATTTGAAGCAACTACAAGGAATTATCAACTTAACAAATGCCGCACAAAGCAATATGTTATTTTCTTTCATAAAAACCATGGACTCAAACCGTTTAAAAACTTGAATGCATGCCATTTTAAATAATTTTCTCAATCACAGACAATATATTTGGATTTTCTCATCTGGATATTTCAGCTCAGCTGGATAACGTTAGGCGATGATACGAAATGAAAACAATAGAAGTGATTATTGTATTGTATAGGTATAAAAATACTACCATAACTATAACAATCACTTCTATTGTTTTCATTTCGTATCATCGCCTAACGTTATCCAGATGAGCTGAAATATGCAGATGACAAAATCCAAATATATTGTCTGCTCAATCATTTATGTGTGCAAACTGTTCGTTCTATAAATCAGCGCTTTGCTATCAATGCATGCAATTTTGCATATATTCCATTAAAGAATACTTAACCGTCTCCATATTGCATTCAATTTCGAATAAGTCACAAAATAGTGCAACTGTTCGGAAGAACCCCTTTTCCAATTCAAAATGAAAGTGACAAAGAAAACATTTTTCCAATTTGAAATATTCTCTAAAAATGTAACCCCTTTCACAATCTTAACTTTCCATCAACACCTATATTAATGGCGAAATCCCAATAAATCCTGTATCACTGTATATAAATCTTCAAAAAAAAGATTTGCAACCCTCTTTATTGTTGAGATAGAAAAAAATGAGATTCGTTTTTTTGTGTGTTGTCGTTTGAGGTGTAATTTTTTTCCGTTTGAAATCTTTTGTTACCAAAATATAAAAGCGAAAACTTAAGACATGAAAAAATGTCACGTTGTCAGAGACACAATTTAATGATTCGGAGGTAGAAAAAAAACGGTCTAATGAAAAAGGGTTGCGACATAGTTGACATAAATCTTCGAATATAATATGGTTTCATGTATACATCATCGTTTTGAATTGCAAATTAAAAACGAGTTTATTTTTTCATTTGCAAAATATGGAACCAACGCAATAAGATTGGGATTAGGGAGATTGTCGCGTTAAAATTCAAAAAAATTGCGAGCTTGGAAACAATTTTCGCTAATAAATTTTTTGTGCACAGACAACCAAGTCCATTGTTCTGTGAATTATTTTCATTCAATTTATAATTGTATGGATGAATTTGTCTAGTCTTTTGAGTTGAATGGTATGCCATTTGAAAATGTTTGAGTCGGTTGCTCTTTTGTATTTTGTCGAGACAAACCTGTCTTCCGAATAGAAATCGAAGTAGACAATGACGCATCGTCTAAGCAAAATGATATTTCCCTTTTGATTCGGCACAAAAGTATTTAATTGTTATACACTGTTTAGCATTGAAATGGTGTGATAGAAGACAGTCACTCGAACCTCAAGTAGAAAATCGCATTAAGTGTGAAATAAGGTAAAATGTTGGCAATATTTTTTTGTCTCTAAGCAAATTCAAAACACTTTCAAATGCACTCGCTTGTGTATTCCTTTTGCTTTGTTTTGCTTTGACTATTTTGCGGAACAATCGTTACCGGAAAATAATTTCAATCTATCCATTTTTTGTTTCGTCTTGTCTATTCACCCATTCAAACTGGATCTCTTTTTACTTTTTCTTTCAAATTCAATTCAATTGTATGCTCATGTGCGTGTCGTAACTGTATATGATTTGAAGAGGAAGTGACATATTTTACTTCATTCTTTTTGCTCTGTTTTCGGAACAAGAGGAAGAAGATCCTGTAAAAGTCCATTGTATTCGTATTGTATTTATTGCTAAAAGCACAACTAATTGATGGAATACTATTGTATCAATACATTCAATTGAAAACATTGTTAGCAATTGAATTCGGAACTACAGAATTCGAATCGATTTTTGGCAGACTCAATGGCTGCACCGACTCAAAAGAATTGCCTACACTAAGAAGTGTCTAAAGTGATTTTAAGTTGAAATCAAATGGTCGAACGTGCTACAAAGATGCAAATGCATGACTAGACGATTTGGCATCAACCCCAATCGTTATTATGTATCGCCAGAAGAAGAAAGTGAAAATGAAGTCAATCACAAAAAAAATAATGTTTGTAATCAATTGACTCGATATATCGGACAGATGGTGATCACTTTTGATGATATTGAAATGAAAGAAAAATGTTGAAAACACGTGTATCATTCGCTAATCTGCGTGACGATGGCATACGGTCATTTCGATACGGTCCGAAGCATAATATTGTTCGGCATTTGTCACAGCTATTATTGGTTTTTAGCACTTTACATTGTTCATGGTTTTGCACACAATAAAACTACACCTTTCCGATTGTGCGCTGACTGAAACCAAGCAGAAAATAAAACAATTGCATCGGTTTATCGCACAGAGATAGAAATCGATTGAAAAGGCTAAATGGCAAACGAATTGCCGACGAATGAGTAAGGGAAAATCTAGTCTATTCAACAGAGATCGAAACGATAAATGAGAGCAATTCATGTTTGATTTAAACTATGCTGTTGGTCAGTTTTGTCTTGCTATATGATTCGGCCAAACATTAAAGGGCGAAACAAAAGGTGACAAAATCTTTGGGTCACTTTCAGTTTTGTGTTTTTTTTTTTCACAAATTAAAAGGAAACGAATTACCGGGATCAAATGGGACTAATCGATTTTTATGCTTATCAGTAGGTTTGCGAATCGTATTGTTTTGGAGTAATGCATCGCTCTGTTGGTGATCGAAGGCGCATATTTAACAAATATTATACGGCATCATGCCCATTTAAAATGGGCTTTGTTTTCTAACAAATGGACCCATTTTTTTAGTCAAAACAATGCCATGGAACTTTTGATGTGTCGCAAACGTTTGATTTTCGGTACAGATTATTTTGATTCGAAACTATAAAAAGAAGTCGCAAAATCATAAATATATTATAAAATATCACAATAAATTTATAATCAAAACTCTTCTCGGAAAAAAAAAACTATGAAAATCGAGTTTGACCATTTTTCTTCTAAGCATTGAAGATGACTCTCTAAGTTGAAAGAAACATGCCTTTTGATTTCTTTTAAACGTTGAACGCTTTGCAGTAAAGTTCCAATACCCACAAATCAAGAGAGGTACATCCTTTGCATGAGTTTTTTGTCACTTTCAAAATCTAAAAACGCTGTTTTTTTGCATCAGCATCCTTCCGCTCAACATATGGTATTATTACAGTATTCTTCTGGCTTTTGTATTTTCATTAGTATTCGCAAGTAAATTGTCACATGATCGACCAATTTGTTAAATGTTCAATGACTGAGAAAATTGGTATTACCTTCGCTCGGTGATTTTAATCAATTCAAGTTCAGTTGCTTCGTAAGAACCTCATTAAAATGTTTCACAGCTAAAGTCAAATATCGTTGTATTTGTGGACAGTAATTGGCCAACATGAAGATCAAATCACTGAATGCTTGTGTTGCCAGTTCACGTGCTGTACTAAACTCGTTTACCATCGCGTACGTGAAAACTTGCAGTTTGAATAACAAAGAATCAATTCATTGATATGATCGCACCATGTCGCATTGCAAATTGGAAATCACTCCAACGCTAGTGAAGACTTGAAGAAGAAGCTACAGTTTTTTTTTCTTATTTCAATTTCAATTTTTGATTGACGATCATTTACCACGCGATTGGTTACATTGGTATACAACTTGTTTTGTGTGGCTTATGTCTATCGAATATTAATTAAAAACGATGAGAAAAATCGAGGAATTCGTTTACAAAATTTAAACTAATTGATTAATCTTGGAATGGGATCACCGCGACAAATGGAAAACAAAAGCAATCAGACAATAAATTAGACATCATGTAAATTAATATTAAGTTTTATATTTGAATAAATCGAAAAATTGTCGCCTGAAAATTTATTGTGTGGTTCATAATTCAGTGCGCATTCGCAGACACATCAAAATCGGAGCACATAAATCTTAACGGGTGGTCTAAATGTTCGATGATTCTTATTGGACTTTTGTCGTCGTTCATTTGGAATTTACATATGAGCTGTGCTGACATCTTACTTATGTTACATCACGTTAACTAGGCTTACGCGCTACTCCTTTTTCATACAAGAAATTTGAAACAAGATGATTTCGTAAGATTAAACGAACTGGTTCTGTATGGGATTTTTGTTGTGTTTCGTCGATGCTGTCTTCTTTTTTCATGTTCTTTACGCTTCGGAGACAGTGAACTCCTTTTTTTACTCATTTTGGCTCCAGATTTTTGGCTTCATATAATTAGCTACAAAAAGTTAAAAAAAAACGAATATGAAATTGGAGCGACCACCATTTTTTTTTGTTTCAACGAAATCCATCATTTTTTAGAAAATAAATCAATTTTGAAGAAAAAATACCTACGACATTCTTGAAAATCATATCTCTGTTACAGCTGTAATTTCTATAATCGATTGTATCGTTTAAAATAAAGAAAATGTAAATGAAATTTTAAATTGATTTTTTCTCATTTCTTCACAAGAAACCCATTTCTATCGTGAATATTCCCAATTTCAAATAACTTCATTAGCGGCAAACATTTTCAGTCAAATTAAAAACATTTTCTGTTTCATTTGAAATCATTTAAAAATTGTAGTTTTTGGTTCGAATCAATGCCAAGATCACGGATCGACCATTTTCACCGACGCCCATTTCAATTACCGGCGTTTATAACAATTTACCAGCAATTAAAACAAAGCCGACCATGGTTCATGTTTTCAAATTTCTAAGATAAAACACTAAAAAAAACCGAAAGAGTCGGCAAATAAAAACAAAAAAAGCGGAATGAGTTAAATGTAAAAACTGCAAGCTCATGTCAGAGATAAAACGAACATTTAACGATTAAAATGAGCTGGCGCAATGTTAAAGAGGTATGAATTCAAGAAAAACACCAGTTCAAATCATTTAGTAAAATCGTTTCGAAATAGACCTTCTGATTTTGATGGAAGCAAGTTGGCCGACATTGATCGGTACGTCAAGAGCGGCTCAAATCTAACATACAAATTGATTTGTTTTGTGTAAGTGTCATATCATTCTAGACTAGACATAGACACCGTACTACACTGTTTTCCGTTGAAAAAAAAAATCAAACATTTTACTCAGCGGAGACGTTAAACATTTTCTGCGCGCATGTGCATGTCGCCTTTCATCTTTAATGTTGACGACGTCCTTCAAAACGGTTGCTCTGCGTGAACCACAACAGTCTTTGCTCAAAATACAATTCGTTGTACTTGTATTAACTTGTGTAATAGGCACTTTTGAAGTCTTGAAGTCATTCGTTCATACAAACATTTTCCTTTTGCCGATATATACGTTTGAAATGGTTCTGGACACTTTTTATGCATGTCTGAGAGACACTCAAACCAATTTTCCACTCAATTACATGCATTTTACATACGAAAATAAATAAAAACAAGCATAAAATTGCACAAACATGGTCTCAAGCACTTTAAAATCGAACTAATTTTCAAGAGTCGTCTTTTATTTTTAGCAATAGTCAACGATATGACGAAGACGGTAGCTAGTGTTGATGTAGTGTTTGGAACTCTTGACGAACATAGAGGCATCATCACTTAGATAAAAATAAAATTGGAACAAATGATATATTCAATTTATTTATTACATGCATGCGTTTCTTTTCCAAAGAAACCATTACCACGTGGAATTGATTTATTTCATAAATGCATTTGGCCCCTCATTTAAATATCTATCTATCCAAACTAATTGTATTGTGATTAGAATTTATCCAGTTTCAGTAGAAATGTGTATATACCCTTAAAGAGAAGAACGCGACGAAAGCAATTTGAAAATGATAACGCTTGCACACACCACTTTGGCCTGTCGATTAAACGATTCGAATATTCAAAGAGTATTCATTATCTCGTCGAACCGATAACTATTTCATTATAATAAGTACTGTGCATTTAACCATTGCCGACGTCGGCGTGTAATTTTCATTGAAAAGGGTTGAAACAAAAGTATCGTTGGGGTAGGTCGCCTAGACTAGATATGGAATGAAAAAGTCGTTTTTGATTGTTGTTAATCGTTTAATGCGTTGGAATTATGAATGAATTCAGTAACATTTTCGATTGATGTTAAACGATTTTTAATTATCTGCTGATGGCAAAGGGTCGATGTTTGTTCTTCTATTTGTTTTTTTTTAATTCATGAATGAATTTGAATTGGTGGTGATGGTCATTGTCGGTTCTTTCATTTTACGCTTCTTTATATTCATTAAGACAATTAAATTTAAACAAATTATCCATAAGAATTTTGAATTGAATCTTATTATTAAATAAGTCTCGCTGGACCCTTATCTCAATGAGCTTCCATTTAAATATGAAAGTCGAAAATTCGATTACAAAATAAATGAATTTATGCGCCGTTGTAAATGAACATCCGCTCATTTCATGTATCGAAATTTCGAAATAAAATATACAGATAATTGGGTATAAGTAGACACAAATAACCGAAATAACCATCATAATAAATCGTTATCGTTGTGAACCAATTCAATAGCAATGCAACACTTAATTCACATTCACATGGTCCAAGTGGTGAAATAAAAATGATCGAAAATGATTTAGCAATGAAATATGACGACAAAAATTAAACTAAATACGAGCGAAAAGAAGTCAAAAAGGTTTGGCCAATGTTCAATAAAACAGAACGGCCAATACAACTTCATTTTATATGGTCGATTGAGATAAATATGATTCGATAACCATAACAAAAGGAGTGTCTCGTGTAATACCGATATACTGGTAAAATCAAAATCGACGGATTATCCGGCCGCATTCAAGACTTACTTTCGTTATTTTTCAAATTGAATACAACACAATTTTGTACAGTCAAAGTCTCTCTGGAATATTGCAATGAAAAATTACTTGCAACTTTTTTTCCCGTATCGTTGCACAGCATATTCCATATGGTGCATTTAAAATCTGAGCATTTATGTTAAAAATCAGCAATATTTTTGGAAGTCGTTTTTCTCTCGTTTTTCGTTTCGACAGAGGTTTTTTTGTTGTTTGCAACAATACATGCTGCTATGGTCAGTTTTTTTTGGTGGGTTATTTATCATTTTTGCAAATACAATGCAATGGCAGAACCGAAAGGATTATGTCAACTCAGCGGCGGCATTTCTTAAGCTTCTGAATGCACTCACCGGTGCTAATGATGATATCTCAATTCTTTGTCGTTAAAAGGGTTCTTCTCGGTGAAATTAAGATGTCTTTTGCAAAAGCATCTTCTTCTTTTTTTGTGGGCCAAAACTTCATTTCGATACAGAAGCGACAGAAGCGGCTATAAAAACTCTCTCATTTTGTTAATTTATCTGAGTTTTAACCGACTTCAGTGTCGGAAATAATTATTTAGCAACTAAAATAAGATCCCGCACCGATGAAATGCGAAGCATCACATTATCATGAAGAGAGCAAAAAAAGATGTCGTTTATATTTTTTATACTTTGTAACACAATGTAGGCAATTTGCAAGCGACAAATAAAAAATATGGCATGTGTGCTGAAATTATGAGCATAAAGCGTGGAATTATGGCATTGACTATACAAAATGAATAAAATGAAATACACTTGAATGCGAAACAGTTTTGAATTTGGCATTATGAAATCATTTGAGCTCTGCATTCCCCTACAGAAAACATGTCTATTGGTTCTGAGTGAAAATTCGACTGTAGACGGTGTAGTGTTTAATCGAAATAAACGAAATCGTTTTTTCCATTTTAAGATTCATTCAGAAAAGTGATTAAATGAAAACTCCCGGTTTTAATAAACTAAAATCAAAAGGTAGCAAAGGCAACGGTGTCGAGAAACCAGTAAAGTCAACGCATGGCTATAAAAGACTAAGTGAAATGAAATTATTATCAAAAGTGTTTTCGTTAGCCTCTTCAAAAGCACTTAATCTTAAGCGGTCAACCGGTGGTTCGAACAGTGTGCAGCATAAGCGAACGGGGAAAAAAGATTCATTTACTGATTTGTCGATTACAAAGTCAATGAGCAATGCGTTCAAGTACACTTCGCGTTCCATATAAAATGCCATAACGAAAAACGCATTTATCGACTACATGAAAACATTACGTACGTGCTTTAATTTTTTGACGCGATAACACTTGAGCAATTGAGTTTTTCAATTTTTTAGTTATGCTTCGATTTTTCTTCATACGAAAAAAAAAATATGTACAAAACGTATCCGTTGAGTGCTGTAGTACAGCCCTTTTCGTCTCGTGCTAAAGACGCAAGAACCATGGGTCGCAACTTCAATTACGCGCTTTGCGAATACAATTTAAAAAAAAGGAAAAAATCACGACACATGAATATCAACAGCAACGGTAACAGCTACCTTACATAGTTGCCGAAATGAACTGAACTTATCCACTCAAAAATCTCAACTCTTCATTTATTCGTATTTAGTTGCAATTTATGGGCCTCAATTAATTCAAGCAACATAACGAATTAAATATACTTCCACCGATCAATCGATCACTATTAAATTGTATGATATGAAAATATGGTGGATTCGTGTAACGAACAAATTCCATTTGGCAAATACTCTAAGCCGTTGTCGAAATGAACCAAAATTAAACGAACAGCACACTTTCAATAAAACAAAGATTATCCAAAATCGTCGGCCGCTTCGAGTAAAAACTCTCAATTTAAGACTTTGAGCATCCAAAATTATTAACCTTTATTGTTATTATCATAATTTTCTTATGTTCTTTTTGTTGAATTGATCGATGTAAAAAACGAGCATTTTGATGCAGTTTACATTGCAGTTAGTCGAAAATCAATCATATTTTATATCACTAATGGGACCCCATTGAATTTATCGGTAGATTAAATAATCGCATTGCAACCGGTTCGAATGCCGAATATAAATGTTGCCGCTTGCCATTCATGAAGCGTCTTCATTGTTTGAATCGACTTCGAACTCAACAAATTTGAATCAAATTAAAATAATTTTGAATGCAATAAATTGCATAATGTTTGAATAAATTTAATCGAATAAAATACATACAATCGTGTACAATTAAATGAGAACCACTTTCGCTAATGCAATCACATTGAAATACATCTTGTGCATAGTTGATTTGAAACAAAAGCGCACACATTTGGTTTGTTGTTGTTATTTTAAATAAAACCATCATTAAAGACCGTTCAGCGATTGGTCAATTCAGGAAAATTGTTCAAAACATGTCAATCAATTTGAGGTTTGTGATATGTGAACAACCGCAGCGAGAGTGCATCGTTTTAAATAGCCCACGATCGGTCAGGTTGGTTGGCCTCGTTAATTTTTCGTTCCGTTTCCATTTCGTTAGCTTTCATTTTCAAAATGTATGCCCACAAAAAAAAACCAATGGCACTGGTCCTAGTTAGTGCATATACATTTATTAAAATTAAATGGAAAAAGTCTTCATCTGTACATTCTGA
This sequence comes from Contarinia nasturtii, assembly GCF_009176525.2. Taxonomy (NCBI): domain Eukaryota; kingdom Metazoa; phylum Arthropoda; class Insecta; order Diptera; family Cecidomyiidae; genus Contarinia; species Contarinia nasturtii. The sequence continues at coordinate 8,555,219 of NW_022198046.1, forward strand.
ATGAATGTATATGACGTGATTATCCTGATTGATTTCGTCAAAAATTGAAACTCTTACTTTTTCTTTCTCTCTCTCTCTCTCTCTCTCTCTCTCTCTCTCTCTGATGTGTCTTCTTTCTTACGAGATAGAGAAAATACATGCCCTCAGGCCAAAAACATTTATATTTGTCAATTTGAATGAAAAGTGAACTTCGGAGAATTTAAATGTTTCAATTAGAATGGGGCTTATGCCAAAAATGTTGAAATGTAAGCGATTGATGATAAATTTTACAAATGCAATTGATTTGAATACGATGGGTGGTCTACAGCACAAAACAGTCACTCTTATTCCGTTACACAATTTCGTTTATTGAAATATCAATCAAAATGTGAATCATTTTGGTTTCATCGAACAATGTTTATTTGCTCAATGTTTTTGTATGCTTATGCGTACGGAAAAAAAACAACGAATTGAGCTGTATTTTGTCAAAATATAACGTGCGCGGTAATAAAAGTATTTTATCATGCATGAAATAAAGATACAAAATCAACAGAATGCCAAAACATATTCGATCAAATGAAAAAAAAGCGATCGCATGGACAAGCATTTACATATGAATGGAAATCACATTATTTACATTCGCCGAATGCGCGCGTCATAAAAAATGATAACACTTTTATGTTTGTAATCTAATTTGACGCCTACAAATTCCTAAATAAATAGACATCATTTTTGACTCATTCTTCATTTCTTATCATTTCGATATTGTGTAAGTGATTCAGTTTCAAGGAACGACACTTTTATCAAAGACGAAGAAGAAGAATAAAACCGATCAATTTATTCAAATCAAACAAATAATAAAATTATGGATGCACATTTTAGACGAAGTGAATCGGTACGATTCCTTAGATGATGTCAATAAACTTTGGGCCGGTGATAGACTATTTATTCATGCACATGCGCCACAATAAGTCAATAAAATGCTCAAGTATTTGTTTTTCCACGAAAGAAATATATTTCCGAAAAGATTCATCACTATCGTAAAACTTATAAGATCGATTGATTTGATGTCAACATGCGACGATCTCAATCGATCTTTTTTCTCTGAAGACATTTTTGACGAATCATTTTAATTTTATTACACGTATTCAAATCCACGAAAACACCATTTGATATAAATGCATTGAAAAATGGAAACATTTATCGCTTCCGCATAGGTATACCACTTAAAATATATCGATGAATTATTGTAGATTGGTGAAAAGAGAGAAAAAGAAAGAGAACAATTTAATCCAGCAATTTTTGGATCGTGATTAATCCATAACAAGAGCTATTTGTTAAATATTTTCTTTATTGTGGTGCTTTTAAATAATAATTTTTTTGTTAAAAACCATTATATCAAAAGAAAGGAAGTAAAGAAATGCTATTAATAAAGTGAAACTCAAATTTAATATTGTTTCATTAAATATCGCTTGTTTACTTAAGCAGGTCACCGTTTTCTTCTTGGTTAGGATGTATTTTTTTGGCGATTTCCTTTCGTTTGAGATCAGCGAACGATCCATGGTTTTATTTAATCGTCGAAAGAATATACTTGATTTACTCGATTGTAATGAATATTTTTGTAGTTTTCTATGCAACACATACCCATGTTCATGTCTTCATTTTTCCATAACAGAATTTTTATTACAGAGAACAGGATGAACGATGCACCAGATAATATGGAACAACGTACAAGATGAAATTTATTTGATCTAAATAATGGTTTAGCGTTTAATATTTCATACGTGCTGGATAAGACCCTTTCATTTTTTGTTTTTTGTGTGTATTGCCTTATTTGTTGCTTATCTGCTTGCCTTTCTTCATTGAATATTTTCGTGTAATCAACGAACAGAAGAAAAATATGCGTCGATCGGTACAATATTGAAAGATAAATGCTATAGCCACTGCGCCAGTGTATGATTAGTAATATATACTTGAATCGATGGACGGTGGCGTGACTGGGCGAATGCACAAAAAATAACAGTTGACCACGTAAGCGCAATATTTTTTTCCTGGTTAAATCATAACTATGTGATATCGCGACGATATGATCTATCCACACACATACACATACACCCAACCATGGTGCGGATGCATGCACGCGTTTCGCGCGGCTGCGTGCAGATTGATCGAGCAATATCAAAAAATTATGAAGAACAACAACAAGTAACGACGAACCTATAATTATCGATCATTATGGGGATCTTTTATAAATACAGACACAAAATATTATCTTTCTATTCACCACATTCCCTTGCGAAATGAAGTTGACTTGTAGTTTATCGACAAAATGAAATACAAAATAATTATGATAAAAAAAAACATATTATGTGAATTTATTGTTCAAACACACACGAAAAAAACGAGTTTCTGGGGCGCGATCAATGCAGCACGTATTCGGCTACTAATACTATTCAATTGGATGTGATGATGTTGTTACTGCAAATTTATTTCTGTTTAGAATCGATTATGATTGCCTGATTAATTGAAATGTGTAGTTAAAACATAGTAATTTCTTTTTAGTACGTTGTCTGCGTCTCGTGTATTACAGTGCGCCAATGTAACAAGAAAAAAAAACCGGGTCAGAAACCTCAAGTAAGTCGATCGATATGCATCTCCTTTTGTTTATCGTCGTGATCAGCAGCAGTTCTGGGCATTGTGGCACGTTTTTATTGTTCAAAAAATTCGTCGAAAAGGCACCACAAAAATTATATTCACCAATATAGCATTGCCGGGAGGAGTTGAACTGAAATTGTCACAATTATTCCGAATGCATTAGCATCAATCCATTTATTCGCTATGAATTAATTTTATTTAAATTTAAATTTATGTCGATTCGATACACCAAATTATTTGATGCTTTACTTGTACAAATATCAGAGTTACCGTTTCGTTCCGTCGTTTATTTGATCGAGTTTGTGGTTGTTCCGTTGTCAATGCCTGTGTTCGTGTCGTTTGTTGCAAAGTAACTTTAATTGACTTGCTTTGCTTTTTGATCTACTCTGCTAAATGGACGCGCATTTTCAATTGACAAAACGAAGAGAGCCCAACATCTCATTCGGTCAACAAGAGAAATGAATCGAAAATTTACAGCATAATAAATGGCACTAAATCGATGTCATTCGCTTTCTTTCACAGCAATTCACATTGCATTCGCATTGAATGGTACGATTTTGACTAACCAGATCAACTGATTTGGCTCCGTCTGGTGGTCAATCAATAACAAAACGGTCACAAAATTAAGTCAACATCATCCACTGTATGTATCTATATATATAAAAAAAGAGAAGAGAATTGCAACCAAAACAAACACGTCAATTTGATTCGATAAACGAAGCTGCGTTTGCCTCCTCGAACTCGTACACTTTCGCAGGCACACAAAACGATCGCTCATCCGATCTTTTAGAAGAGAGGAAAAAAAAAAACATTGTTAAAAACAAACAGAAAATGTCTCAATTTTTTTCCCACTTTTGCCGCTGACTGACACATCCATTATGCATTCTTTTACCCCGGCCTTTTTTTCATTCTGCATTTTCTTCTTGTTGCCGGTGTTGTTGTTGTTATTTCCTACCTACGGACGAATTTGTAGTTCGGCCTCGTCAACTTGTGCCGTTTATCAGTGAATGAATTTATTTAAAATAGATCGAACTGAGCGATACATGCCAATCACTTGAAAGACTAAATTATTAGTGATTGTAGCAAAACTGTATTGGTGTATCGTCATCATCATCTACAACAACAACAACATGGTGAACGGTGCTGCTGGATAAATATTACAACACACGCATTGGACTTCTGCCGTTTGTTTCGAAAACAGAATTTCGTTTTCCACCCGAATCATCTATATCAGCAAACCAAATCAATGATGTACACGCAAAAGTCCATAGAAATGTATAACGTTCGCATTTTAAACGCACAGAGTTTCTTCTGTGCGATCTCGTTGCATTGCAACTCCCAATTAAACAACACGAATAAAACCATTCGTATTAGGCTGTCTCTCATTCGAATTGTTTTTGATTATATGAACTGGATTTATGTGTAGCATCATTTCAATGCTGCTGCCGGCTTTCAAAACCAATTGTTCTTTTCGTTTTCGATATTTTGTCGATCAAGTGCACGAAAAAAATAAATTTTCAATGAACATTTTTCGGATTCAACTACCTCAATGAAAATGAAAACGAAAACAAAATTAAACGACGACTTATTTATACGACCATATAATCTGGATATTTTATCAACGCTACTTGTGGCCCCCCGAAAATAATAATAATCGAACGAACGATCATACACAATTACGTGCATATTGATGAATTTATGAAATCAACACAATCTGATTGTAATGCAATGCAATACACACTTTCATTATTATTATTTTTTTTGGCTCTCTTCGTTTCCTTTGAACCCAACCGTGTTTGCCGTGCCCTAAGTACATTGATGCGAAAACGGAACTCATCGAGTGGCCAAGGTAACAGCACGCGGATAATGTTCGTTACGTGATTTAAATTAATAACTTGGAAAACGAGTGATTGATCTGAATTTTCAATTTTTGGTCCATTTCAACTTCATACTATTGACCTCTCAGCTTGAATACAAAAGATTGATGAAATTCATATGAAACTAACCAAAATAATAGTTAAATCCATTTCGTGTCCATCAATGTTTCAAGGTCTCTCCCATTTCAAAATTATCGAAGTGATTTTGATGACGTTGATGAGTGTAAACGAATCTTTATCCATACGAATTGTGAATGTTGGCGGTCGAAAAACACTTTAATAAAATGAAATAAGTTATTGGCAAATTGTTAATGATGTTTCGTTTTTTTTTTCTCGTTCGTTAGAGATAGAGGGATATATTCGGTCAGTGGGGAGAAACCATACTGTGAATACGATAAACGCGTAAACGTTTAGCCGATAAACACGATTAGTTTATTGAGTGAAATTTTTTCAATCATGCTGTGTACCTAATGACCATTGCACATTTGACCCATATCGATATCAGCGTTTCCATAAATTGTGTTTATCTTTTTTCGTTGTTTTGCCCAAAAAAACGTCGATTTTATTCATTTTTAATATTTTTCGCCATTGCTCAGACACATTTACCGTGCACACAAAGTGACTTCTTTCTTCATTTTTCATTTTGATATTTTTCGTCGGAATTTCTTTTTTCTTTATGTTAATTAAGAAATTGTTTCTTGAGATTGTTAACGATTTGATTTTAAATCGTTCGATCAACAGCAGCGACGACATAAAATATACGACTAAATTTCATACTTTATTGAAGCGCGAAAATTGAAACATCGGCATATATATCTCAAAGAAATAGTCGTCTTTTTTTCGAGATTATAAAAAAAAAATGTATTTGTGTCGTATTTGAAAATCTCATATTTCCGTTGAAAATCGTTTATACTTTTGAGCAGCAAATAGACATTGCTTAATTAAATTCTGTTGAGTGGCTTTCTTCATTGGCGTCAGATTATACAGCGGAAGTCGGCTCAAATCCTTAAAATATCTTTTCGACTCATTTCATTCAACACTTGAACCGAAAATCGCTTAAGTACGTTTCGATTGGTCATCGATCGGCTCTCGAAAGTAAAATCCCATTCCAACAGCCATTTGGCGCTGACTGTGCCTTTTTCAACACTTTAACATTCAATATTGACAAGATCATGTGCATTCTATCCAAAATAGCACGTGCATATATTTGTTGTGATCGTTACACACAGAGAGAGAGCAAGCGAGAATGAAATGGAAAGAGAGTCAGCGATGGATTGACGATCAACAGATGTTCGCAAAGAGATATGAACAGCAAATGCACAGTGGCCGTTACCATTGCCGTTCACTCAAACTACCGTTTCATTTCTTGCCTAACACAAAATGATTTATAAGGAATTTTCAGGAACGGCATTCATATCGCGACACAATTCATCCAAAATTGTGCCATGTTTTCTATTTTCCATTCAAGATGTGGGTGTTCTTGGGGTATTAATCAAAGAATAGAACGTGCGTTTCTTCCGATTTACTAGGTTTTTTTTCTTCTCTTCACTTTCATATTCAAAAAAGAAGATTCAATCGCACATGTGCGACATTTCAATTCATTCGACACAAAAAGGAAAATTGAACTTTTTTGACCTGCTACATCGCTGCATTTTTTTCATGGCTGCTGCGATTTCAATGGAAAAAATTAAGTTCAATGATGCAGAAAATTTGATCGAGGGGTCAGTTTTTGAATCGCACTGATTGAAATATTTGTTACGCTCTGGTCCAACATCATATTTTCCAGTGCCAGATCTAATCAGCAGCGTCGAAGTGTAAAATGCAACGGGATCGCAAATGAAATCATGTATAAAAAAACTAAAATAAAACAGACGAGCCGTGTGTCATCAAACAAAAGCGACAAATCCCAATGCAGTTCCTTTTGTGCGTATTCTTCTATGACAGGCAACAAAAGACAGCAATAATAAAAATATTATTTCAGATTTGTAACGGATTTTCAAAACGTTTCTTGTGTGTCGTACGGATTTATATCTCCTTTTTTTGACAATCTCGCTTAGGTTAAATACCATGACACATGAAGATCCATAAAGTTCGAAACAATTAAACAGTCGCAAAATTTATGTGCGCTTAATATATTTCTTGTACCGTTTTTTTCACCTTCTACCAACGTATTTATATTAGGACGAACATAAAGTTCGTAACAATAGAATGAAAAAAAGATAAACGACATGAAATTTATTGAGTTTTTTTGCTGATCTTTTATTAAAATCTTTTCTATGGAAAATACCATTTATTATATTATCTTGGGATGGACATTGATGCTGACCAAAGGTGGAAAAAATTGCCTTTCGCAACGATTGACAGTTTATTTTATGCAGTGACCATCTATGAAAAGCAGAAAAAAGTGTCATTTTTACCACTTCGGTTCATGCATTTCTACCTACGAAAATGAATTGGAAGCGATGCGAATTGCAAGTACTTGCTTGAAAAGACCGAAGAGCAAAAAAAAATCATCGATGGTAGCCGTAGTGGACAGTTTTTCAGTAGCAATCACAATTTTGTTTTTTGTTATTTTTTCTCTACCTCCAACGATTGATCCTTTTCGAAATGACACTTTTTCGCACTTTCGGCAATTCTCTATTGCACGCTCTGTGTGTCTTCTACTTTGTCATTCATTCTCTTTGGCTATTATTTATGTGTTGTAATCTTTCGTTGCGGTCAGTTTTAAAAGTTGTTTCATTGTTCAATGCAGAAAAAAAAACTGCACGTAAAAAAAGGACCGAAATGATGCAATGCGAAAAAAGTGTCAACGAGCTGAATGATGTTTTGTTTGGATTTCATATATCATCGAATCGGATTGTTGATTTGAGCATTGTGCAATTCATATTTATTTGGCCGAATCAAATATCCGTTCCCGGGCAACAATGCAAACTCAGGCAAAATATCAGCAAAATCGTTCGATTTTTTTTCATTAGATTGATTTTGCCCAAAGGTTTTAAATCATTTTCTTTTTCACTCTGGGCATCGATCGACTTTCAATCGGCTCATGATCGATGTGAATCGGAAAATACAATAGATATGAATCTAAAACCATTCAATGGCACAAACAAAGTTCTTAAATTTCTTCCTTTCGAACAATTCCTCCGTCCAAGCAAATTTCCTTGAGTATCAAAATCCAATTGATATTTTGGTATTTACGTGAAATTTGAGTTTGCAAATACATGCGAAAAAAAAACCACAAATATTTTTAATAAAAGGAATTTTCCATTGAAATTGTCCAATTGAGCAAAACAACTATATACGAAGAAGTTGAAATAGATTATGTAATCAAGTTTCTTGACTGGATTTTCTACGAAATAATTTATTTTTCCGCTTAACTTACAGTAAATAATAGAAGCATCAAGTAGACAAACAACAATGCCAAACTCAGTTGCAGAAAAACTTGACTCTCTATGCTATGTGAGTCTATGGAAATCGGATATGGTCAAAAGTATAATGATTTAGAACGTAGTACGTAACAATGGGGATTAATGATGACATTCCGTTACGGAACGAAAAAAAATAATATCTGATGTGAATTCGTTTGGTTCTCAACTTTCTAGCAATTCTTGCATAAAATTGCATTCTTTGTTTACTGCACTGCTGCAAAACCGAATTCCATATAGCAAAGAAGAACAACAGCGTTAAAATGCATAAAGTGTCCGAGATAAATATTGGACGGCAGTTCATCATTTTCATTTTGCAATATTTTGAATGTGTAACGGAACAATGAAGAATTAAAAATTCATTGCTTTGATTAATATATTCGCCAATAAAGTGAGTGCGTGCTCATTCTCTGCAGCCACTTGTGACTTGTCTGCATGTCGATGAGATTCTTCTCATCTTTCTTTTTTCGTATAACATTGATTCACGACGACTTTTTTTTCTTCACTAATTACTCCCTAAATACCGAAAAAAAAAGAATGTGCATTCGATCAGCATGTGTTATCAGTGAGCGCGCGCCCAACACCAATAAAAAACACAATCCACCGTATATTGTGCATGTTATATTGTTAAGTTCGGAACGAGGTAAAGAAATCGTTCAAATTGACAGGCAAGATGAAAGCCATGCCGCTTACTAAATAAGTGTTTAATGCAAGAAGCGATCAATATCAAATGGACAGAGTAATGATTCATTAGCGTCGTCATTCACACATCAATCGATTTAAATACGAAAACTCTGAGAAATTGACTGTGCAATCAAATTAACTCAAACCATTCGGGGTCTTTTGTCTCTCTCTCGACAGAGTCCCTGCGATTTCTGGTTAACCGATTTCGAAAACAAGAAAAACAGCAACAACCGTCCGAAAGAAGAAAAAAAAAGTTCCACACAAAAAAAAAAGATATGTGAAAAAAAACGGTATATTTTTATGATTGTTTTTCAAACGATTATTGTTATAGTTTTTACGGCAATTATGACAAGAAGCATTGAGCTGCCAGCAATGGGTCTCATTTTGAAAGAGGTGAGAGCCACTGGTACAATTTATTAACAATAAATTCATTATAATAACAATTTTTTTTTCTGTGTATATTTTTTTTTGACGATTTCTATGTTCCCATTTAACCCACGCAAACGAGCGAATGAAAAAAAAAACTGTAGCCTTTCATGGAATATGCAGGTTACTACTTCAGAAAGTATTTTTGGTGGTTTTTATAATCCTTTAATTAAGTTGGAAAAAATGCACCTTTGATTTTGTTCCGCTGATCATGCAACAATAAAAATTCACAACGAAAAAACCTCTCCCCACGCTCGAGTTTTAAAACAGTCGTAATGGTCAAGGAAAATGAAATAAATGAACAACGCACTTTGTTCTTTTTTTTATTATTCTTTAACCGTGCATTTATTCATACATATGAAATGCATATTTGGCTCGATGTGATGCTGTTTTATTGTGATTTTGACTACGTTCCAGATAATTAATTGGATGACCGAGGTGTTGCTGTGCGCATTCATTTTTATTGCCATGATATGTTATGTATTACACGTGTTTTCGCTGTAAATTTACTTTTAAAAACATGAATGAGCATTGCTCAAAACACTTACAACGAGAATACGCCGAACGATTTATTCATTTGATCAAATATGCAATAAAAGTCGCTTAAGTGCACCGTTCATCTTTCCGTATCATTTAAATTTAAATGATGAGTGATGAAATAAAAGAGAAATTCACGATTAGGTGCATATTTACGACTCTTGACATGTTATTGTTGTGTTAAAACGAGCAATTTTCCGCTTCGCATTTTATGCAAATCGATGCATGGAATGTATGCAAGAGTCAATTTGTGAGATGAATCTTCAAAACAGATTTTAATGATTTTTAACTTTTATGGGAACCAAATCATGACGTATTTATCAAATGCAATTTGAATCCTTCGATATTCTTTCAAAATAACCACCAAGAACCCAAATTGCTATTACACTTTTTTTCGGAGCAATTTCTTTACAAATGCAGCAAAAAAAATATATCATAATCGAATGAAAATCATAATTTTTTTTATTTATGTTATTAGATGAATCGTAAAAAAATGTTGCGTCAACATTCAATGCAAAGTCAATCGATCAAAATTTATGTTTGCGATAAAATCCAAAACAAAAGACCGACGCAATCGAAATAAACTAGCCGAAAAAAGGAGAATATTCTCAACGTATGAGCAAAGGTCTCCGTTAAAAAAATTGGTTTATTTTACCTGCGAATCGTCTGGCGTTTATGTATAGGCCATTGTTGATTTCCCTTAACGATTCATACCACAGCCAATAGATAAAATACAATCGATTAACTGTGTGTGTTGGCTAGCATAGACCAAGCGAAAGCGATTAGTTCACCGTTCAGTATTCGATTCGTTAGATTGTCTAATATCATGTTATTGATTATCATTTTTCATTTTCAAACAAAAATAAAATGCATGAAGAAAACAGATCGAAGCACAAAATATTATTTCCTATTTCAATCACGTTTGTTCACACGTCTGTGTCATGCAAATCGTTTATGTTTCGACATCTTCGATATTTTTGATGCTTTTTGATGTGTATGTTTTTTCATTCGTTCCATGTTAAAATGTGTGAAACATTTCGTTTAGATAAAGATTGCATCAATGAATTATTCATTTCATTTTAAATGTTCGATTCTTGTTTATATGCGATTTAATTTGAAGATAACACATCAACTAATTTAACTAGTGTTTTGAATGGGCGCATCTTTTCCATAAAGTAGGAAGAATTGATCACCAAAGATAACACACATCGAGATCGAATGCATGCGCCCATTTGATTTGACATGAAAATTCAAAATCCGAAATGTGTTAAAATGTGTGATGCTGCTGAAATTTTTATGATGTTTTCCACGAATTGACGGTTGCATGTTGATGTTTTCAAGAAAGGAACACTCTATCGTTCAGTTGTTCTTTTTTTTTGTATGTGCATGACCTACGAAAAACATGTACGTATTGAGTTACTATGACACCGAAGTTTTCGGGGGCAAAACAGATTTGTTGAGTACCAAATTTGTCAGTAGCTCGTTTTAATTCCGATTTCTGGAAAAACAAATAGGTCGGTGTTTGTTGATATTTCAGCATCGATTTTAACACCAACCTTTCACCGAAATGACCATCGAACCGACAGCTGGTCAGCCGATTTACAACAAGATCGTTGTAAGTGTAATGGAATTATGCTAAGATTGTTATAGCAGTGAATGTCTCAATTTTCAATGCAACCCAGCAGACAAATTGGCAGTTTTCTTCAACGCCCAGAGAAAACAAAAACATTTGAATAAATGCACAAAGTGTTTTTGCACATGTTCGTTCACGATGATCATCTCTCTTCCTATTTTCCTATTCTTTGGTTCTATTCATTGGTCATTTGGGAAATACAATACAAAACGGAACAATGTAATTTGTTTTAGTTTCTATCTATTGTTGTCCAACGATTACCGATCAATATTATGACATTTGTACGTTTGTTTCCTCTTTTCCTCTCTCTTGTGCACATTCGTCTTTTGGCCGAATAGAAGAAGAAATTAGCTCAATAAAGCTTCTTTCCACCTTGTCTATTGTTTATGCAAGAGCTCGGAAGTGCCTACCGCGATTTAGGCTCATTCAATAATAATCCCAAAAAACGGAAATGCACGCATTATCATTTGAATGGTGTTTGTGCAAAAAGAAATATATCAGCAGTCTTTCGACGCCCATATATACCATTTGCAATCACTTCTTGTGTGTGTATATATTTTGGCAATGTGTGGTCATATGTAAGTCTTTTCAAAATGGAACCACTATTATTATGATAGTGTTTTTGTGGGTTGTAATCCTTTGGCGAGTGTGTTTCCATTGAAAGGTGTTTGGGTGCGTGTGTTCTTTATGGATTTTCATTTTCATTCATCACCTTCTTTTTCTTTGTAATAAAATCAATGAGCACATACATACACATGTTGCCATTTGGCGACATTTATGAACAAAACCACTTCGAGCAGCTTACATTCAGATTAAATGTGTTTTATCATCGAAAAATGAACGAGGTATTCTGCGACCGGTTAGAACAACATGTAGCACGTGCAGTCATCCACAAAACTGGAAAAGAGCATTATTTTTCTAACAAAAATCCAAAGAACACACATGACACTCGTTTCGTGTTCATACTTTTTTTCCGAATTCGATTTATATTCAACAACATAGATCGGCATCTGCTTAATTAAGTCGAAATAATGAACAACAAGTCAAACCTCAAAAAGTAATTTAGCGATTCGAATAAAATCGACAAATTTATTTCGTCTTCATTTTAACACCAGAAAAAACACTACAAGAAACAAAAAAAAAAAGAACAACAATTTGTCCCATGTTCGATCAATCGTATTCAAATTAAATTGCATCGTTTTAGTATCAATTCAAACAAAAGTCTTTATTTATGAATGAAATTAAAATCAAATAAAATGAATGAATGCGGTGAACGATTGACGGTGAATTCTTTTACAAAAAAACGCGGGAATTTGTATTTGTCAGACGTTGATTGGATTCAAACTGGTTCCATGTTTCATCAAAGAACATTTTAATTAATCGCCGTCTTTAAATATACCGTTCGGTTCGAAATGAATTCAGTGTATCATTTAAATACACATGATAATTGATAAGCTTCCAATGTTTTGACCGACTAAACAAAAGAACGAAGAGAAAAAAAACGAAAATCAATTATTCACTTTGATGGTCTCAAAGGAAGGTCTTGATGACATTTCAGTAGATTTGTTGCGGCTGTCTTTTATCATTCGTTCACTTCAGTCCGAAACCCGTTCCTGTATTTTTAAAAGTGTTGTACGACCGACATTTGTACAATTGTTTTTAGGAAGATACAATAAAAGACGACACATTTTCGACATCAAAACACAATTCGATTTTGGAAAATACAACATCCGAATGATATCGGTTAATGATGCTACCGCACGAATTAACAACAAAAGAGAGTAACCGCAATTTTTCGATGTGTTTAAGGAAATGCGGAAGAAGGATATTGCCGTTACCGCTTCTATCTGTGTGTATGGGTCTTCATCTGCCGCCAATCTCTTTGATTTTACAGTGACAACCAAAAAGGTTAGAATTAAAATTCAAATTTAATGCCCATTTTCCGTCGACAACCGAAAAGGTAAACACCATCATAATTCTCTTCAAATTACGCTAAAACACCTCATCAATAGGTAATCTGAAATGGATATTATGCGATCGAAGAAAAAAGAAGACGATGAAAAACGTGTGTGGCCATTAATTTTTCGGATAAATGACAATTTACGCTGGCAACGCATACCGAGCGAGAGTCATATCGAAAGAGAATAAGTCGAATCGATTTATTTATTGCATATTCTTGGTTTTCTTAAATCCACTCATCCATCAATGATACCTAAAAAAAAATCGCATCCTTTTTTTAAGATCCTTTTTAGCTTCTCTCTTTTCTATTGTTGATTACATGAATACAAACCAGAAAAACCACAATATCGATGTACATATTTGTACAAAAGAGAATCGTGGCGCAGAAAAAAAAACTTATTTAATTTTCTCTCGATCTCATTGAGCATGCATTTGAACAAACGCATTTGATTTATGTGGATGTATTTCCATTGGTTTTCGGTGGCAAGACCACCTTCATGCATTTTCCCTAACGCTACTGTTCCAGTTAGATCCTGCCGTGCCATCGAATAATTATTTACAAAATTCATTTTATTTATTTTTACTTGAAATCAAACGAATCCTTTGATACTGTGTACCTTGAATTGTGCACAGTCATTGCGAAAGGTTTGTACAATGGAAACGCCTTATGAATTCTCGCTGTTGGAGTGGTTACGCTTCAATGATCTGGCAAAATTCTCAATTTTCAGCGGCCGAAATTCCATCGCGGAATTTGGTTTTAATTCGAATCGAATTCGATAGGCATCGAGTTTTTGTGTGAAAAATGAAAGTGACGACATGAAATCGCATTGTGTCGTCTGATAATTGGCTCGATCAGCGTCTACATCTTTGCATTGAAATAAAATAACAATTAAGATGTTTGCGATTCAACCAATATAGAAATATATCGGTCAAACAATGAACAAAGAGCACAGACGATTCATATCGATGGAAAATTTAGTTTGAAGTTAACCGTATTGAATTCAGTAATTTATTGGCTTATTTGTACAAAATACCAATCGAATTGCTTGGCAAAGCAATATATTACAAAAAAAAAAACCATATCGTCGCTTTATCGGAGCAAGAATTCACTTTGAAGGTACGCCGCGATGTCGGTACGCGAGTTTGATTTTCATTTCGGTTGCCCACTTAAAATACGATTAAATTGCGATTTACACAAACATATCCGGTAATAATAAACGCACCGGTACGTGATCACATCGTATTTTGGGAATTTTGCCGACATTTGTGCACAGATTTTATAAAATGATTGTTACAAATTGCAACTGAAATAGCTCACATTTTTGCGATTGCTTTGGGTTAAGGTGAAACTGTGTCGTGTCTACAGTTTATATTTTTTTTTTCTAGAGCTGCTGGGAATCCAATTTTAAGGTGCGAAAGGATTAAAAAGGTCTATGCAAGCCGTTTCCTGAAGAAAAAGTTTTTTTTCTTTCACTCAGTGCGATCTTTTTCATTTTGTTGATCGACGAACAAAGATTATTTCTCCATATTTGGCGCGATATTGATTCTTCAATCGAATTGAAATGCAGTGTGTGGTTTTTGTTAAAATCGATATGTTTTATAAAATTCATATGAATCGACACCAGTGTGTCGACACCAATTCATTACACGAAATCCAATATTTTAGTCTATTTCTCTATATCTCACCTTCCGATTGCTATTTTTGACGAAAAAAGCAATATTCTTGCACAACCATTCTATATTTAAAGATTTTCCCATTTCAACATTTTGCGGAAGTTAATTTGACACATTTCCTGCACTAAATTTACCTTTCCAAAATTCGTATCTTTTTTTTCGTCAAAATAAAACTGAAATGCAATAAAATACAATGTCGGCACCAAGAAAGGTCTCGAAAATGAAATTATTGTGTTATTAACGTCAGTGTGTCTTGTTATAATGTCATAAAGATGATGGTTTGCATGAGGAAAATGAAGAGAAATGTAACAATTTCATAAATGTGAACTAATATTCGCGCGTTAAGAGCAAGCAAAGACGAAACGAAGCGCCTCTTACAAATTAAGAGAAGGAAACACACAATGTAAATACAATAAATACAGGCTCTGTTAATAATAATTTTCAACACGCACATTCGATGCTGTGTGCTGGCCCAGAAGGACGACACCAAAGCGATAAGAGCAACAGGCTAAATCAACAAATGCTCATAATCTTTGGAGAAAATCACTATGATTTCGCACGGAATTAGTGTCGTTTGCAACAAGAAAATTGGCCACTCACGAAAAAAGAAGGAATTCGGAAACAAAATGACAAACAGATGAAGCGACAGGGCAATTTTCATAAAATATTATGTCAATGTAGTTGAGTTAATTTTTATTACTTTCACATTGCCGCAATGAAACTGCAAGTTCGGCTGAAATAACCTCATTGGAATGAGAGTGAATGCACGAAAGATGCAAAAGATATTGCAACGAAATTGAGGAAAAGTATCAATTTTTTTTCCCAACATAAAACAAAAAATGAAACACACATTCGGGCGTTAAGAAATCGGTGGCTGTTTGTGTTTGCATTGCGCCAGCTTGTAAGATGTCATTGAACATGATTCATGTCGGTCGATCGGTCGACACATATATAAAATTGAATGATGTTCAAAACGGTTCGGCATATCCCGTTGAAAATGTTGCAACATAACTGTTATTACTAATGATGTTGTGGCCTGGCGCTAACTAACTTGTACATTTGCACATATCATAACCATTTCGAGGCTAATTTTATGACTTTGTTATTTCTTTAGTAAAAAAAAAATGTGGCTATAGTATGCGAGTTAATGTGTACAGATCAAATTTTTAGTACACATGAAATTCTTGGTAAATGTGATTGCTGGCAGGAGCTCATCTTCGAATAAATTTGATCCATTAACATGGCTAACCAATTATTTGGCTCAAATGAGAGATAAACCGTAATTTTTCTCTTGGTCACCTCATGTTTTGCCGAATCTTATATTTATATACATCAAATCAGTAAATATTTCATCTTTCAGTGGAAACTCAGGCGGTTGTTGTTGTTTGCCATGTCATTTCAAGAAAAAGTCAATTTTGCTCTCAAAATTTGGGCTTTGGTTTTTCATTTTAAAAGAGAAATCGGCGTACACACTCTGGCAGTAAAATGGTCAAAGTGTTCTCTTCCCAACATGTGGTCATTAGGCACTAAAGAGACAACATCAACAACACACAAAAAAATGCTGACAAGTATCATGTTACCGAACCAAAATTGCTCTGGAAAATAAGAAGCAAAAAAACAAATAGAGCGAAAATAAAAATAGGCATCGTATTATTATTTTTTCGGCTAATGATCGAAGATTTATGCTTTTTCTATAGAAACACTCATTAAAATGATACATATAAAAATTGTACCAAAATGCATTGGACCATCAGATTTTATGTCAAATCATTTTGTTGAAAATGCATTTTATTTATTTTCTGAAAAAAGGACATTTTTGTATGATGCCGCCCGATAAACACTGATTGCACCCTTTTGTTTTTCTCGATAAAATCATATTTTTTTTGCATTGTTTCCAAACATCGAAATAATTTGGCCAAATGTGATTTTCAACAAGAACGAAACAGATTACTCTTTTGATTGCAAGGATTACATGTTATTCGATCCGAAAAGTTAAACGCTTAATTATTTGGAAAAACATTTTATTCGAAAGGATTACGATTCATTTTACTCGATCAATTTGAAATGGCCCAGTTTTTGGTAAAAGGATTACAAGTTATTTCTATTGTTGCATTCGATATCAGATTGATTTTTTGCACAGGCAATTTGATCGTAGGAATTTGCAATGGAATGGAGTTCACCAACAAGTTCAGATCATAATTCTTTTTTATAAAATAAGAGTAAATGCAATAGTTTGCCTCTCACGTCCCATTTTCTTCATAACTAAAAAGAAAAACCGCTAAAAACCAAATCAATTTCAAATGAAAATCAAATTGATCTCTCGTTTCAGCTGTCGATGTTATAAATTTTTTTCGGTATATCGAGTAGAATTAAAAAAATAGTAAAAATGTAATATATCATCAAGTTGCATTGAAGGCAAAAAAAAAAATACTCTGAAATATTGAATATGACAGAATGAGAAGAAGCCTCCGTGCAACAATGGATGACTTAATACAAAAATCGGATTTCGATTATTATTGCGTGTGTGTTTTGGTGTATTTTCCTTCAGTCGTAATTCGATGGGCGTTTGTCAATCATTGCAAACATGTGTGTATGTGTCGTGCGTTTTATGTACTATTTGTGCCGAGAACAATGCTTTGTGCGCCACCAAACAAACAAATCTATCGTGCCATAAAACATGTAACAATTTTTTTTATGTATTTTTCTAGGCACACATCTCCTGGAAAACATTAAAGAAATTAAAATAATAGAAATATCAGCAATAAAGTAAACGAAGATCATAAACCACATGCAGTTCGAATGTGGTATAGATTCATCCATAGATTGAGTTGACTTGATCCATAGTTGAAATTTCATTTATGGTATTTATATTCTATCCATTACAATTCTCTTTTTTTTGTCAAACCAAAAATTCTCCAGGCGATGCATTTAAAATGATACGTTTTGCTTTGTTCATTCTATTGATGAATTTCTTTAGTTTTGCATAAAATATTGTATAATAGATCGTAAACAATGCCGCTGTTGCTCATTGTTTCGATGCCATTGAAAATGCATCAGTAAATGACATCGAACCAAGTCGATCTATGCAAAAGTGTGAAAAAGTTGTGTCTCTTTTCAAAATTATCAATGAGTATTCAATGGCCATTGTCTTCGGACTCAGTGTCCAGATTGCATATTATTGTGCTATTGCAGTTTTTTTTCTATTTGGATATAGAGCTCATCACATTGTGCACAAACAATGCCAATATTCCATTTGACATCTTCTTCAAATCTTTAGTTTTCTTTCTTCGTCAATGTTTCTTTTTTGTTCAATTGAAATGGAAAATGCTTGGACTCATCATCGAATTTTGGCAACAAAAGTGAAGCATTCAAATAAAGACGATAATTGAAGTTTAGCATCTTAGCAAAAAAAATGAAATCTTCTCTCTATCTCGTACAAAGGTTCCATTAGTGCTGCCAAAAATGTATTCGTTTTGTTTGAGATATATATATTTTAAACACCTAAAAAAAAAAAGATTCTATTTCTTTCGGTAGATTTAAATAAACTTGCAAATTAAAATCTATTGAAAATTCGTTCGAATGCTTTCAATGGACGTGCTTTGAGGTGATTGTGCAAAGAGGTGTCTATGATTATCGTATTTGCAAAATCTTAATGGACACAACGATGACTGATCACATCGAATTGATATATTGCAATGAAAAGATTCGGCAATGCTTTGAATTTCAACCACAATAAAGAGATATTTGCCGAAATGTTCGATCATTTTATTTCCAAAGATATTTTCGCTTCGGCGCGTCCAACATATATAATTCTATATATGAAAAGAAAATAGGTGTGATTCTCGGAAGCATCATCCAGTATGGTTTAAATTAATTTACATAATTCATCATTAAAACCAGTTCAACCATATTATCTCCGGCGAAAAAAGGATGAAAAAAGGGACAAGATTGAATGAAGAGAGAGAAAAATCAGTTTGCATTCAAAAATGCAGTTAATGAGGTAATGCCCATTTCCGTAGTGACGACGTACGACGACGATGCGCACGTTTCATAATGACCATAATTGATAGTAGAAAATGAGCAGATGATTTCGCTCATTTGGCTCCCTAATATTCTATCAAATATCATCTTTTTACTTAAAGACGGCGCTTAACATGTAATTATCGCAAAAATAGAGCTCGTCGTCTTTGAAAAAAAAAAATGAAGTGTGTCTGGTTTCATTCGTCTCAAAAATGAATTCATATGCATCTTTGTTTGAGATTGTAAACAAAAAAAAACTTTCCGGCTGCGATTCTATACAATGCAGAAAAACAGTGTTCTTCTTAGGTAAAAAATGGCACGATCCGCTTGTCGATTGGGCAACGTGTTAAATTATAGGTTGTAATTGTGATGATCGTTTTTATGAATTGTAATTGTGACGAAACATGTTTTCATTCAATCGCTCACCGACGAACCTTCTCTGCTAAACTCAATCTCTTTACCTTAAATTGTGTCACACATTGTATACAATTGAAATGGATCGAATACAAAGTAGATGACATACGCGCGCGTCAACTGTGTTATTCAATACTTTTGAACACTTTCTGTATCCTCCTACTTCCTCTAAATAGAAGTAAAACGATACAATCAACATAGAGAAATGTTGCAGCCGATTTCTCTCTCTCTCTTCCTCTCTCTCTCTATATTTCGTCTAAATTGCATAGGGGCCGTTAATTTGAATGTGAGTTGAAAAATGTTGCAAGCCAGATTCGAATGCCGACACATGAAAACCGGGTGTTGCTGGTAAAAGAGTTGTTAACACGTGTCCATCAAACGGGTTTTCTTTTGTATAAAATACACATAAGCGTGCTTTGATTTTATGATATTGACACAAGTTATAATTAAATACAAGATTTATGCCAAAATGCACAATTCCATACTGGAATTTCAACTGCATACCTTTGCATTCAAACTTTTTTCAATGTCAAAATTATGCAAGGAAGTGGAAATACGACTCACACTCGTAGAATAAATTCAAATCTATAATTATAATGTCGTATTTCTGGAGAATTCCGTCTTTGTTGCAAATCGAAAGACGTTTTGATTCAATGGAATTTCATTTTACTTTTTTTTTTGCAGCAATTGAAAGCAGCAATTTCTATGGCAAACAATAAACTGACCATTTTCGTTCAATTCATTCAATTGGTCCATTGGGTATTCGAATATTGTAAGCATCCTTTATTTCAGTTATTATTCTATTATTTTAGAATAAAGTGTTTACAAAACATGAGTTTACATTGAGTTGAATCAGTGCCATGCATTTAATGAGCACCACAATGAGTGTAATGCCAATGTGAGCAATGATTTTTTTCTTATTCTTCGTTGTGCGTGAGCAATGAATATGCTTGTTCCTGGAAGAAAATGAAAATTCTTCATTTTGAGCGATGCTGCAGATAGGAAAAGAAGAAAAAAAAGATGATTTCAATGAATTGATCTCTTTATCTCTGAATAACTGCACCTCTGGGCACTTTTTTGTTATGACCAATGATCACTATCTATTTGGGTGGCAAACTAGAATGGCCAATTCAAGTGAGTTGCAAATATATACACTGAATGGCATCTATTTGTGTGTTTATACTTATTTGTCTCGAAACAATTATTGGTTTTCATTTCTGTTATGTCTCATTTTTGCGATATGATCATTTTACCGAATGTTTAAAAGTTGTGTTGTCTCAATTTGGTGTTGTTTCCAAAATACAGCACACCAATCAATAGATTGTTTATGTTTTGCTGTATTGTTTCTCGCACCACAGGATTTTTTTTTTCTCTCTCTTTTTTGCAGATTCTTCCTTGTTTTGCATTTACGATTGGGACCACAACGACGATAGGAGTGATCAATGTTTATATTTATTATTATTTCAATTTGGTTACACTTTTTCGTCTACAGATTCTATCTGTGCAGTTCGTTAGCAAGTAAGAGACCATTTTTCACAAACAGAAATTGAAAGAAAAACAAAATATTGTTCAAATATACCAAACAATCGTTACTTTGGGCTAGACAATGTCACCCATTACCAATACCACATGCCCACCACAAAAGATCCTATAATTCTTATTCTACTTTAGTTCTCCTTTCTATTCACCAGAATTTCGCGGAATACAATGGTGCATAGATCACACCACGTGTTCACTATCATTGATTTGGGCTGCATGTATGACATAGGCGAAAACATCACAAAACCACCATCGATGCCATACTCACATTTCAGCACACAACGACTTTGGCATTGCGTTTAACCATTAGAAATTTATGCTCTTCGTTTTTGAACAGCACTGGTTATTTTATACGGTTATTTTTATGTGTGGTTCGAGTTTATTTGCACAGCAAATTTTCGAATGTACTTAAAATGAAAACAAAAATAAAATTAAAATAATGTGCTAAATTAACCGTGCCTCTTCTTCAAGAAGTGCATATAAAATATTTATTTATGTTTTGAATATTCACACTCGATGAAGACCTCACACCTCTGCCGAGAGCAATGATTTGAGGATTTGCTATGTTAAAATCAAACAATGATACATTGTTAACATTCTTTTTTTAAATTGTGTGACTCAGTTTGAAATTTCTTTCTAACCGAACTGAACTAAAAAGACAATTAAAATTAATGCCACAATTTCAAATCCAAAACCGACATTATTATGATTTTTTTTCTTTCTCTTCAAGTTAACGAATGCAAAGGAAGAACACCAATCGAGATTGAAAAAGTGGAAGGAGTAGCGGGATGCCATTTCCTTATTTCAAAACATAAACACTGTTGGATTTGAGTTGAATAATGGTAAAATCGAATCGAAATCGGATTTTATATTATTTAGCACACCTTGTGGACACATGCCAGCATCATCTAACCTCGTTTCAATGCATTGAATTAGTTCCGACTCTCATTGCAATCAATGCATGATTAGATTCCATCTATTATGATTATTTTTTTCAAAAAACATTCTTCAAACATCCGAAATTCATTCACAGTCTTTCGTCATTGATAAAATGTGTGTGGTGTTGGAGTGTAATTTTTCGATGTGTCACGCCGGCAGTCTTATAGTCGTCACTTCGTGCTGAGCATCAATTGCACAATGCAACTGAAATAAAAATATCACTTGTGGTTGCACATTCGAATGTGCAAAGCAAAAATTAAACAAAAAAAGACCCAAAGATTTGCAGATTTGATAGTCAAAGAGATTATAACACCTTGACCCGTATCCATGTGCTTGTGCATTGCATGCGACAAAAGTAAAGACACACAGTATGTTTTGGTAAATATTTCTTGGTCTTTCATCATTCTTTTTCTTCGTTGTTGGCAGTATGTAAAATTGACAAACATGGATATAATGGATCATTAAACGAACTTTACGAGGCTAGACGAATGGTTTTTTCTGCCATGTCAACCGCTGTGCAGGAGACGACGAAACAGTATAGTTCGGTTAACAAACTCATTTTTGCAGTTTTTCTTTAAACAAAAAATAGAAACATTTTTTTCTGAATGATCAAGAGGCTCTTTGTTGCTAAGTACCTCTAATTTGGATGTAAGACTATAATTTTGTGCACTACCGACGATTCGAATGTGTGGCAATTTTTATGTTTTCTTCCTATCGGATATGGCTTTGGTTTAGCTTGAATTTATCTTGAATGGCATCGAAACTCACTAGGTGATACACATAGGTTTACATTACTCACCCATTCTTAGATCGTTGAGGACACATTTAATGATGCAACCAGACAAGACTTTTTGTCAGTCTTCTTTCGCTCTAGTAAATGTATTGCGGTATTACAATAATGTTTAAACAATCAGATTTGAGGTATTTAAAGTTTTCAAGCTCATCTTTTAATTTCGTGCTTAAGACTGAAATTAGTTCATTACACTTTTATTTATTTTTGTTTGCGTGCGAGATAAAGACAATAGAGGTACTTTTCGTTAAAAATGTGAAACAAAGATTCTAGACCTCTATATTTGAAAATTGAAATATGCAAATCATGCAGGTATTTTCATCCTTCTCAATGAAAAGAAGTGAAACATTGCGTCTTCCTTACAGAGATAAAAAAAAACACACACACACACAAAAGAGATCGGGGCAATAATCGAATTCACAGGAAAAGAGATTGTTTATTGGTACGATCGAGTGCATTAATGTTAAAGCGATTACACGCGTTCTGTTCCATTGATGCGTAACTCATCAAATGAACGACTGCGTCTGAACAGACATGCACCGGAAAGTTCTGATTGGAAAATTGAATGTAACGAAGATGTGATTTTCCATTTCAACACTTTTTCTTTTCTTCATCATCTTAATCGCTGCTCATTTTCGAGCATTTAAATTAGGAATTGACCGCAACAGGTAATACGATATTACCATGTATTATCAATATATATTCAGTCTGATTTTCGGTCAGTAAACAACTGCCACAACTCATTCATAAGCACTTGCCGTTTGTTGAATTTGTTTATTTCGTTTTGTTTACCTTTCGGTTTCTTTGCCGCTCTTGATTAGTCTTAATCTCATCAACTATGTAATGCCATAAATATCGTGTCCGCCAGTGTATCTCGATCGGTGAGTGTCTGTGTGTGCATGCGCTAGTGACTGTAAAACAATTGTGTTGTATGTGCACCATAATGTACCATATAAAATGTTTATTTGATTTTTTTTTTCAGTTTTGATCTTCCTTCCTTCGGTCGATTTAAATGTTCACAGTAATTTAATAGCTCGCGTTTTCATGCGCTAACGCGTTATACTGATTACAATGTTTTAGTGTACTTTTCAGTTGTATGTGCATGGGCAGCTCAACTGGATTCACATTGGCATTTCAAAGAAATATATTAAGACGAGCCAGTCGTCGATCGAAAGTTTAATGACGATGCTACTTTTACTGTTTGAGAATGATTTTATTTTCGAATAATTATGATGTTAAGCGATTTCATGTCGAACCGCGCGCGCATTCATGTTAAAATGAAATGAAGCGCAACATAAATTGAAGCGATACAATTTCAATCGTCGAACCAACAACAACATGGTAAAAATAACTATTTGCGAATCGATTAAAATCCATAAATATTCATATTTTATTTGTTGATCGCGCGCCAGCCTGGCCCAATGCAAATTTTTTTTTTACGAAAATTGAAATGTTTCGGTTTGCTCATTTCAACTTCTGTCTTTGTCTTTCTGATGCCCCGAATATCGTAAAATATATACCGAAACAAAGGCTGCATTCATGTGGAAACGAAAAGTAATAATAAATGTATACCAACGGGCAAGGAAATGTGATGCAGAATAGTGTACAATAACGAAAAAAATATAATATTGACTCAAAACGTGTGCTAAATTGGAGCCAGTTTTTATGAGATGAGCATTCCAATGCAACCACCGAGTTCAACGATTTTTCTTGTTGTAGTGTAATGGCGCAATTTTTCATTATTTTTTGCATATTTTTTCTTCTGTTTACGACATACAATGATTTTTAGATAGGATAGATGCGAAAGATCTCCGCAAGATCCAGATCCAAGCGTGCGTACGCTGCCGCATGATGCATACATATATAATACGCACGCAAATTCGTTATTCTTATTTCCCCTTCTTTGATTCGCATGCCATAGCATTACGGAGTAAGGAATGTATGTATCATGCGGCTACGTACGCACGCTTGGATCCGGATCTTGCGGAGATCTTACGGATCTATTCTATCCAAAAATCATTGTATGGTTTACGAACATTGATTCGTTGTCATTTTTGAGTTCTAAACATGAATCGATTGTCCATCATAACTTAAAATCGATGCTATTTTTGTTTGCATATTCATCGTATCTCATAGGATGCGGGTAATCACTTCATCCTTTAACACGATTACCATGATGAGTGAACAACACAATCGATAATTGTCGTTTCATTCACGTGAATTGCGTACAAAATAAGTGTGTATCTTCTTTATCTTCTTATGCAGGCCTCTCTAATGACTCTCTACAACTACTACGATGACCATGTAACATTATCCATTTGATTCCCACAGAATTTGCTGACGTGAAGAGAATGAACAGCAAACGATAAGGCAAACGATAAGCACAAAATCGAAGCGATGATTTCAATAACTAGCTGCAAATAAGTTGCCGAAAAAATGCCAAAACTCACGGATCATTGATCGGTTCGTTTATCGTTGCAACACTCAGTTGCAACCGCAGCCCAATACAATTAGAAAAAAAAATTGACGAAATAAATTATCATTCATTGAATAGGTTGCGAATAATGCATTCAAAATTACGGTTTTCGAAAGTCCGTTTTGATATCCGCGTTTGCTGACAAAAATGAAAAAAAGAGAAGTGATCACGATCAATATCAAAGGCTGCCGATAAAAACCGAAGTAAATAATTGACCATCAGAATTAATATAGTCAACGAGAGAACGACCGATCCGTTGAATTTATATATGAGACGAGAAATGATCATAACAATAACAACCGCATAAGAATGAGAATCGGTTAGAGAGAAAAAAAGACAAACACAGAGAAAAAGAACAACAGGAGTAGAGAGACGTCAGCCAAAACACAGAAAGTGTGATGAGCATGAAATAACAGCGACGAGAGCCATTCAACAATCATCAGAATCATTTGTTTAGATTCGAATTTTATGCAACGGCACGTATATGTGTATTCAGTTTCGGTTTTAAGTGCGCGAATCCATGCCATATGAAACATAATAATCAGTGCAAAGCATGCTCTTTTCACCGTTCATTTAAGTCAAATTCATGCTTCAATACAGAACATTTGACGGGCTTCTATCATATCATCTTATTGCCAAGGTACTAATCACTTTGTTCGTGTGCAAAAAAGACACACTCACACACAACGACAACGGACAGACAGAGTGAAACGGCGAAATGAACTTATACTTGAGGCTCAAGTCTTGAGCTAGTTGCAGCAAAGCAAAATGAGTATCGTCTTCGTTGGACTTCTTCGGAAGGATCGTATTCAAGAAATGTTCAAGCATAATAAATGATGATTCGTTAACCTCTTCTGTGTCACGGTGTAAGCATCGGCCAAAATATGCGGCAACAAAAATGCAAGATTGTTTTTGCGTGTATTTTATCGCGTTCCATATGTTATGCACACTTTTACAAACAAAAAAAAACGGAATAATGAAAAATCGGAGCGAATGTCAAGGCAACTCTTTAGCAAACGATTCCTAATTGGTCAATTTGCTTTTAATTAATATAGTTTTAACAACAAGAAGTATGAACGAGGCGTTTTGTATCGCTTCAAATTTTTCGTATACGCTGCGCTGACCAAACTAATGACAAACAAGCAATTCAATGAGTTCGTTTGCTTTGCACACATCAGCAATGCTCAAAAAACACTACATCATCAGCCATGCGCTATAAAATGAAATGAGTTCTCAATCGAAATTCAGTGTGTATGTTTTTTTTTTCGATGTCGTTCTCATGCCGGCAAAAATGACAAAACCACAACACTTTGATGTTGCTCACACCGACACCGAAAAGTATAGGCATTTAATTTATAACCTGCAGCCTCAAAACAAGCCGATCGTTTCTTGTTTGCATAATGTATAACAAATGTCCATTGGTTAAAAGCCATTAATTATGTAAAGTGATGCTGTTGCGGGTCTGAATTCAACTTAACTTGAGAGAAGCAATTTTATGTGTGCGCTGTGACTGAATTACAACTGCGATTTTTAGGCGGTTCGACAGCTAGAGCGTCATTCGTTTTTTCAAGCATTTAAATCGGCGAATAAAGACATCCTTTTTGTTAATTAGAAGGCGATAAATTGGAATTTCAAGTAAGAAAATGAAATGAAAAACACAGTGGTTAATTTTTTCGAGCATATTTGGCAATTGTACATTTTTTTATTTTCGAAATATCTTACATGGCTACAAATCAATTTAAATAGTTTCTCTGACAAAGAAAAAAAAAACATTCTCGCATACTCTCTTATGTCTTAGTCCTAAAACGAACAATTTTAAATCAGGCTTTTTTCACTGGCGAGTTTATCTTGTTTAAGTATACAATGATCTATTCCCTATTTCCAAGTTTTACAAATGTGTGCGCAATTTTTTTTTCGTTTTTTCTTAAATATTGTTGGATTTCGAATCATTAAAATATTTAAAAGGCACATTTTTTTTTTGTTAAATTTTGTTCAAATTTAAACTGATCATTTATACTTATCGTACATGGCTTTACAAAAATATTTAAAATTAAAGGTAAACATTTTACGAACTTGTACTAAACAGAAACTTAAAATACAAAAACGAGGTAATTCTTTTGGAATGACTAGATAACGTGAGCTAGATGATGTTTTTCGTCTCACTGTTGTTGCCACCAGGTAATCGCATCCAAAAGATCATCTTCGTCTGGTGATTCCACATTATTATAAGAATCGTACGTTTCGTATTTGTATGTTGTTGGTAAAATATAATTTGAATTTCCGACCGATGAATTATCGGATGAATACGATGGTGTTGGCGATGCTGATGATTCGGAACATGGTGGCGGTGGTTGAATGCATTGTACTGGACTTGGTGAATAGTATGAATTACTTGATGTCGATGATGATGTTGAGTTCGATGAAGCACTTAGCGATTCCGTATCACTGTCGTCCAAAATTCCTTGCAAGCGTCGAATGTATTCAACAGCCAATCGCAATGTATCCACTTTGCTTATTTTTTTACTAGCACCACGACCACCGTTTGATAGTTGTGTTACCACATCAGGTGGAATATGTTGCCGTAAATTATTGAAACCCATATTGACTTGTTTCACACGATTACGTTCACGGGCATTTCGACGTTGAACGGAAGCTGGTTGAGTTGCTGTGAATGCCATTTGCGCGTATGTCATCTTTGATTTTTTGCTGTTGCTCATTGTGCTGCTGACACGATTTAGCTGATTGTGTTCGGCAATTGATGGTGGTGCTGGAGCGATCGGTCGTTTGGCTAATTTTGCCATTGGAACAGTTTGCATTTGATGATGTGGTTGTTGCGAATGCATATGGTTCATTTGTTGCGGGTGCTGGTGCATTAATGTTTGCTGATATTGTTGAATGTAGGCGTTTTGGTGCATCATTTTGTCGATTGATTTTTTTTTCACTTTTGGAAAGAAAAAAAATTGTACGAAATCACTTATTTAAAAACTAGTTTGAAAGTCAGTTCAAAATCACGCTTTATTTTTTAGAGAACAGATTTATTTTTAAAAAAAAATTGAATGACGTCGTAGACACTTGGTTGATTTTTTCGATCAAACACTTTACTTTATTTTCTTTATTTCTTTTCGAAGTTTGAACTTGATATTGAAAAGAGCGAACAGTGTTAACTTGTCGAGAGCTATCCACAGAATGAAACCCTTCGTCGCAAGACCAACGATTATGTACTATTTCTCTCTACCTGCTGTAGCCTGTAAAAATTCTATTCGGTGTGTACGGCGAATGTGACGATATGTGTAGCATACACATTGCAATACAAAAACACGCTCCTTTTTCTACCTTTTGCCTTGATTTCATTATCCCCACTCCAACGTACAGTGTTTGAACGTCACAGCAATACGCTCAACTGAAATACGATCGCACGGACGAAGAGACGCATAAAAGAGATCTAAACGGCTTGTTGTCTACGGTATACGAACGAAAGAGGCTCTAGAGAGAGAGAGAAGGAGAGAGAGAGCAATCCAAATAAACGAAAAAGATTTAAGGTACACATTTACACATGAAGAGAGGGATATAGAGAGAAAAACGCAAGCTGCAGCGGGTGTTGTATGCAACGCACTGCATCTTACCATGGTTAGTGCATCTTATGGTTGGTTAGAATCAGCACACAGATCGAAGGAGAAATGGTTTTGATTGTGCGGGTGCATATATAATACAAACCTCGATTATTTAGCAGATGCATAGGAAAATGTTCAATTATTATGATCCTGGAAAAAAACGATCGAAAAAAAGACGAGGTATTTCATTTCTCATTGAGACTTACAAGTCGCTTTAATTTACATAAATAGTTTCTCTGGCTAAAGTGTTTTTTTATATAAACAATGTCTTAATCCTATAACGAACAAAAAGTATGTCTTAAAAATTAGATAATTTAAATGTTTCACTGGCGAACTTATTGTATTCAAAAAGTGATCTTTTATATGAAGGAATCATGCAAATGACGCAAAACTTTGAAATCCTTTTTTTTCTTTTATAACATTCGATTCGAAATCAATTTTCATATGTTTTAAAAAGGCACGTGGTTTATTTTTTTCATTTCATTTGCTTTCAAGTTTAATTAGATCAAAATGAAGCTGTTATTACAATCAATAGTACAAAATGTTGTGAACTTAACAAAACTATGGGTTTTAACTTAAAGGTTAACATTTTATTAATTATAAAAACTTAAAATATAAAAAAGAGGTAATTCTTATGGAATGACTAGATATCGTCTTCATCATGCGTGTACAATTCCGAAAATTCCGTTCATCAAAAGGTCTCTTTTCTCTGATCTGAATTTCTGCAAATAAAAAATCAAAAGAAAAATCATGGTCAATTAGTGAATGGTATAGCATTTGTTGTAATGGAAAGAGTTAACAATTTATTTACTAAAATGATTTATCGTTGTGTGATTACGAGGTACCGTAAAGTAGATCACACTTGAAATTGATTCGATGCATTGTGTTATCATTTATCAAAAAAGAAATATATCTGCATTTTAATGCGAAATAATAAATATCATAATAACATTTTTGACATTGTTATCAGTTGTGGAAGTTGTGTGAAATGATATTATGCTGAATATGTGCAGCGTTGAGCCGGTTTACGAGAATCGAAAATGCTGGCGAATTGTTGGAATAAAGAGAAGCAATGAAAAAATCAACAGTGTTCACTCGCACTCTGCACTTGGATTCTTTTGGCGTGAGCGCAAACGCGCGCGACTCTTGTCATTAAAAGACAACAAAAGAAGTCACACAGTTGGAGCGAGGGAGAGAAGGAGTGCGAATGGATACCTGCATGGCACCGTACGATCAATGAATGATAAATACTGAAACATGTTATATGATCACCCAGTACAAACAACAACTATCGCGCGCGCTCGTACTCTGTTACACACTCGCTGGACTGAGCCGAGTTCAAGTCAAAACAATTTCTTTTTCTCTTCTTTCCACGGCAATTTCAATGATGTGAATTTTTGTTGAATTTGCTGTTTTTTTTTTTTTTGCTGCATCGTTTCTCGCTCTACAGAAACTCCTAGCCTGCGGATCATTTAATAGTTCTTCTTCCGAAGCTGTGAATCAAGTGCAATGCGTTGCACATAATGAGAGAATATGCATAAAGTCGCTATACAGCAGCGGCGGCAGCAGCAGAAGCGACGATAAAAATATAATCCGGTCGAACGAGAGAAGATAACATAAAGACGAAACATGATGATGATGATGATGATGATGGTGTATATTTTTCAAGAACGCGATTCGGGAAAAAATGCGTTTGCCTCAGCAAAAAAAAGCAGCGAAGAAACAACGACTACGACGACGAAAAGAAAGAAAGCAAAAATACAAAACCGCACACAAGCAGCCACAACTTCAGTTGGAACTTGTCGTTCGATGTGAAAAGGAAGCGACAGCAAACAAAAAGCAGCACTCGATTGAGTGCTCGTGATATTCTAGGCGCATTTTTTTTTTGCTCTTCGTTCATTCTCGCTTTATAATCACATATCACCGTCAACGACTGCAGTCGTACGTAATAAGATCAATACACACACACGACTGTGATCGAATGCTACTCCATCATTTAATCATAGTTTTGCGTGGTGAATGAAATCCGCGTCAAGAGCGAGAGAACATAGAAAACGAATGAATGGGAGGAAATTGAAAACGGTATGTAAAATGATTAGCAAATAGAAGCATCGAGTAGCACTACAAAGGATTCGAACATTTCGAATCGAATTGATTGATGTGCGTCTGAAATATATTTCTTTTTTCTCGTCGTCGTCTTGAGCTAGGGCAGTTCTCTCTATTTTTAACTATGCTATGAATGCGCATTTATCGACATTGATGTGAAATTTCATCGTTTGTGGTTTTTTGATCTCATCTTGATTGATTCGAATGCATTTTTGATTGTTTTGATTTTACAATTTCATCGATAAAATTAAAATGCTTTTCAATTTTTGTTCATTCCAAAACACTTCGAACCGTTTAAGTGAAATGGGAAAACAAAAGCGTTTTCATGGAATGCATGGTGAATTTGCGTCAAGTTCATTTTCGAAGCGAACAAAGGACCTTTTTTCTTTATTGAAAATAAGAAAAGAAAAGTCATTTGAATTTTTTGCACTTTGACATACGAAGCAATTTTCGTTTCTATCGAATTTTCTTCGCGCGCTGTCCGAAACAAAGAGAATCGTTTAAAAATGAAAAACGAGCAAAATGTTCAATGCTAGATTACGGCACAATGAACTGTGCTGTAGTTTTTTTTTGACAAACAAAGATCGCACCATGATCGTACTACATCCCATTTCTCTCTCTTCCTCCCTCTCTCTCTCTCTCTCTCTCTCTCTCTCTCTCTCTCTCTCTCTCTC
>NW_022198046.1:8586646-8753188 GCF_009176525.2 Contarinia nasturtii
TCTCTCTCTCTCTCTCTCTCTCTCTCTCTCTCTCTCTCTCTCTCTCTTGATGCATTTATCTTGAATATATTTTATGACAATAAAACACATCAATGTATGTGTTTTGAAAGATCAACAAATCTCAGATGGAAAATCCATTGAAATCAACTCAGTTATGGTCTGTTCGTTCTCTCTTCAATTTTTGTTTGTGCGCGCGCAGGTAAATTTTTCCGTTGTGTGTAGTGAACAAAAAGAAGCAAATACTCTATTTTATTCGAGACTCATTTTTTCAGAGTTTTTCTTCTTCTTTAATGGGAAAGATAAAACAGAAACCCCGCTTAGTCTTTTTTTTCTTCGTCTTCAGTTCTCTGTGCATCGCATTTTGTTGTTGTGCAAAACGGAATCAGACAAAAAAAAATAACATCAGCAATATACAAATCGGTATGAGCATAATGAACTTGGATCATAATCCGAAAATAAAACAAGTTTTACTATTTAAGAGCATATCTCAAATCGTTGAGAATAAAAATTCGTAGTAATAATGCGTAGTAAATTTTTTGTGTGTGAGAGCGATGTAAAGAAAAACAAATCATGGAAATGACGACGAGAAAAAAAAACTTTGAATTGGAATCATTGATTTAGAACAAACGCATGAACAAAAAAATGAGATTTTTTTTGTTAGAATATGGCACACATATAGGATCATAATGCTCGGAAGAAATATTGATTTTTTTCATGACTGTCAACGCGTATACAAAAAAAAAAACGTTGAATCGATTGAATGAAAAAATAAAAATGTTAAATGTTCGAACTAAAAAAAATAAATGTCAGCCCTAACAATGTGATGCAGAAAGCAAAAGTGTGGCCTTTGTCATGTGAGATTTCACTTTTTATAGCGTAGAATTTCGTTGAAAATATAAAATATCACGTAACACAAAACGATAAATCACATGGAATTCAGGATGAAAAAAAAAACGACTACTTGTACGATGAAAATTTGAATTTTTTTTAGTACATACCTTGTGTGTATTGACGACATGTGATAGTGTTTGGCAGCATAGCATCGGTTGATTTTTGTCTTCGTTTTATTGTTGCTGCCACCAGGAAATCGCATCCAAAAGTTCATCTTCGTCATGTGCTGCCACATTATTGTAGGAATCGTACGTTTCGTATTTGTATGTTGTTGGTAAAATATAATTTGAATTTCCGACCGATGAATTATCGGAGGAATACGATGGTGTTGGCGATGCTGATGATTCGGAACATGGTGGCGGTGGTTGAATGCATTGTACTGGGCTTGGTGAATAGTATGAATTACTTGATGTCGATGATGAGATTGAGTTCGATGAAGCACTTAGCGATTCAATATCACTGTCATCCAAAAGTCCTTGCAAGCGTCGAATGTATTCAACAGCCAATCGCAATGTATCCACTTTGCTCAATTTTTTACTAGCACCACGACCACCATTTGCCAGCTTTGTTATCACATCAGATGGAATATGTTGCCGTAAATTATTGAAACCCATATTGACTTGTTTAACACGATTACGTTCACGGGCATTTCGACGTTGAACGGAAGCTGGTTGGGTTGCTGTGTATGCCATATGTGCGTATGTCATCTTTGATTTTTTGCTGTTGCTCATTGTGCTGCTGACACGATTTAGCTGATTGTGTTCGGCAATTGATGGTGGTGCTGGAGCGATCGGTCGTTTGGCCATTGGAGCAGTTTGCATTTGATGATGTGGTTGTTGCGAATGCATATGGTTCATTTGTTGCGGGTGCTGTTGAATTAATGTTTGTTGATATTGTTGAACGTAAGCGTTTTGGTGCATCATTTTGTCGATCGGGTTTTTTGCACTTATCAAAAAAAAAATTGTACTAAATTTTTAAAATCACTTTTTTAAAAACTATTTAAGCGAAGAGATTTAATTTTAAACAAAAATAAATGACGTTGTCGACACTTTGTTGATCAAACACTTTACGTGATTTTACTTGATATATTCTTTGAGAAGAGTGCGCAGTGTTAACTTGTTGAGAGTTATCCACGGAATGAAACCCTTCGTCGCGATACCATTGATTATGTACTATCGCTCACTACCTGTAGTAGCCTGTAAAAATCGTTCTGTTCGGTGCGTACAGTGAATGTGACGATATGTGTAGCATACACATTGCAATACAAAAGCACGCTCCTTTTTCTACCTTTTGCTTCTATTCCGTCGTCCCCACTCTTAAAGCGCACTGTATGAAGTACAGTGTATGTATATCACGGGAATACACTGAACTAAAATTCGATCGAACGGACGAGCATACGCATAAAAGAGATTTGTGCATTTATGTTGAAACTGCCTGTTGCCTGCTGTGTACAATGCACGCGAGCAAAAGAGAATCAAAGACAAAGTCCCCTCCAAATTGTATGCTTCTTCGTTCATTTTCCCTTCATCCATTTTCGTCCCTATGCACGATCTTCGTTGTGTTGCGTCGCACGCAGCATCAGGCTTCAATCTATTCTGTGCATTAAACACAGGTAGTTTATTATGGTGTGTCTGTTTCGTATGATCGTAAAACGAACACCGAGCGGATCGTTCTCATTGTACATTTGATATAGAATGAAAGAATGAAAAAAGAATCGGGGCGCATGTGCGCCTCTACGCTTGTTCAGTTCACTCGTACAACGCACAACGATCAATGAAATAAGCATGGTGAGTACGGCGTGTGTCGAGTAAATGCAAAAGCGCGTGCCATGAAAAAAAGTCCGCTTGGCGCATAAAACATATACGGGTAAAAGACACAGAAGCGTGCAACTTGATGATGATGACGGCTACGCTTGAATATGTTTTGAAAAAAAAAACGAACGCAAGCTGCATCTGACTGCTGTATGCAACGCACTGAATCGTAGCTCGTGCAAACAGTACACAGATTGAAGGAGAAATCATGGATTTTTGATTGTGCGGGTGCATACAGATACCAATACACACGTAAAATTCCAAGCAGATGCACAGGGAAATAAATGTTCAGTTATGACAAGTCCTGGCTTATGCCAAATAACGATAGAAAAAGAGAGATATCAAATCATTTCTGATTGGGAACATTCTTTGTGCAGCTGGAAAAAATACCAACACAAACATATCGAACCACATATATAAATGGTGAACGAACATAATAGTTGCTTTCAATGGCTTTGATTCAAGTTGAATTCAACTGTATGCCATTGGTAATCTTCAGTACACGTTCAATCTACAAGCAATGCACTACCATATGAATGCATCTTTCACTATGACCCGATGAATATTTACGTAATTTTTAGAACTGATCATTTATATTTGATCGATTTCATTTATGTTATCCATTATTCTGGCACTGGTATATTACTTTTTCTGATAAAAATCCGTTTTCTAATTTTACTCACTTGAATTTTGAGCGTTTTTTTTGTGGAAATCCAAATTAATTTTGCTTTCAATGTGAATTTTGATGTATATGACAAATTTTAATCAAAACACAATTGAAGCTTGCATTACAGCAGGCATTGAAATATTTTTGGAAATATTGAAGGCTATAGAATCATTCAAAATTTGAGTTTGAGTCTACACCGAATTTCTGTTCATTTTCGATAAATTTATTTTTCATTTATATTCTTTGATTTTGAGTAATTTTTATTTCGTTTTTTTTTCTTCACAACTAGGATCATTTTCAGTATAAATAAATTTAGTAATTATTACCACAGCATACATGTGTAGGGGAGACTTTCAAGTGAATACATAAAACAAAAAAAATGTTTACGCAGTTCTAAGCGCAGGTGTTCGATCGCGCGCTTGTTATTTCGGGTGCACTTATTTCGACTCTATAT
Organism: Contarinia nasturtii; assembly: GCF_009176525.2. NCBI lineage: Eukaryota > Metazoa > Arthropoda > Insecta > Diptera > Cecidomyiidae > Contarinia > Contarinia nasturtii. The sequence continues at coordinate 8,590,470 of NW_022198046.1, forward strand.
GTTTTATTTTATAGCACTGTATCAATTAATTTTCAGAAAACTGCTCTTGCTTTCATTAAGTTTCTTCATACATCAATGAGCTTATTCACTCGATTCATTTTCAACCTTTTTTCTTGGTTTGAAATTCGAGGGGTTGTCAAACACAATATTTCGAATGTTCAAAAAAAGGACACTTTCTCGTTATCGTTGGCTACTCGATCTAATTTATTTGTGTATAATTGGAACTTGACGACGGCATGCCCGAAAGCGTTTTGTAATTTTCGGCCTTTTTTCGCACTTAAACCGTGAATTCACTTCCGTTCGAAAAGTGAAAACTGAAGCATGACAAGAAATTATGCTACTGCTCATGTTTTAGCCTTTTTTTCCATAGGTCATAGTGTCCTTTTTCATTATTCATACGATTCCATTTGATATTGTCCAGTGAATATGTAAAGAATTTCAAGCAACCGTATCGCCGGAATGCGAGAGCAAAAAATGCTTTCAACCATGATCCTTGCACTACAACACAAATATGCAATCGACAGGCCGTAAAATGTAAAACTCGATTTCGTATCGATGCCGTATTTTAATAGCCTGAAAAGTAACATAAATTCCTGTTTCAAATGTGATGCAAATGGTAAATAACATTTCAACCCTTGTAAACAACATTTCAAAAAATAACATGCAAATGTAGACATTTCTTTAAATAAAATGAAATTCACGGAAAAACACATTATTCCGATCGACTACTTGCGAATTTGTTTTGCAAATCCAAAAATAAACGTGTGACGCTAAGAATAAAAAATAAATAAATATCCTTAGTTTAAAAAAAGAGTATGCACAATTGGTTTCTCTAGCTGAGAATGAGCTGAGACGAAGAATGCGAATAATTGAATAATCGAAAAAAAACGAAGAAAAAAGTGTAGTAATGACAGCTAATGGCGTGAACTCCGTTTGACCCGAGACATGCGTTTCAATTTAATAGTACATAATCATGTTTTGGCCGCGAGTCGTTCGTTAATGCAAAATAATTGTGTATTTAGTAAACAAACAATGCATTTTCTTTTTAGCCGTACGCATTTCACCGCTTAAATAAAAATTCGTGAACGAGCTCATACCCAGTCGATTATGCTACTGTCGCCGAACAATCAAAATGCATTGGTTCTGGTTCATGTTTTCACACCCAATGGTGCACCGTGTGCTCTACTGCACACAAACACGTGTGACGTGCGTTGCATGCTGTGTCGAGTGCAAAAGTAATTTGTATTTTTAACTTGATAATAAGATTATTGTTATTATTTCAATTTAAATTATATTATATGGCATGCGCAACGCTTGATCGTGACCTCCTACACTACACACTTGGCTATCGATTCTCTACACCGTTGCCGTTGCTGTTGTCGGTTCGGAAACGTGAAATGCTTACTGAAATTCAATAAGTTACACACAAAGCATCAATATCAAAGTGCTTCTTTCCACATGCCTGAGAGTGTTCATGCAATTTAGCGGTAACCATACAAGTCAACGAAGAAAATGAAGAGAGAGAAAAAGCGGCCGGCGATCGCAGTGCCTTTAGAATTGCAGTCGAAAATCGTGCAAGATCGAATATTACGTTACCGATCGTGCACCGAATCTTCATAACTATCCATTACAATGCAAAGCATGTTTCCATATAAAACACATTTAAACACATGTTTTGACCATATTTGCTGTGAATTTACAATGAGAATTGAGCGCGAATACGCGTTTCCATCTTCATATGATATATGTGTGTATATATGGTGTACGCAATTACATGCACTTACTTCCACGCATTTGGTGTGTATTAAACATGTACAAATTGCGCCAACGTCTTTTTCTCTTTCTCTCTCTCTCTCTCTCTCTCTCTCTCAATATCCTCCGTGTTGCATTCAAATACGAAAGCAAAATCTTAACTATTGTTATTTGTTTGTTTTTCTGTAGTGGCCACGGTCATTATTATGCGGTGTATTTTCTACTGTACAACAAACTCACGTTTTACTTTCATTTCGCTTTTTATGTACGTGCAATGCACTCAACGCTTCTTGCTTCAGTTGTTTGACGCGATGGTTTGTTAGTGTTGTTACTTTTTCTTCCGTAAACGATTCTTCAAACAAACAAAAAAAATGTTCTTTTTGATTCGTTTGCTTTGTTCGTTCTTCACGGCATGCACAAACACCAATGAATGAATCTGACTGCATGCATAATTGTCTTCTTAGTAGTGTCGAGGTTATACACATTTGTTTGTTCAATGAATAGCGGTTGCAATGTCAATATTTACCCAACATACACTTCTCTTAGGCCGGGAATATTCATTCGTAGTGGACGACGAGTGGTGCACTCGTCCGACTTCATAAATTGCTTATGATGATTTGAACTGTGTATATTCCATAACAAACAATCATTGTGTATTGTTGTAGCGCGATGTAATAATTTAACGCTTTGTTTGTGGAATTCATTTCGTTGGCACGCGTTCAAATAGTTTACACAACGATAAAATTAGATTTGAATACATCGTTGGCGCACGTTTATTATTCACTTCTGTGTGTTTTGTCTTACATGAACATGACCTACGATTACTAGTATACACACTCCCTCATTATTCTTAAGTACGTTTTCGTTTCCCCGAGTTCAAAGAAGAAAACCGAGTCGTAGGTTTTGTATGTCGAATAGAATTAGTTTAATAGAAAATATCGTTTGGGTAATAAACGTAACGTTTAAATGAAGGTCACATTCTTATGCATCTTATTTCAAGTGCAACACTATCGTTAGAACACTTGACAAGTACAAGCTATTATTTCGTCTGCGGTTTTATTTAAGTCAAATCAGATATAGAGATTATTCGTAGAACTGGAGAGCACTGTTGTTTCAACGTCTTAGAAGTTGTAATTAAAGAAAAACATTTCGTTGAAGATAAGAAAAATGTTCCATCTTCGTTTGTGCTTTGGAACAGCTGATCACTTTCGCGATTAACTAACGAACCTTAAAAAATTGGACAGTCTTCGAAGGAGATTCTCTATGCCACTGAATCTGATCATTATAATTCGATAAAAACTCCCACTAAGAAAAAAAAAAGACGATACCAAACATCTTTTTGAGTTGAATAAGGGCGATTCTTCAATTTCTCACGGCTGAATTGAAAAAGTTGAAATTGAATTCGGTGATAGTTGCACCGACACGTAGTTATCTAATTAATGCGACTTACATTCATTTATCTTGTTCTATACTTAATCAAGCTACCGGTTTATCTGTTTTTTTATTATTCGTTATTGGTTGTCATGATGATTGTGACGGCGGTTGCGTTTGATCCGTCCAGACCCAATTTGATTCAATGCAACGCTTTATTAATGAAATTGTAACAAGGGAATCATTAACATGGAATTTCTATCGATTTGGATGCAATCGCAACGATTGACTTCTAATTAAATTAACCCCTTTCGATTTTGGAAAGTGATTTTGCGTGATTCATTTCACCGCCGACGCCTCTCTTTCATCCCGTTCGACGCCTTTTTCGTGTACTTGCACAGTTAACAAAATAAATAAGGTAAAAACCGCAGCAACAAATCAATTTGTGATTTATTTATGGTCTGACTTTCTATTTCACTTGTGTTCGTCAATACGATCGGTACACACAACAAAAGGTAATATCCTTTTTCTTCTTTTTTGGAATGAATGTTTTGCATAAACAGTGTATCATTACGCAAGTTAATAAATTTTACAACGAAGCAATAAATATGGACGAGATTCCAGGCTTCGAATATATGGCAAATAATTAAAGGTTTCATTTGCACTTTCACGTATCCCTCGGGGAATTATATGACTTTTCAACCTTTTGTTTATACTCATCTCACCTAAAAGAAATACAAAAAAAAAGAGACTCTTCAACTCAGACACTTTCATTTTTTCTTCTTTGCACATTTTGTTTTCTTCTCGTTTTCTCGTTCCGTTGTAAGCGCGCCCGTTTGTTGTCACTATCCTTGGTTGCTCACGAAAGTTTTTTTTCTACCTGAGTCTAACGAATCCTTTTTCAGAAACGCATGCTTCAAATAAATGAACAAAAACTCGTTTTTTTTAGTGTTTCATATTTCGATTTTTTATTTCAATGCGTCCACGAAAAAAGGAAAAGAAAAAGAAAAACGAAAGAATAACCAACGATCAAATATTGTATCAACTTTTAGATCAATAGAAAAAAAGGATAAAAAAGAGATACACGCAGACAAACATTAATGTACTTAAGGAATAGACATTATTTATGTCGAAGAGAATGGGATTTTTTTTGTTGTTGGTTCGTGTTCAAACAATCTCTTATTATGCATAATAATGACTTCGATGAATTTCTATAAAAATTTAAGGATTTTTTTATTGTTGGTGTATATCCCTGCGGTAAAATAACCAATGCAACACTTCGTTTCTCTTCTCATTTTCGATATCGTGTCAAATGCAGGCGTCGGAAATGAAAGAGAAATCGATGGCAATTTATATTGAGAACAGTGAGAATTCGCACTTCAATGTTTAGGGCGATCATTACGATGTCGCGCGCGCAAGTGCATTCACTATTCTCCAACACAAAACCATCAGCCGTGATTAATTGACCCATTCGCAACGATAATTTTCACAAATAAATTACTTGCACCGAGTGCAACCATATTTTCCACCACAGAAATCGATGGCCGAAGCAACGGTGCCATACCATATATTTTAGCAAACTATTTATGCAAAACATATTTTAAAAGAGCACAGCAAACAATTTTGTTCGGTAAATAACATTCACAGCTCAAGGATATTTACTTTTATGATTAAAAAGAAACGATTTTCAACAGCAACACAGAAAGAAAAAAACACAGCGTGTTTACATATTCAAAACACACATTTTCGAAATGGCGAAGAAAAATTATATTCTGCCAATTAGGAGAGCAAGAGTGTATTGAATGAATTTATGGCAATTTTGCTTCGATATGAATGGACCATATTCATTTTTGTGATCGCATTTTTTATCGATCGCAATTAATAAAAAGAGATTTGTTATTTTTTTATATGTATTTATATCTTACTGTTCGGTACGCGAGCGCGTATCGAGATGCGTAATTGGTATCGATAAATAAGATGCTGCTAACTGATCATTTTTCTAACTAACACCCTACAGCCATGCGATTTCTTGCAAAGATATCTGACCGAATTGAATCGATCGTACCAATAGTGCAGGAGGAGCGACAATAACTGATCGCTTTTTCGATGCCAACGGATGCATTATTTCCCATGGTACCCATATAATCCAAATATGCGTATCGAGCAATAAAACTCATTCGGATCACTTGTAATTATGTGGATATTTTGAGGTTTAATCGCTTCGATCGATATACTTTCTATTTGATCGACCAATAACCATAATTCATTGAAATATTTGATCTTTTATATTATTGTTTAGAACAAAACCCAAATATTCTTCGGTGTTAATAAAATTAGGCAAGCGGCGGCGGCAGCAATTGACCATTTCTACTTTATGTGGAGATTTATGTGCATTTCCGAAAATGCTACTTATCAGAGATATCGGCCACTTTTGTTTTTATTAGCTTTCGGATATAATCTTAAGAGTGAAATTTGTGTTATTAAATCAAATTCAAAATATGAAATTAAAGAAATGGCTACGTATCTATTAAAACCCCCGATTTATGACTAACGGAAAACAGTTTTTATTGCTTTAAACAAAATCGTTGGATTTCAAAGTTCCGCTGCTTCAAATAAATTCAACGAAATATTTCGTTCGGAAGACGAAAAAACCAGAACAGTTAAATTTTAGATAACAAAATCGTTGCTTGGAATGTTAAGAAAACGAAAGACTCAATTTTGTCAGACTGTCGCCACCGTTGAAATGCAAGACACGTCTAAATTACTATTCTGCGTCGTATTGTTATCTAGGCAATTTGTTGGGTCTTATGATATCAATGAAATTTTAAATTTGAGGTCATTCAATTTCCATTCATTCAATTTTCTATAATGTTTCGTTCGCAAAAGACGACATTCGTACGCTTCTTCACGAAATGTAAAGGTTATAATTAGCTGCTTTGCTTTTTATTAATAGGTTTTTCTCCCTCTCTGTCTATTTCCTAACCAAAAAGCAACAAAACTAACCAATGGATGTGTTAGATTGGTATACAGAAGTCTATATTTTTTCACAAATATTGTAAAAAAAAAAACTGAAACGCAGTTCGAGCAAACGGAAGACGAGCATGCCAAACGAATAGCGGATGAGTTTACCAAAAAAGGTGCTAACATGATCCGCCCATTCTGAATTGATGTGTGTGCTATTTTTGTTCATTCTCTCGCCTTTTAATCAGTAGGTGAGAAGGGAACAAATTAAATTAGTGCGGCAAAAACACAATTTATAATATTGCGGTTGATTTTCAAGGCGCTAAACAATATTATACACGCTGCCGAAAACATTTCTTTTTTTTTTGAACTCAATTCATATTTTTTTTTGTTCCACTCTCTTGGTGAGTTTGCCCTTTTTACATCTGCATTGATGTCGGCAAGAACAATGAACAGTTATAACAGTTCATCATAATTTTCGGCCGGGCGTTCGCCAACAAATGACTAGGCGGAAATGCTGAAATTGTCCTTTTAACACATTATCACCTAAAAGTTCTTTGGCTCAACCTCATGCCCAAACGCCACGATTGAAAATCGATTATGCAACAATTTATTTCTACACATTTTGTTATTTCTCCTCACAACACACAGATCGATTTCGTTCCGATCGACACCACTCATTTTCGGCAACAGTAATAGCATGGCTGTAACCATCTATACCTTTCAGACAGAGTTTTTTTTTAATGGTTACACTCTCAGTCTAATCATTGCGTTAAGTTAACCATTACTAGTAATTATTTCGGAATTGTGTTTTTTTTTGCAAAATATACCTTTTCGGGGTGCGTACAAACAAATTTCAAAGTAATAAAATGTGGATGCGATTTTAACATTTTATCATTAATCAAAGTTTTAAGCCGTTTTCATGCGAATTTGTCGAAAACCAATATTTTGCACCGGCAATTCATCAATCACAGCCAAGAAAAATTAATACATGTAAACACAACCTGGTGCAAATTTGGCACCATAAAGTCCACAATTACTACAATTATCGAACATGCGCATTTCTTTGAGAAAAACAAGCAAAAGATCATTACGATGCTCAAACCCGAAAATTTGCCAAAATTACGAAAAAAAAAAAAAACAAATTCATCATGTTCATAAGTAGATTCTATTTAGTAAAATGTGCCGAAAAAGTAAAGAAAAATCATATATCTTCGAAATGAAGTGTCTGTAAAATACGAAAATCATCACCAAAGATAACAAATCACCTCTTGAAAACCGACTAATCGAAATTTGAAATAAATATTGAATTAATTCGGAATTTTTAAATAGCCCAAAAGCCATCAAAGTCATTCTGAGAGGACTAACAAAAGAGACATGAGACGATAATGATTTTCATCTATCAACATTGAATATGCATTTTAATCGGTTTGATATTGATGCGGCCCATTCCGTAATTCAATTGTGTTCAACACCTCAAAACACGTTTTTATTTAAAATGTTATTAGGAGTAAAGTGAACATTTGGTTGGATCGTGTGTGCGCTACTCATACTGCGGCTTCAGTATGCTTGAGCAGTGACTTAACATGCATACATAATCATATTTTGTGTTGTTCGTGTTCAAAAGAATTGAATGGGAAGTGCTGGTCATCGTCAGTTAAATATATTATTATTTATGTAAACGATTACTCATAACAGCCGCATAAAAAATGAAGAATAAATGAATGCAGCGCATATACTGGCGCTAGGCATTAAAGGAGTGAATAAAATTAGTGTGGTTTATTGTATTTTATTGACTCATTGGTTTCTTCTTTTGTCCTCTGCCCGTTCTTCGCCACTTTGAAAATAGATTCCGTGGAATATGACGCCGTTTGTAATTTTCGAGATTAGTTTTTCGATGAGCGGTGGTGATGACTATTTACACTTAACCGATTCAATACGGATTGCGGAATAAAGAATAAACGAGTGTTGAATGCGTGCAAGAGATAAACATATGTTTAATTAAAAGTGATCGCGCGTGATTGCCACTCAAATACCATAAATAAAATAAATCAATTTAATTTTGACATAACAAGCCGAATCGAAAGGGAGCGCGATATGCATATTTGAGCATACGGTTCATTCGTTATTTATACTGTTCAGATATCGAAATGGAAACGTAATTCACGACTGGACAAGAGACGATAAAAAAAAAGCCAACACCGTTCAATGAAAATACCAACCGAAATCAAGTTTTATCCCTTTTTCTTCTGAAATGTTGCGTCGTAAATGCATCTGCCGTGAAAACATTTAAAATGATTTGTTAATAGATGGTCGAAAGGCGGCTTTTTTGCACGTGTGTATGTTTATTTTCGGCAGCTTGACTTGTGGATTTTGTATTATTACTTTGGTTTTCTTCAACTGTTTCACTGTCATTTTGCACTATATTTTAGCATACGAGATCGCCTGTTGGCCATTGCGTGAAAGTGTCGGAGTGAAATAAATGTGGATAAAAAATGGTGCAATTGATTTGACCAACTTTTCAATTTAGCAAATTATGCGCACTTCCTATGTCGTTTTTATACGCATATTTCTTTCTCTCGCGCGCACGCACTTACACTGCCATTATTCTTGGCACCTTTAAGTCAAACCAACGAAAATTTATCATTTTTCTTTACGGTACACCGTGTTTCAGTTTCGTTTCGCATTCTTTCGATCTCATTCAAGTAAAACGTGACCGAACGAACCAAACACATAGCATCAGGCATGACTCTGCGCTAACATTGTATGTTTCAATTCTTGTTTTTTTTTCTCGCTGTGTCTCGCTGTTTAACTGGTCTCACTTGCTCTTTATTTTTATTATCAGTTTGCAATTGACATTAAATATATATATTTTTTGTCTTTATTTCGAGTGAGTTTTTTTTTTTCATGCAAGAAGTGCGCGATTGAGTATGAATTGCATTAAATCGATGATTATCAAGTATGTATACCATGTGTGTGTGTATAATCGTCATCTCTTGTTACGTATCGGGTGTCAGTCAATGCTGATAAATATAGCGCTTGTACTTTTACTTCCAACGCAATAACTTGTTCGCGCGCTGCATCGAACTTGGAACCGAATGAAATGCAAAATGAAATATGTTAATCACACTGACTGAACAATATCACGGTGTTTTCATAAGTTTTTTTTTTGCCTTCGCGTTTTTCGTTTTCGGATGGTGATAACCAACATGAAATTCAAGTGGGAAAAAAATTCCGTCAGTGTAATTGATGCGGTGGAATTTTCGGTTATATTCATATACTGTTACGAAGATCGATATATATTCAATTGAAAGCAATGGACCCTATGCATGTCCAAGGTGCGAACGCATTTCTCATTGAATAATAATTTGATTTTTTGCTTGCGATAAAACAAATTATTCGAACACCGTTATTTAAAGTATCGGTTATCGATGATCACCGATCAAAAACCATAACTTTTCTCATTTAATTTAGACATTCACCTTATTAGGAATGAATTGAAATTGCAGACGATTCATGTTTCTCTTATACAACAAAGTATTAATAATAATAATCAAAGTCCCATCTTCAATTCGTGTTGTACATTTCTTGTTTAAAAAAAAAGAACTCAACACCTGATCTGGATTTATTATTATTTGGAAAATTGCTGCATCAAATAATACATATATTTTATTCAAATCTCAAAAGAAATACATTTATATTTATTTCGATGCGATAAATAATAAGGATCAGTTCGAATAATCACTCAACCAAACCTTAAACTTAACCAAATTGTTATGCGATTCGCGTTGATAACAAAGTGTTTGGAAATTAATGGACACGAAATTATTTTGCACGAAACCCTTTTTTTGTATTTTGTGAAATTGAAGGGATTATATAGAGCTTGTTTAAGCCGGCTGGCCAATTAAACTTTTTTGCTTTCAACTGATTAAAAATGCATCATGCGACAAATTGATAAGGGGATAAAAAAGTGTTCGTCAAAGGATTTCTGAATTTGAAAAAAAGAAGTTAAAATGCATTTCAGGCCAACATATTTTGGAATGACATTTTGAAGAAGATTTTTTTTTGACGAAAAAATGTCTGAAAAGCAGGATGAGTCTTTGAAAATTGCAATTGATAAAACAAATTTAGGGAAAAAGCCAAAATGATTATCTTGATCTACGGAAAAAAGTGGTTTGTCGCCCATTTTTCGCAGAATCAACTTAAATGCAAATCCGATATGATTTGATCTTGATGGAATTGGTAAGTGGCAGTATTGTAGCGTTATAAATTTTTTAGCGTATTGCAAACAATAACAATCATTTCGACTGGCAATAAACATAAAACGATTGATTAGATTGCAACAAATGTGAGGAAAAATGCAAAACTTCAGACATGACAGGCGTTATGAGCCACCGTATCATCACTGGAACAATGCATGCCAAAGTAAAAATATATTCATATTTGTTTGTGGTGCGGTCTAACGTCACAACACGTTGAACTGTAAAAACTGGTTGACAAAAATGCTGTCTGCATAAAAAAGCCATAAATCGAAGATGCATCCAAATCGTTCGGAGGACAAGAGTTCAAATTCGATTTACATATAAATGCGTTGAGCGAGAATGCTAAAGCGCCTCATAAAATCAATCAGCATACGCACATCGATCCAGGCACAATGGCATGAGCATATATAATTTATGCCTTGTTTACGAATGAACTTTTATCTTTGAAAATCGTTGTGCGGACACTGTATGAATTCACATTTGTGCATGTATGTGTACGTGGCCGATGTCATTGATCTTGAAAATTGCGAAATTTCCATTTTTACCACTAACCAGAGGCTTGATAAAAAAAAAGTGCCGAAAAAAATGGTTTCCGATCAAAAGTCAGAAATTTGTTGTCGCACATTTTCACCGTTGCAATAAATATCACTTGAAAATATCGCGAATTATTCAAAGTAATACAACATGTTATCAATTGATGATTGAAGATTGATTGCCGCACATAATTTGTTACGGTTTCTCACTCATTTCGTGTTTTGAACGATCATTTGACGGAATGTGTGCATGTAAGTATATTCCGTTTGCATAATTTATAGATTTTTCTCATGCTTGTTCACACTTTGCGATATAAAAATGAGCATACAGGAGCCGCTATCTGCAATGAATATTAATTTGGTGTTGTCATCACTTTAAAACACACATGAATCGCAACAACCAACAATTTTCGTCATACACACACACACTCAATACATTATGCCAATTCATGGCATAACACCTCATGTTCACGCTGTAAAAAAGCAATAACCATTCATTTTATAACTCCTCTATATGTTTTAACACGTTTTTTGTGTGTCCAACGTAAATTTGAATGGGCCACTTTTTTTGGCATTGTACAGTGATGCTGCAAAACTCAATCAAATGCTGCTTTGCATTTGTGTCTTGTTCAGTGGCGACTTCCATTCGAATGCCAGCCAAAATAATGTGCAACACCGCAACACATAAACGTGTTGATGTTTTCCAATTTTTCTTTTGTGTATGTGTTAAAAATGGCTTTTAAATTGAATTATCTCCAGTTGACGATCGTTCAGGTAGCCTTTTGTGAATAAAATTGTGTAAAACGGACCGAACAGAAGTGCGAAAAAAAATTCGATCGAATCGAAAATTTGAATATCAAAGGGAGCAAATAAACAAGAACACGACCGCGCGACCGATCTCATCAACAAGGTTTATTGCATTTGGAACAAAACGTTCGACTGCTACATCAACCAAACACACATCATGCCCGATACGGCCGTATACGAATATGGATGCAAAAGCGAAAATGAGGTAAAAAATCTCACACAGACCAAAGACTCAAATGTGTTAAATTATGCTTATCGGTTGGGCGAAGTGCCAACAAGCGAATAACAACAACAACAACAACAACAACAACAACATCAGCAACAGTAAGTTCGATCTATCAACTGAAGAGAATTGAGATGACGATGCTGGCCATTGAGGTGAAGAAGCATGGCAATCACACAATACATCAACCGAAATTTCGATCGTAATTATTTTCGTGGCGCATTTATTTTTTCCTTCGTTCGTGATTTTTTTTTTTGCTGCTGCGTTTGTGCACACGAGGAATTGACGGAGATGTGGTCAACATCACAAGTTAACACCTTGTTATAACAAATTCATGTTATTAAATGTTACGAATGCACTTCAATCGAGGAAAAGGAGATGCATTGAGCCACCGAAAGTGAGAAAAGAAACTGTACGCACTCTCGATTCTAATTCGTTTCCCTTGCAAGTCGCTCACAATTTGAATTCCATTTTACACCTCATTTTCGTCGCCTCGTCTTTTTTTCACACCCGAAATCAGATTTATCTACTGCATGAGATTGTGCACAGTATGCTGGTTCATGCATGTGTTTTTTTTTTTGGCAGCGGAGTCGTTACATTCATGTTGATCGGTGGTTGTATCGACAGCATTTGATGATGGTAATTGTACGTGTGATGATGATACGATAGAAGTGTAATAAATATTACATTGCGCGCATACAATCGTTAATCAAAGCATGATGAAATGTGATTTTTGCAGTGCGCCTCGAAACTCGAAATTTATATGTTTGGTAATTAGGAATGGAGTGTGATGTTGTGAAAATGACCAAGTGCAAAGTTTTTCTTATTATTTCGCTGCGTGTACATTTATCATATGCGTGCCGATGAGTACATTTAACTTAATAACAGAGCGCATACATTTTCGTGGTAAAAATAAACTGTACATTTTTTTCTTGTTCACGCTTTCGGTTTCAACTTAAGCAAAGAATGGAAAAAAAGTGTTGAGATATATCTATTGGCAAAGTGTTGAAATCAATTTTCGGCCATGTTTCTTGGTTTATATCTTGTTTTATTAGTTCAGTTTTTGGCGATTTACGAATTATCTGTAAACGAACTTGACGCGCCATGCGCGCACGGACTTATCATGATCTCTTTTCCTTGCTTCCATGCAACACGTTTGGTTTGTGCTGCACACATTTTCGGTTTCATTGAAATTTTATGATTTGTAAGTGGTAACAATCACGAAAAGTAATCTTATATCACCGAACCTACTCGTTAACCCGTATGAAATGTTGTTCGCCTACCATTATATTTCATTTGAGATGAATTGATTTGGTCAATCGAATACCTCTTTATTTTTTCAAGAAGTTGTACGCGAATATGATTGGATTAATGCTAAAGATAATTAAGTTTAATTTTAGTTATCGCTTTTTTCCAACGTGTCTGCCGGCGAAAGTGGCATGCATTTTGTGGTTGTCTTTTATTTTGCAATTAGTTAACAAGCAAAATTTTAGCACCACCGCCACATTAAATTCCAAATATTGAGAGAGAGATAATGAACTGCTGATGAAAATTGCTCATGAAATAACAACTTTTTGAATGAGCGAGTAAAAAAACAAATTCGTCATTTCATTATCGCTCATTTCGATGCATTTATTGCGCACGAGAGATGTCGAATCGATAAATTAAATTGGAATTATTCCAAAAGATTGAGTTGAATGATATGTTTTGAAATTGATATATTCCCGTCGTCAGTTTGAATGCCGTACATCTCATAAAATGATGAACGTTCCACATCGGCAGGGTGTACCTTTCTCATCGTATATTTTTTTTTACTTCTTTCTTTGAAATTCTTTCTTTCTCTCTCTCTCTCTCTCTGTCTAGAATAAACGCGTATGGAATGGCATGGGAAGTCATTTATGGTATCATTTATCAGGGACTTTTATGTCGACAGGAAAGTGGTTCACAGTGTGAAACTTTTAACTGCTCAACGTGAACTGAGCATGATCCTCTTCGCTTAATTTTTGGTTATTGGGTATTGGCAAACTGATTTGTGGTTGATACGCGATGAAAACTCACGAACCCGATTCAAAAAAACAAAACAAGCATTAAATAAAATTCCAAGCAAATCCAAATGAAATCTTTAACTAGATGCTGTCTCTCGATCATTTCTTCAAAATCATTAGCTGAAAAAGTGTGTTTTCTCCTCATTCACTTTGCAAATTCAAACGCCCAATCAACCAATGACTTGACATTTATCTAAAAACACGTAGTGCTTGACCATTGGGCTTGACCCGTGTGCGCATGTTAAAATTGTTGAACAGGAAGGCGTTTCGCTGATTTTAATCGGCACATGTGTGAACAAGCAAAAACAAAACGCACCCAAATAAAATATAGTCATTTATCAGAGACCGAAATTTCATTAACATTAAGTAGCGTTTAAACGAATTTAACACGAACTTTTAAAAACGCTAATCAACAGGTAATCGATATGGTATTCTCATTTCCACATAAAATGTGCATCCTTTTTTCGGATGTGATTTGCCTAAAACCAATCGCATTTCAAGGGAAAAATCAAAACTTTAAAACTGATGTTAAACATTTAGAAGACGCATCAAGATGTGTTTAACGAATTAAATGATCCAAATGTTGTGTTGAAATGATTGGCATCAGTACCACTTGTATCTCATGTGTTTTTGAGCGTGTTTTTTCACACCGTTTAAATCAAATGTGGTGTAGCGAATCGAAAGGATCTTTTTTCTTTCATTCTCATCAAAAAGAACCGACACCTAAACGAACATCATTTAACGAAACTGAACTAATCTATGTTAGGCAAAAGACAAACTCTCTCTATTCTCATTAAAATGGTCGTTTATCAAATTTATTTTGGCAATTAGCAAGTTTTGGTCGCTATTTTTCAAACATAAATCGGAAGTAAGTTTTTTAACACAAAATAAAGAATCATCTAATGTGTTTGCAATAACCCCGAAGTGAAAAGAGAAGGATAGAGAGGAGAGAGAAAGCCGTTGAACATTCAAAAGCACCGAAATATGAAAAGTTCATTTATAAATGTCTTAAAAATGATTTCCTGAATGCATTTATCTGCATTGTCAGTGTGTGTTTGGCATTGCATTCAAGCCATTTTGCAATGTTTTCACAGAGCGAACAGCGAATTTCCCACAAATATAAATATGATGATGTTTGCGGGGCATAAGAAGAACAAGCAATAAAAACCAACGCCAACGTTCATGTATCGCATCATCGGACCAACTGAAAAATGTTGAGCAAGAAGCTACAAATACAATAATTATTTATCAAATGCAGGAATAATAATTTATTGCATTTGAGATATCTGTCATGGCATACCGAGTCTTGTGATATGCCATGCGAACAGGGCACAGTGAGAGCTAAGAAAAAGACGTGCTTGAAGAGCGTTTTCGCTGTTACATTGAACATTTCAATAACATTAAAACAATATGTAATACGTGAAACAATTAAATAACCTGCAAGTTCAATATGTGAACCGCTTTCGACCTGTAAACAACTACAAAAAAAAGAGAGAGAAAAAACGACGCACAGACAGTACCAATGTAAACGAAGTTGACGATGAGCTGAGTATTAATAAAAAAAACCAACAAGAACAAAACAAAGACGAGACAAAATAATCATCGGAACAACAATGATGTAGCGAAAAAGTGGGAGAGAAAGAGAGTGAGCAAAAAATTGTGCAAACACAACCGAATGAACGAACGAATTGAAACGAAAGCGGAATTGTAATTGTGCAAAAGGATTTTGTACACAAAAACTAATAAGTCAACGAGATAAATGCCAGAAAAACGGCAACATACTAGCAGATTTATTGATGCCATATCGGCTTTGGTTGTTTGGGATTTTGTTGACTATATGTGAGCCGTCGATGTTGTTGTTGGTTTTTTATCTTTCGATTGTGTTTTTTCGCATATCGTTTTTATACCCATAATTTTATCGGCGCTATATTCAGTACAGACGGATACAGTACAATGAAAAATAAGTGATTTTGTGTACTTTACCTTTGGACTGGACAGCGTACAATATTTTCATTCATGCGCGAGGAGATTACTCTCGTGAATATCTTCTCATAATATAGTTTTTTTTTCGTTTCGTTCGTCGTTCTTCGTTTTACAACTTCTTTCATTTATTCGGCTAAGAATGGATGCTGCGATTTTCATTGATCCGAGCGGAGAGAAGAGTAATTTCAGTTCAGTATGGATTAAAGTACTTGCGGCACTAAATATAAATATATATCGAATGAATACCATTAAAAATAAACACTAAATTAAAAGGCATGCTATAAACGAAAAGAAGAAGAAAAAAAATGTTGAACATTCACATCCGTTATCGGATGTGCTGAATATCATCCATGCTCTAGCCGATGTGATATGTCTAGAAAGAAAAAGTGGGAAATACACTCCAAATTTATTACACAATTTGAGATTTTCAGTTAATCAATATTTATTTTTTTTCCTCTTGTTATTTGTTTATATAGCTCAAGATGCTCCAACTGTGACAATGTAAACATAAAATCACATTTTTGTTCCTCCCTGCTGACCATTAAAATTCGAGACGTCTACATCGGACTTTCTTTTTCACAAAGGAGAAGAGTGCACTACTGTTGTGATCTGGTCTTTGTATCAACGGTTCAATATGGTGCTAAGATGAAGAAAAAAAAAACGAACTATCAGGACCTCACACGAACCAAAATGATGTGCCATACATAAAGGCAAATTAACATAACACCAAAGTACTTTTTTCTTTCATTTGCCAAAGGATCTTCTTGGTGAAATTCGAAACGTGTTCGATTATATAAACAAACGATCACTCACACAGTATGAACGTATGTGCATGTGTGTGTGTGTGTTTTTGACCAGCCGAAGGAAATTCATTGCGTATGCTTTCACTTTGCTCTTTGCATGGATAAAAAGTGGAACTAATTTGCTGTAAAAATGGTGAATGATCACTCAAACTGTTGGGCATGAGCATGTCACATTGGGTAATATTGAAGTGATGACTGGTCGGCCAATTTCAAACAAACACTTTTTGTCGCAATAATAAATCGAATACTGCCTTCTATTCCAAACCTATCGAAAAGTTATTCCAATTATTTGACTAGTGTCTTCACATAAGAAAAACCATTAAAATAATGAATCGTTTGAATTTTCTATGGTTCGTTACGACTGAACAAAATCGTACCAAGTCAATACTTGTTTGCACCAAAATCGATAACGATCATTCATTCCAAGCGAAAACGATAAAAATTGTCGGCACTCTTTATAACCAAAATATTTCGTTAAAATGTGAGCTAAAAGTCTTAAAAATTCAATATTACCATACCATAAGAGTTGGTATTGAGCTTCATTAATATTCACTAATAACCAGAACTATTTTGATGAACTCATGTTCTGCAAAGAATGCACAACAAATACCGAAACGTTCAACGTTTTATTAAAACATTATCATGTGGAATTCATAACTTCAATTTTCTTGTTGTTGCTTTTTTTTTTCTTCTTTCGTGTCGTCGGAAAATTATTTATATTTGTTTCGATTTTTGGTTTGCTTTGTTGTTTCATAAAATAAAAGCCGAACACAAACAACATCTCATTTATCGTGAATATTTATGGTAGTGGTTCAAAAGAACAGCAAAAGAAGCGCCTGCGTTTAAAAATCATAAATCGAATCGGTTGATGTGCGAGCAGAATGAAAACCAGCCACAACAAAATTGTATTGATTCCAAACGCCATTTATATATCAATCAAGTGCAATGTTCTTGGTATTTTCATTCTGAAATGCATGTAGTGTACGCAACGTGTTCGTTTTGATTGCACGATCCGCGCTTTATTCATTCTTTTTTCCTTTTGGTTTTTGTATGTGTGTGTGTGTTTCACATCGAAAACACCAAAAAATAATTTTTATTAATAATAAGTTTTTTTTGTTCGTCAAGATTTTGACGGCAAGGTACCAAATCGGTAACACTTTCATCAGATATCAGTGCGACGTGTTTTCATTCATTAATCGATTTGGAAAAATGTGTGAACGAAAACGTGTTTCGTTGATAAACAGCAAAAACGATTGACATAAATTGTTCACACATCGCATATAGAATCTCCGGAGAAAAAGAGCGATTCAACCAAAAAACGAAAAACAAAAACTATTTGACTTTTGTCGTCGCACCATTGAAAAATGTGCTTCCTTTTTATTTCTTGTATCCTTTTTTTTCACTCTGAAAAATATGGCTTTGGCAAAATCAATTTCGATAAATCCATCGTCAAGTCTGCAGGCAGTCTCTGAATTGCTTTCAGTGTGTTTTTTTTTCTTCTCTCTGTTGAATTTATCAATTTCGATTCATCTTCGAATGTGACAATATCGTCTACTGCGAATAGTTCTCATTTTTCTGTCTACGTTCATTTTCAAGGGCCGAGATACAATGGAATTTTCTATCAAATAATTTTAATTGGACGAGATTGGACTGTGTGCGCATTGATGAATGAATGAACGAAAAAGGCTTAATGATGATTGCTTCATCGAAACTAAGCATGAAACATTCCAGCAGCCACACGTCCCAAGCATAAACAGTAAAAGAAATGCACGCAAGGAAAATGAAGGTTCATTAGTATTCTAGCGTTGCAATCATTTATTGCTGTTAATGAATGTGTTTGACGAATAGTAACGATAACCGTTTTTAGCTACTAGATTCCCCTTTGTTCATTCGTCGATAATTATCTTTTTGTTTTGTACGAGGTTCACAGGTGAATGCCAAAGGCACTGTCACCGTGTAATATCGATTCCTTGTTATTGTTTATTGCATTGCCTTTTTATCCTTTTGTTTCTCTCTTTGTCGTGTCTGGCTTGGTTTTGTGCGTGAAGGACACGACTCAATATACTCGTTTCGTTATCGTTTGGATTTTGACTTCGATCAAAAAGATGATCATTGATTTCCATACAATGTTCAAAGTTGATGGTTATTTGTCATTTTAAGCCGATATATACGTGTGCAGAGTATCCTTTGTCATTGATCATACATGTTAACCCGTTTTCTGTACTGACGCAGCTTGAAAATTAAAACAATTTTTTTTTTCTTTCGTTCGGAATGCTAACCGCAATTTTCCAAAACGGTTGCAGAGAAATTATACAATTCATTTCAACTAATAAATAAAAGTCATTGTGATGATTGATTGAATGTTGCTCTCATTTTGCTCTTTCTCTCTGTGTCTCAAGTAAGTTGAGCGCTGTCAGTAAGCCTCGGTGCGTTTTTGAAGTGTTCACAATGGCGCTCACAAAAAAAGAACCTGAAATGAATTGTAATGACTACCACAGAAAAAAGTGCCATCAAAACAATTCAGCTATCAATTCAATTTTTCTTGAAATTATTTCTTGTTACATTTGATGTCATATTTTTACGAGGTCGTACAACAACAGTAAAAAACGACGGCGATATGCATTTGTGTCACAGAGGTAAAAAAAAAAACCATGTATACATTCGATCAAAAATGTTGTACAAAATGACAGAATTGATTTTCGTATTGCGATTACGGTGCAACAATTGTTCTGGCTGATTGATTTGTCGATAACTCAACCGACATCAGGTTTCAAGTAATATCGATTTGAATTCAAGTGGTAAAAATTTCGCTTTTATTCTCTCGATTTGATACTTTTTTTGCGATCCGAATCATAAAAATAAAGTAGAAAGCACATGAGAAACCTTGAGAAATGATTCGTTCGGAATATGACACAATTCACAATTGAAAATCACAATCAAGTAAGCATACAATGGACCACATTCTTCTATCGTGTACAAAATTTTCTTGGTTGAAAGAAAGACGAAATGAAGCCGTTTAGAAATTCTCCGAAATAGGCGGCAAAAACGATCCACAAATTAAAACAATTTCACGGTCTTAAAATTTGCAAACGATTTTACCAATTTAACTTATTAGCGATGAATAATAAAATTTCGTTGCATTCATTCCGCGCAATTCGTGTAATTTCCCTTCGATTTTAGTTCTTTTTTTATTTGCAGTTTCAAATTGATCTTAATCTAGAAAACTCTTTGGGTGGCATCAATGTTTGAAGTTTGTGCGAATGATTGCGAAAAATTGGGTGAATTATAAGAGACAATGCTGAGTAATTTGAATGAAACACAATGGTGTTCCAGAAAACGACAGAGATAAAAAAAAAATCTGCTCCTGATTCGATTAGATCGCATTCTCTTTTGTAAATTGAGTTGAATTTCTCTTTTTAATCTTCGATTGCGCGTTTCACTGATTCAATTGATGTTAACCTTGATTACAAGTCGTAAACAATAATTTGCAAATAAAAAGTCTCTCTTTTGGTGCTGTTGATGGAGATAAAACAAAGAGAGAAAAAAAAAAACATCAGCTTCAACCGAGATCATCGCTTCAATATTGACGTGCTACAACACACAGGAAACGCGATTGCAACATTTTTTTCATCTGCAATCAGTTTTTTTTTTGGAATGATTCGATATAAAACAAGTGCATTTCACAAGCGTGTTTTGCACACAATAGTGATTGTGCAATTTCGTTTTTAAACTTTTTAATTAAATCGACATTCGCCACCCATTTGAAATGCAATCAACGCTTAAACACACCATAACAGAAGTCATCAATATTTTGCCGATACACACCGATAATAACACACACAAGAAATGATCCGTTGCATCGTATTGTGCATCGAACACAAAAGAATCAAACAGAGAAAAAGATATGCATACCGCAATGTCGAATAAACACACAAATAAATAACGAAAATGAACATTAAAAAAATGTGTGCAAATGAATCAATGTGAAAAAAAAACACGGGCAAGATCGATGAATCGCCTTTGTGATCGCCGTTTTATAAAACGCAAAACGTAATCATTGTATACAAAAACCGTTTGAGTATTTTATCAGTTTCTCATTTGTGGCCATGCTATTCTTCGCTCTTTATTTAAAAAAAAAAGTCTTCACATAATCGCATTACAAGAAGAGCAAGTTTATTTTTTCGCACAAAGAAGATAAATGGAATTAGATAGAGAGATACATGAACTGTTTTGATGTGGTGAATGAAGGGAAAAAGCAACAACAACAACAACACCGAACACTGTGTACGGATTCAAGCAAATCGAAAGAAAATCCTGATAATCGAAGACATTTTTTATAGATGCATTATATGCATTTGAGATTGTGTTTGTGCCAAAGTGGTGAAAATAAAGCAAGTAAGCGCTATAATTGCTCAGTACATTTGGTTCGTTCGGTTTGTGATGTATACCAATGTATCTGAACCTTGTTTGTTACCTGCCTGCGAAATGATTACGCGTTCAAATGTAATTTTATGTCTTCATGCTTCTGCATAATAACACATCACAAGCGAAAAAAGCGCGCACATTACAACGTAAATTATAAGAGGTATTTATGTGCATTTGAAACGGTTCAAATGATGAAAATAACAACATCTTTGAATTTGCAAATTTTTTTTCGCTTGATTTTTTGAAGATTCTACGAAAGGAAGCAAAAAAAAAATTGTTATCGAAAATGAAAACGGTGCACCGCGATATTGTGTCGTGCGATGCCGAAAAGACAAAATAACCATGGTTCTTTTTTTGGTCAACGAAATAATGAAAATTATACGTTTGTTTGCAGTACAATGTATTGTAACATTTAAAGTGCAACGATAGTGTATTTGAATTAAACACAATGTAGCTTGGTGAATTTGAATTTCGGCTAAATCAATTGAACATTGATCGGTAATATTCGCTCTTTTTCTCTTTCTGGTTTTACTTCTCTCGCTCTCTTTTCACCGGTTGTCTTCGTACATTTCGAATTGAGATATGAACGCTTATTGTGTTTTCGGTTCATTGAGATAAATACCAATGATAATTTCACGTAATACATCATTTTCATTCCACTGCTCTCTTGTTGTAAATGAAAGAAATAAAATTCGATTCCTTTAATCTCGAAATGTTTTTCAGTTACATTGAGTTTTTCCATGCCAATTTCCATGTTGTTGTTTTTTTTTTCGTATGCATACGCATCGAATGTACAATGAATTGAAATTGTTTAAATATTTTTTAAACTCTGGTGCAAACAGTTATCATGTATGTAAGTACGTCGTGTAAATTACAAGTATTTGTACAAAAGTAATAAAATTTCAGTTATCAGAATGGTGCGAAATGCTTGAAGTAGCGCAGCCGACAAAATATCTCAAAATGAAATACCACAGATTATGCGAGATCGAGACATTTCTACCTCTGCTTCGATAGCTACAATCTTCGAGGTCTTAATAAATAATCTGATCAATATTCGTGCACAATCCTTACGAACAACACAATCCAGGGACGCTTAGAGAATCGAAGAAACTTTGCAATTTCTTTCATTCTAATCGATGCGGAGACATCTTTTATAGCTTAAAATTAAAACTATCTTGCCGATTTCAAAGTGCACGACAAGACGGTGAAAATATATGTATGTGTCGTTTCACCACGTCGATATAAAACGATAGCGCGCGATAATTCGGTTTATGTTAAGAGTATTTTGGATATTTGTTTGTTTATCGCCAGCCGTTTTTTTTTTGAGGTTTTAAATCATACGCCTCAACTAAAAGAGTACGCACACCCATAATAATATCATTGCTAATGATCTTTTAATAAAGCATTCTTAAATGTGCCGCACATGATTCACATTCTTATGGAATGGGTATTTTTTCTTTGGTTCAGCTTAAGCGCTTTTGCTCCTCACATAAACTAAATTAAAATGAAAATGCAACAACGTACACGCTACATTTATCACACAGACGCACAGTGCACAAATGAATGGAAGAGATTTGGAAAACGCAACGCATTGAGCATAAAGATATTTCATGAGAATTCCACGATTTTTTCTCTTTTGTTTTGTACAATGAAAGACATTTCATCTCTTTTGTATTTTACGTTAAGTGAATGATTATATCGAGTCAAAAGTCGACTTTCACGAATCAAGCACTTCAACTGATGCCCTCAACTCCACAGAGATTATTTGGACATTCATCGGATTACTTTATAATTCAATTTAGCAGAAGCGTGTCTCTTATCAAGCGATATGATGACATTTTATTTTTAAAACTATTTTTAAAAGAGATTTTTTTTAAATAGAAAATCAACTTATTTTTTTATATAATTAAAGTCCTCCCAGGTTGCTTCTAATTACTGTCCATAAATTATCGGGGTGAAGGTCGCCCATTCGTAAAAAAATGTATTGACAGTGAGACGTACATTATTTCGTTAAATTTAGCATTATTATAATAAATAACTTCATTCGATTTGAATGCATGGATGCTGAACTCGGAATGAAATGGAAAAGAGTAAGCCAAAGAACACCTACTGCTGAAGTGCGACATGTCATTTGAAATATCAATAATCATAAAATGTCCCTTCTTAATTGTCATCGCAAAACGGACATGGAATTGAATCGCTACGCGCATCTTCACTTGCATATATAATCTTACACAATTTCTGGTGTTTTCCATCTCTCCATCGTGCATAAAATTTGTAAATGCACATTACCTCCATACAATGTTGTCAATGGCGTTGATTTTGTGAAGCTACATTGTGATTAAAATCAATTCTGTTCTTGTTCGTTTCGATCGTTTGCTTCGGCAATGCAATCATGATTTTGTATTATTATTAAAGATTATCCCATGATGTAGGATTTTCAATTCGTTCCATTTACCGTATTTTTATAATGTTTATTGTTTCCTCCATACGTGCCAAAACCATGTCGACTGATCATTCTGAGGCATATCGATCGAAATATACTCGATCAAATGATCGAACGATCTGAATGTAATATGTTTCACAGAGTTTGAAATGCGTTCCAAAAGCAAAGCATTCTCGATTTGCATTGAGCTGGCTCTTTTTGCATATAATATCAAATTACCGTGCTCTGATTCTGAGTTATATGTGCAACGGGCCATTGGAACAGAGAGAAGAAAAAAGTCGCACGTCAATGAATGCAGCAAAAACCAAGTGTGCATCGACACAGTCGATCGATACGTATGCGAAAAGGCAATTACGTTGTTGAGCTTCTGCCGTGTTCTTTCCACACATGCACACACACACACACACTGAAGAAATATACCTCGATCTAATTTCGTTGCGTATTTCTCCTCATTTTTTCTTCTTATAAACTATGATTTACGGTGAAACAAAAACCGGTCAATGTACGCATACTGAACGTGGTTGCTCTTCGATCATTTGTAATTTTTTTTATCTCGCTCTCTCGGTCGCATGTTCATCGTAGTATGCCCTTTTATTGCTATTGTTGTTGTCGTTGAGTTTTTGTGGTGCCGTTTCGTTTATGTGCCATATTTCTTCATTCCACTGATTTT
The DNA here is from genome assembly GCF_009176525.2 of Contarinia nasturtii. Lineage (NCBI taxonomy): Eukaryota > Metazoa > Arthropoda > Insecta > Diptera > Cecidomyiidae > Contarinia > Contarinia nasturtii. Next base: position 8,614,751 of record NW_022198046.1, read on the forward strand.
GACCATTATTTTGTGCTCACTTTTTTCATATGCACTGTTTCGTTTTTTTATCATACCTTTCGCTTCGAATTGGTTCCTTATTCTTGTTCTACATTTAATTTCGCATGTTGTGCATCGTCGTGTTCTTTTTTTTCTCTCATCTTCTTGAGTTTTTGTGTTGAAAAATAAATTTTGATGGATAGTTAATATTTTTATGAAGAGTGTTTGTTCTAAAAATGCACCGAGCGAAAAGAAGGTGAAACCTGCCGAGAAATCGGCAACGGACAAACATCAATACGAACAGACACCTGAGGTGGAAAGATGAAATATACCTACCGATGATGGCTAAACGAATTTTTGCCAACAAGATCTAGTGTATGCGCTGTGCACACATCACTAAGAGGGAAAAAAACTCACTTTGTTGTTTCTTATTTATTTGTTTTAATAAACGATTCCACCTTCATCAAAACCGAACACCAATTTATGATTTTATATTTCCACAAATGCACGACCAAAAAATTGTCGGTGTTTTTTTTTTTGTCTTCTGACATCAAATCACCTATAAAAAGTCATTTAGGTTTTGCAATGGGTGATCGGTTCAGGTGATTTTTGTGTCGCTTTTTGGTGTTTCGGTCAACGTTTTTGCTCGAAAATGCGGCATTCTTTTTTTTCCTCCTCTCCCAAATCACTATAAAAAAAAACATGTTGAACAAGTGAATTGAGTTTGCGACCTTAATTTATAGATTCACTTGTTCACGAAATCCAGCGTTTTATTAGGATTAAGATTTATGACTATGTTGCTTTGAGCTAATGTAAATAGTGCACAAAATCCAATCGACCATCATTTTTCTCGTAAGCTTACACATTATTTATGATTTTTTTTGGTTTCAAAATCCGGAAAATTGACTCAATAAAATGTGTGTACTTTTGGCACACGAAACATAAAAACTAAATCAAACAGTCAATTTTAAAATGAATTCCTGGAACTTCCTTGCATCGATAAATATTTACACTGCATGAACAATCTGTAACATATCCAATTTTTATTCCATCGATTGTTCAATATACTTCAATCGCCTTTGATAAATGACGCAAATGAAACCAAAAATGTTTTCTCGTTTAAACTGCGCATCATTCATACGTGGCGTTGGACTCTCTGATAAAAAATTGTTTGTTTTTATAAATCGAGACATCGTTTAGGTTTTTTTCTGTGAGAATTTTAATTAATCACTGAAATTCAAACAAATTACTTTTGTATTAACGATTCTTTTCAATATTCTACAAAAAAAATGGTCAATATTTCCAATTTCACCTGAAACACTGTTTGTTTATTAGCTCTTAATCGAAATGGATTGAAGCTCAAATAGAAACAAATTGATTTCAACCGCTGGATACTTTGATGTCTACACAAACACTTTGGTTGACCACTTGAAAACAAACAAACGATTTTTCATCTGTTCGAATATTGATTTTGTTTTCGCTCTAGGACTGTGTTTTTGTTTGCTTCGCATTGGTTATGTCACTTGTGGCGCTTTCCATTGTTCCATTTTCATTTCGGATCGAATAATTTGTAACTTGTAGTTCACACGCGATTTTCTGAAAATTCGATCAGCTGGATGGACGAGTGAGTGTGTTCTTTTCTCGAATAAAAAGAAAACAATGTGATCTGCTTTTGTGCGCTTGTCGTTTGTCAACCGTGTAAAAAGAGACATTTTTCTTGAGTGCATCACAAAGAATCAGCGGTGTCTTTCATTAAAAAAAAAAGAAAATTCAAATGCAACACGAACCTTTCCTCGCTCTTTTTGTATCAAATAGACATGTTTGATTTCAAAACTGTGTAACGATTAGATATACGATTCGATTAGATTATGTAAACACGCGTGATTGTGACCGAAACCGTGAATTCTTGGAAATTATTTGTTTTCATATTATGTTCAATTTTTCAAAGGTTGCGACAATCTGGTTTTTTTTCTTTAACATTTTCAACGTGGGTTCTTATGCAACAGCGACAATATCAGTTTAAAATCAATGTCAAAGGATTTTGTTGGATTTGAATAATTTATCGCTGCATAAAAACAAAATTATCGCTTCTTTTTCGATACAATTTTTATGAATCAACTGCACGTATTGATTCAAGCAAGCAATCGAGAGTGTACAACAATTGAACCATTGAAAGTAAGTCGTATTCTCCCGCTTTTTGAGTTTGGCAGTTAAAACTAGTAAATCTTTGAAAAGTATTGACTTTATTTTGTCCGCCACTTCACATGACATTATTTCTTAGTTTTTTTTTTGTTCGTTCGCCTTTTCGATTTCAAAAGGATTTTCTCTTTCGTTGGCCATTGTTTGTCGCAGAACTTGAGTATTGTGCGAACAGTAGGAGAGCGCGTCAATTCGCTTTGTATGTTTTTATTGCTCGGTTTTATGTTCAGTTTAAATGTTGTTTGTCCGTTTTGTTTGCCTCTTTCACAACATTCGGAGCGGTGCGAAGAAAAGTTATGCGTCCGGCGCAAACAAGAAAGCAGCAAAAGAAAGCAATGAAATTGACAATTCAATAGCGACAAGTTTAAAATTGTCCCCATCTTCTCTCTCTTTATGTTTGTTTTGATTATACGTATGTTGAATGGATTTTTTTTATTATTTTTTTATGTGTAAATAATAGGCTGTTTTGTCTATTCGCGTTCGTGCACAGTGAGAGAGATGCTGCGATATTGCTTCACATATGTCACACTGAAGAATTTATTGTGAAAGGTCTTCGATACCGAATTCGTATCTGCATTCAATGTGAATGAGAAAGTGTTGAACAGAAGTACCCATCTTTTGTGTCTCAATTCATGCATTCGGACTGATTTATGGGATAACATGATTTTTATTCGGGCATATTTTCATTCACATTTTAATCATTTTTCAAATTGTCTTTTGATTTGGTTGTTTTCTTTCTTTTTATGAAAAATTGTTATGCATTTTATATAATAATAAACATAACAATAACGATGTTCAAACAACGATTTACCTCGCAGTGCATTGTTTGGCATTGAAATCCATGATTGTCACAACATAAAATCAAGTTTCTTTTAGAAAAGGCAAAGAAATGTTTCTTTTGTAAAGGAATATCGAATGCATGATTTTAGAACGAAATCAATGTGTGAACATTGCATTTTATCAGTATCAAAATCTAATGGTAAAAGTGTCAATATTTGGTGGCTCGCTACACGCAAAACCATTTGATAAGATCTTTTATTTTTGAAACTGGCAACTTTTGTCAGTTTGAAATGCACATAATAAATCGAAACAATATACCAATCGAAATATTGATTTAATAGCTGATATCGAAATCAATAGAATGAAAGCGGCTTGAAAATTGATTTAACCGTTGGAAAAAAACAAAAGATCGCCTTTCCATATTTTGAATTCTTGAACACGATAAATTATTTGGTTTAGCAGTATACAGAACAAATAAATTTCATAATTCCATGTTATATAGCTTTTTAATCATCGCTTACAATCGTTTATGTACCATACCGTTTGAATTACTTAACGATAAAAGAGCTTGGAATATAAATGTATTAATATCAATTGATATGTAGTTTTGGCGTTTATTATTATGAGTTCACGAGATAGAACTAGGATAGAATGAAATCATTGAATTTTTTTACCGATCATTAAATTTCCGCATGTGTTACATGAAACTCACTAAACATATGATCATCCGAAAAATGTGTTGAGATATATAGAAATACTAACAGTGTTCAGTGAAAACGAGAAGATATTTCACAACATTGCTTGCATAAGTAGTCATTCTGTCATAATTCAAATTGATCATAAACTCATTTGAGCGCATTAATTTCATAACAATACCACAAATGCATTAAAATATAAAACGCACGTAAAAATGTGCAAATCACGCACGTCATTTGTGTTAAAGAATGGAGTAATTCGCTTGAAATGGTTGATTGCCACCGCCGCCGCCGCCACCATCAACACCAAATGTATTTTGTTTGTGCAACAAATGACGGAATTCATATTTCAATTTGTGTATTTTTTCATTGGGGGAAATGTTTCTAGACTCACATCTGCCGTTCTGTTCAAATAACGACATAACATACAAATATACGACCGGTCCTGCGTGCACAATATGAATTTTAGTTGTGCAATGACTAATCCTGATTTTCCATAGAGGATTCATGCATTCATAGTTTTTCAAATGTTTTGAGCAGAAAATGTAGCGATTTCTATGTATTTGCAGCCACGTTTTCTCAAATGTCCAATAATTTTTTTTTCTTCATCGAGTTTCGTCGAAGGCATCCGGATTGAATTTCGATTTATTTTTAGTTTATATGTATTTTAAGCGTACGAACTGTGCACTAAGAGAGAGAGAGAGCAATGTGGAAGTGGTGCAAGAAGAAAAACAGCATTGCTCGAATGGTACACACAATAATTTTGTATAAATGTAGCACCTGCGGTAAATACACCGCCAAATGCATGCAGCGCGTTCACGATTCGCCAAAATGCACATGCTCTCCCTGATCGAGAGCAAATGAAAGAAAAAGAAAAAGAAAAAAAGTTTTATCATAAAATAAGGAAGAAATACTAGCACGAAAGCAGCACATAAATTCGAAGGCAATAAGGAGGCAGTTAGGATTCAATAAGGCGCATTCACTTAATACCTTTATGAGTTTCGTTTATTTTTCACGTTATTGTTCCGCATGTTCGGTACACAGCGGAGCAAATAAAAACGATTGAGAGAAATGTTAGACAATGTTTGACATTGCAAAACATATCGGTACATTTGAGATGCATCTTCGGTAGGCACGGCACACACACGCAATCCCTTTATTCACATTCAACAAACCGTATTAACGGCACAATGTCGTCAATCAAATGGCAAACAAATACAAATGAATCGAGATCAAAATCAAGGGTGTACGCTTCAATTTCGCTCACGTTTGTTTGTCTGTACTGTTATGTATTTGTGCAACGGTAATCTTGCACAATTCAAAGAAACTTGATACTTGTTTTACTCTACCTGAGAATCTATTCAAACACCCATATTGATCGATTGAATTGTTACGATAACTGTCTCGGAACTTTTTTTTTACATTTGCACATTTGTCTGTCGACGAACCGAAATTTTGATTTTGTCGCACCTTAGACAGCCTACAAAAAGGAGTTAAATTAAACGGTATGGTTCCGATTTCTCTTTTACTTTTTTGTTCCTCTTCCTTTCGAATGGAGGTGGCGGTAATTATGATGATACAACAACACCAATGCACATATACCGTTAACATTAACTCAATATGTTGTCCATTAAGAGAGATACACTGCAATGATTTCGTTGTTCAAATATCCCGAGTGCATAATATTCATTTTACAATCGTCACGAAATATATAAATTTTGTTTATTTTTTGATGATGCCGTCGCTCAAACATAACGGCATCAACGTCCGGAAGCAACAAAAAAACCACACACATTCGCTCAAAAATTTGATGAGTTCTGACGTGCATTCGCATATTGCCGTTTTGATTTGCCTTTTTTAAATTTTATTTGTTTTATACGAAGAAATGCACACAGATTGTGTCCAGAAATGAAAGAAAGAGAAGAATAAGAAGAAAAAGTCGTCAGTGACGGGATCATCACGATTCAAGGAGTGAGAATATATTTGACAAATTCTCCGATGTGTTTTACCAGCTCGTGTACATGACCATACAATAATGCGGTATAAGAAATGAAGAGAGTGAAAAGGTGATTCGACGAAATGTTGTTGTTCACCAAAAAACATCCTCAGGCTGATTAATTAAATGTTTGTTTTAATATTAACATTAATATTATATCTCGGCATGGAGAGTTTCGGCTTGTGAAAAAAACGTAATATATTCGTAAGAGTCGCAAAAATTAATTCTCCTCTTCATAAATCCACTAATAAAATGAAAATAAAATTTACGCTCTGCATTAAATCCGCAGCCGAATTGTATTGATGCATGGATAAAAACCATGTTGGCAACATTGCGATTCGGTTTCAATTTTCTCAACACACTGAGTGAGAAAGGGAGAGAGAGAGAAGGTTTATGAGCCGACAACACAGACATTTGGAAGGTTTGGTCGACAAAACGACTCCATAAAAGTTTTGTCATTTGGACCATAGTCGTTGCTGTTGCTGCTGTTGATGATGATAACAAAGTCGAATTCAAAGTGAATTTTTTCTCTTTCGCTGGTGTGGAAACGGTAATTATACATTCATAAATCGCTGTTTCGAGCGAAACTAACAATTTTAATGACGTTACATTTCATCTCCTGCGGCAATTGTACAGCGTCCATTGGCACAAAGCCAATGATTTGGCTTATAGAATTTGTTGGTATTTGCGACGAGGATTAGCGAAGCGTTAATGATAGTGCATTTTAATGAGGAAAATGCAATACATAAACTTAACAAATACACCAAGCACCGATGACAAATGAACCAACCACATTGAATACACGAAGAAACACAATGGGAATAATCCGTTCCGATTCTTTCAGCTCAGCGATGAAAGAGAGAGAGAGAGAGAGAGAGAGAGAGCCAGAACGGATTGAAGAAGAAGATTTGTTACTTTGTTATTCGAGTTTTGCTGGCGGCATGTTTGGACAGTGAAACTTTCATTATCAATGCGTTGTATTTATATTTGATTCGTGAATTCGCTACGGATCATCTTAAGGGAATGTGCGCTCCAAGCGCTGTAATGTATTGCAAGTGTAAACATCAAAAGTAAACCATTCATCTCGAAATCGGTCTTCCTCTCTCATTCAATAAAGCGTTTTCATCGTCTAAATTGCAATGACATCGCAAAATGATCCACAATATATACCATAGCCGCAAAGCGAGAGCAAAACAAATTCACAAGCGACTGGACAATTTTCAGGCACTAATTTTTTATGGTTCGGCACAAAATAAAGTTAATAGGACACGGCAAATTAAGATGCACCAGGAAGAAATGCCGAAAAAAGCGACTCAATGGCATTTTGTGAAAATAAAATTCTCAGATAATTGGAGTCCGTTTGTAATTTTTTTCTGTGATCGATTTCTAATCGTGTGTGCGCGGCTCAATCAATAGCAATTTATTCCGAACATGGCTCATATTCGCACATACCAGCCTGACTGCTGATCGTACCTACAACAGCGAATACGTGACGATTACAACGAAATGGTGTGTTGATTGTGCCACACATCGACCCACAAAAACAATCAAAGCATTTGCCAACAATCGAAAACAAACCATTCAACATCTTCACTAACTATTTCACATGAAAATCCACCGTTTGCATTTGATTCATTGAATTTCTGCATTTGTGTTTTTTTTTTTGCTTTCAATTCTATTTGTGCGTTTAAGCAAAGATTTATTGGCGAACAGCAATTCGAATCAACGCCAAAGCATTGTCGTTGTTACGTTCGAGCTCATGAATATTTCAACAGGATGGCCTAATGTTTAATTCAATCGCTATTTGGGTACAGACAAACGACAACCAGACTCAAGAGATTGTTTCGCTGTCGATTCAACTGTTCAGAATAAAAACCATCCAATTAGGATGAAAATCGGAAGAATCAAGTGCATGGAAAAAAACAACATCCCAAACAGCGAAAGCAGAAAAAAAACAAACTCTTCACAGCTTAATTTCAAACGAACTCTTGTTTTACTAATTTGTTGAATTCTTTCATTAAATCGATCGTCGAGCAGTACATTCGCACAATAAAATAACGACTCAATTCACGTTTCGATTTGTGGTCTACATTCGTTCGCGTTTTTGCATGCATTTAATCATTTCGTTCATTTTTTTTGTGTTTGGTATTTAATTTTGGGTGGTGCCAATCAGTAATTTTACTTCGATTCTGATTAAATTCAACTAGAGGTACTCACATCTCTCTCTCTCTCTAAAGAATAATGAAAAAACAAAACCTTGTGTCTCGATGGAAAGAGATCACTGCATTTCACCATAAAATGATCGATTCGATCGAAATAATCGCAATAAATTTTCATTTACATCCACTTTATTCTCATTGCATTACGATATTTTTTCATTAAATGCTGATGATGATCGCCTATTTTGACTGTTTAATCATGCAGAAATTAATCGAAAATGCCGGTGATTTCGTGAGCAAATTCAAATGGACAATCCCCAAAATGGCTTTTGCTGTATCAATTGGAAAGGTAGCACTTTTTATGTCAAAATTGTTTCGGTTTCATGGCTTGGATTTGTGTTTTTTTCTTTCGTTTATTTGTTTGTTGATCGAGTTCATAAAAAATCACCTTAATAACGGCAACTCTTGAGATTTTCGAACACGGCCGCAATTCGTTCGGGAGTAAGTGAATGAAAAAGCGTGAGCTACACTATTTAATGAATGTTTTTCGTTAATTTAAATCAGCATTTTTGTTTGCCTTCACAATGCCAGCAATGTCGGTGGCACAGAATCGCTAAAATACTTTTCGAACAGGTAATTTGCACAACGCATTATTATCGAAATTCTTTAGGTTGCGGCCGCGTAACTTACATCATACATACGAGATAGAGAAAGAGAATGATCACGCTTGATGCATGAATCTGTGCTCATTCGAATCTCTGTTTCCTTTTCGATGTCACTGATTTCATTCTGCGTACACGCAGGAAACGTTTAATTAAAATAATTTATGAACGAAAAAAAAAATCCTGTTTTGAATAGGAATAGTTTCGCGGTATACACGTTTATCCTTCGTTGATGCCGCTCTTTTTTTTTCTCTTTTTGCCCTGATACGCACACACAATTTGTGTTTTTCTAAATGAAATTTCGAAATGATTCGATCAATTTGTGCTGTAATTTGAAATGTAGGGCAGTTTTTTGTCTTACGGTAAAACACAAAAGGCGAGAGCGTTGTTGAACAACTTGATTCACCGCATTTTTTTTTTCATTGAAACTGATGTTTTGGCACAAAATTAATGAAAAATGGTTTTTTTAACTTGTATTCGTCATAATTACATTACTCTTGCTTTGTTAAATAGTTCCTTTTTTTGTAGATTGGGAGCTTGTTATGCGGTTTTTTGTGTGTGATCAACTTTTACTATGCGAAATGTCCGAGGAATTTGTGCATCGAACAGAAATGATCGGACAGAAAAAATGTTTGTTGAATTAAAAAAAAAGCTGTTCGAAATTAAATACAGGATCTTTGTTTAAATTGTCATGACGCTTGCGATCACAGTCCCTTAACATATCGGTTAAAAGGAACACGCCGAAGATGAAAAAAAGAGTCGAGAGTTAATAATGATAACACGTCAGTTAACTACGAGTAAATATGCGCAAGCTGATCGATTTGCCTCAATTTTAGCTGTGCACTTGACTTCATCGAATCAAAAATTGATTTACACACAGAAAAGATAAAAAAAAACACTAAGTTGCAATCTTTCAACAGTATTTAATAATAAATTTTAATAATATGATCGACGTTGATTTTTTTTTGCTGTCGGAAATTTTTGTTTTCTTCTTCTTCATTCAGTTTATGATTGCTGCTACTGCTTGTGAATCAGGTCTTTCAGCTTTACGTTCGAGATATGTTATGATGATAAAGGCGGTGCACTACCAAAATAGCGTATCGATTAAAATTTTATGCGATCGAGATAAGACAATCATTCGCAATGACTAAAAAAGACAAGTGAATCAATCATTTTTTGAATCGATTCGGTTCGCATAATCGACAACATTTTATTAATACCAAAACTACTAGTTTTTGCAATCCCGCGTAAAAATGCCGGCAATCGATAGCGATTTTCCGTGTCGAATCGATTTTCGTTAGGGTTTTTATCGTAATTTGCATTGCACACGCGGTAGTTGAGTGTTCCGAAACCATTTCGAATTTCGATGTATAATTTTTATAAGGTCTTTTGGATCAAAATGAAAGATCAAAATAAAATCACATAAATTAAACGATGAAAATTAATGAACATTTATTAATTTTGCAGCCGGTTTTGTATGGCTGTTGTAAATTACCAGACGATTGATGTACACTATTGTGAGGCGCACACATATAGTGGCGGGCCATGCACCTTGATCGAACATTTTACATGCACAATCGATCACATTCGATCAACGGAGAGAGAGAGAGAGAGAGAGAGAGAGAGAGAGAGAGAGAGAGAGAGACTAGGCGTGCGCAACATGTATCGCATCACACATCAACGCCGTTCGCCACCAAAGTCACCAAAGTGATTGACACGCACAATGGATGCTGTGCAATCAATAAAACTCGACAGCTAGTGCAAGTATTTAAAAATTGTTCGAAGTGTGTGTCTTCGGTAGAGCACAAGTTGTCGCAACAAAAGTCCATCTTAATATTTTTTTTTAAGTTCTCTCTTGGTTTTAATTTATCATCTCGATGCGTTTTCTTTTGTGATCGATTTTATCGATATTATAGCGATGATAATGGGATCCGCACTGACATAATTCAACGTAACAACGAGATTGGCAACGAACACGGTCAAACGAATCGAACCAACGATTCGACACATACGCACAATCAAATCTTTACTATCCGAACAGATAGAGTGAATGAGACGAAACGAGCCATAAAGGCAGCAATGAATACGGCCAATTTGTGCGCGCAAGCAATAACATAAAGTAGCACACGCGGTTGCACCAATTATTATCAGTTTTATCCACTTGCAATTTTTTTTTTGCTCATTTTTAATCGACATTGCAATGACGATTTGCTTGACCATTCAATTTCCTATACCTGCACATATGAATAATGACAAAATTTGCATACATTTTTTTGTTCTCTGTCGTTCGTTGAATAAGCGCGCGATATACTTTATACCAATGAACGATGTACAAAGAAGAAATATTAAATATAAAGCGAATTGCATTGTCTCAAGTTGAATTGCGCTGTTGTCATTTCGTCTGCAACAAACTGTTTTTGGAAAATGTCGACCAAGACTCGCCGCTGGGACAAGTGGACAAAACAAACTGCACATATGACAAATGCAACAACTGTCGCCAATTGAATCGTACCTCTTCGCATGCATAAAGTCTACTCGGAACAAGGCAATTAAAATTAATACGGCCGATGGAATGTTCGCTTCACCATAATTTTCATCGTGTATACGTTAATATTTACATTGTGTCTCATTTTGGCGCGCTTAGCGAAACGGTAATATTATTATTTTTTTTCTTCATTCGTATTCCGTTGAGTGTGTGCATGAGTGATATGAGCGACGAGTGAGTTTGTGCACAATGGTTGTTCTGTCGCTCGAGTTTTTTAATTTTCCACCCAAATTATGTCTCTTAAAAGGTGAGCATTATTATTTAACTTATTATGGTTTATGGTTAATATGTTTTATGCGCGCTTTATGTCTGCTAATAATACATTAAATTGCTTCATGTTTTCTTGTTGTTCATCGAGAGATCGATGTTGTCGCGCGAATGACACAAGAGCAGAAAAAAAACCACACTTTTTGGATGCTGTTTTGTCGCAGTCGCATTAAGTGTCTTTTTTTTCACTCTTCTTTTCATGTTTTAAAGCGTTACATGCAAGAAAATCCAGCAATTTTACTTTCTACAAGGGTACGGCGACAATTTTTTATTTCAATTCATCCGTATCGTAAATTGTCGCTCGATGCGATAAAATTAAATATGATCAAAAAGACAGACGAATAAAAAAAACATATTGAAGTGTATCGATTGACCTTGACCATGTTGATAAAGACATTGCTGGCTGTTTTATTCGCATTGAAATAAATTCTGGCTGATTGAGATTTTTCGCAAAATTTATTGAACTATTCACCGAAATTTAGAGACTGGCATTTCGATATCGTTATTATTAATAGGTTTTGATCGAATACCGAACATTTTCGTGGTCATTTCGAATTATAATTTCAGAGTAAATAGGTCTGGTATTGCTGTGATTACTTTTTCATTTTGTCTTAATGAGAAACGGAAGGAGACACTTTTGATCGGGGAATGCATTATAGTATTATAGCCTCATGCGGCTACCAGCATATTCTCTATGCAATTTTGGTGTAGTTCAATTCCAAACAGTCTCTTTTTTCACTCTCCATTATTTGCGGCACTGTAATTGTTGTTCTGCAGAAGAGAAAAAAATAACAAATTCAACACATTTTCTGCGATTTTTTTTTTGCAGCAAATAAAATAACAAATAACCAAAGCAAATCACATCGAAGTGGGTATGCGTATGGTGAAAAGACCTTGACTCGCCAACATGTTCATCAAAATGCGCGTTCGCAGTTCATCGAATGATGATGCATATATGCGCACAGAACGTCCAACATCTTCAATATATATATGTGTACATGATGTGGAATGGCCATTGTGGTTGCCAGCATTTTGTGCATGCAATTCGCATATAATTTCAAAAATGATTTTACTCGCAGTCGTTTGATTATTTGTCGCATGCCCTACCATCGTCTACACCACAATCCAATGCATCCATTCCATTCGCCATACAAATACACTAAAATAAAAGCTAATTTAAGTCATAATTGCCAAGTAATTTATATTTAGAGTGCGTTGTTAAAAGTTTATCCCTGATCCATTTATTTTCTCTGTTTATTTGCTTATTTTATAATAAAATAAAGGCTGAACGTGCAAACGGAACGTATATCATCACTTCATAAAACCAAAAAAAAAAAAACCAACAACTCGGCGAAACTGAAAGGGATAAAAGAGTCACCATAGAAATTGTTGAGGAAAGAAAACAATTTGCGATTTTGTGCAGAATGATGGAAAAAAAATATTTTCTCGTTACGATCGCATGGTGTTGAGATGAACGCATTGAACGCTTCATATTGGTACGGGTAGCAAGGTGCAACAATTCGCATTTCTCAGTACATATAAAATACATAAATAAATACGTAATTTCGTTTTTAGTTTCTACAATATATATTTATTTTTTGTCGCTCTTTGTCACTTATATTTGGCCGTTTCCCAGCAAAATGCTGTCTCCAAAAACCATTTAAAAAAAACATTGAGGACAATGGAAAGTGAATGAATAACTTTTTTTTCTCTCCCATTTACTATGTTGCTCTTGTTCTTTGCCAAAATGACATGAAATTACATTGAATTGATGCATCGCTTGACACAATACCTAAATGCAGTTTGTTCTCCCTCGACGATTTTTCACAACACCAAATCCCGTCTTTTGTTGACATGATTTGGATTATTTTAAATATTGAAATGCATTTTATTATAATATTTCAATATTTGCTTTCGATCTTTCGCTTTCCGAATTTATTTACTTACACGAAGTAAGCCACAATTGGGCTGTGTATGTGTGCATCGTCGATCTGTCGTCACTTCATTCAGGTGATCTCTCTGGATTTGATTGATGATACTTTATCCGGTACTACATATATAAAGACACCAAAATGTAATGGAATTTTGTCTGTTTTGTATTTGGTATGGAAATCAATGACATTCATACCGCAAATCCCCTTTTTCCGTACTACCTACACACCGAGGCCCGAATATGCCATGAATTTTGTATGATTATTGAAATTTTGTGTTGGTTAGAAAACAATTGCAGGCATAAAACCACGTTCATTGTGTGATTTTTTTTTCATTTAATTCATTGCATTGAATTGACAAAAATGAAGAGAAATGAAAAGAGAGAGACACTGTTAAAAATGCATGAGTTTTATTATTAAAATCGCAACATTTAAAATTCTCTCACGCTAGAAATTTCCAAACTGAATACAATAAAACGTAAATGAAGAAAAACACATGAAGTGACACATTCACCTTTTCTTTCCATAAATAATCCTTTTGTCAATACCCTTTTCCTTTCAGACGCAAAATCCAACTCTATTGTATGTCGTTGTTCTAATTCAATCTGCAGAAATGAAGCGTAGGTAAAGGATTCATGCCGATTGAAAATGATACACTTAGGCTTTTATCTATTTCAATAGCGAATTTCTCTTTTTTGGGAATCTCACAGAAAATTGAATAGCGAATTTAAGCTAACCTAATGTCATCCGATCAATCGATACGGTGAATTCATGCGATCGAATGTAATTCGTATCATTTTTCATGTATAAAAGCAATTATATGTTGTAGCATTTTTCTTTCTTTTGAAGTGAAAAATTGAATATGATGCATGCGAAAAGGTAATGAAGTTTATTGAAAACTTTCGACAAAATGTGTATTTATGATCAATTTTCTGAAACCTTCTTCGAATCATAATAAATTTCAATTGAAAAATATCATCGAGCATTTTTAATGGTTTGCTATTATTCACAGTTGAAATGTGTGCGGTTTTGTTAAGTAAACGAAACATCGAAATGAGCAACAGATCAATGCGGATCTTGCTCTGTGTTTTTTTATCTTCTTTTCTTCCCGTTTTGATAGTGTTTGTTTCTGTTCATTTTGTTTATGGCTCTTCGTATGGGCACCAATCAATAAGTACATATTTTATGTACGCCAAACCGAAAACGGCTGAAATGAAGACCATTTGGTCACGATGCAACACGCGCGCGCATACGTACGGTTTGTGTATGTGTACATTTTCTTCTTTTTCATTTCGTTCGAGCAAAACGACATCAGTACTTAAATTTGAATGTGCATAATAATAATTGCTTTTGCAATGTGCCGGTGCAACGAAATGCACACGCGCAGAAACTCAAGCCCAATGGCTCACTCTCTCACTCACACATGTACGATCGCGTAACTTTTGCAGGTGCTGCTAAAACAATCCGCTTATGTGCGTACTCTCATTTTAATTACATTTTATAAAATAATAATTATATTCGATTTTCATTTTAAAACAACAACAACAACAACAAAAAACTGAACCGAAAGACGGAAAAATAAAGCGACAAAACGGTTATTGCATATATATGTATGTGTCTCTGTGTTTGTGATCGAGCCGGCAACTGTTGAAACACATGATTCTGTCATGATCATGGTGCGGTGACGTCGACCGCGAAAATTTGTCGCATTTAAAACAGCTTTGACCACAAATGGCCAGTAAACGCGCGCTTATCTCACTGTCCTATCGATCGACAATGACATGATGAAAATAAAAATAAAAATCGAAAACGTTCTCCCATCCACCGGTGTGATATGAAACGAAGGCTTTTCGCGCACACGATCAATCCATAAAATTGCATACATTGTAGTTGAAGCAAATCATAATCAATTCGATTGATGAAAAATGAACCACTTCCCGTTGATCATTGTTCCATAATTGACAAGCACATTTTTGCAATTTTTTCCATTTACAAAACGATCAAAAATCGGCTTTTGGTATTATTTAAATTGAATTTCAGCACACTTTAAATTATAATTTATGAATATTTTAATTTCAATATTACATTTGGAATGGCATGTGCATTGAACGCATCAAGTTGTACAATGGCGTTGATTTTTTTGTTCACTTCTTATTTCATCATTGCAATAATTTAAACGAGCAAATTTGCTGTGCAACAGCTCAAGTTTTTTATTTTCTTCGGTCAGTTTTCAATTCGATTGCAACAAAGTAAACCACTTTTCGTGTTTTAAAGTGCAATTGTGCTCATCATTACAATTAGTGTTTTATTTTTATTTTAGTTCTCCATTTGCATGATCATTTTTTAATTTAGCAACTCAATTAATTAAAACACGTCTTCGGTGCTCAGTGCTAGCGAAGCAGTGAAAAAGCGTTGCATTGTGACACCATGCGGAGAACAATTCAAAATTTCGAATAAATCGATGAATTTATGATGATGATCCGTTGCTCAACGATCAACGGTGAATGCAGTCTCATTTTTTCATTTAAAGAACAATGCAAAAAGTGATCCAGTTGTCATTGCTTGCAAATTTGTCCAACCCAGCGGCTATCATAACAAAACAACGTACGTTTAATTCACGATAGAAGAAATTATTTTGAATAATCAATACTTTTTTTGTATTTTCATCGTTTTTAATATTTCCATTTGAATTTATTTAATTCTTGCGATGCAAATGTGCCGTTTGAGAGTTAAACGCACTCTGCTCAGTTATGAAAAATGCAGGGTTAGACAAACTCTCAGTCAAAAACTGCCGGCTCACTCGTTATATGAAAAAAATTGACATCGTTCTTTATATATTTTATTTAAATTCTAATTGTTCGCTGTAAGTAATTGTTATTGGTACAATCAAAAGTAAAATAATTGTTCTTTTTTTTTTAAATGGCTGCTGCATCGAATCCATCACTGTATCGACGAAATTATTATTATTTTTCTGTATATTCATTGCTGGTTTGGAACGAAACTGAAAAAGAAAATTAAAAGGAGATTTTCGAAAGGAACAAACAACGAACGAAAAAAAAAAGAACCAAGCACACAGCCAAGTGAATGTTGAACATCTGCAGGCGCATGTGTTTTTCTTTATTCATTTCGTCTGATTTCCGTATGAAATGTTTATTGCTTGTGCATTTTTATATTCAATTTTCTTTGTTATTCTCAATTCCGATAACACATTCAGTGAAGCGCCTCAATCATTCCAATGAAACACGGCCGGTATATTACACGGGATCAAAACTCTACACTGTCAAAATGTATGAAACGGATCATTTGAAATTCCGTCAGCCGATTTGATGACACTCAAATGCTAGAAAAGTGTTGCCAATGATTTATTAGATATATATATTCGCCGTTGAATGCAGGTTAATGTATCAAATGCAAATGTAACGCATATTGCATTGTAAAATATGGAACGTGCATCGACAATCAAGGACGCTCAAACATGCGCACACAGATACAGACAGTAGTTCAAGTTATTTTAGTTTTTTTTTTCCTGTCGAGCATTTGCCACGTTCTCCTTGTATAAAATGTAAAATGTTCCATTATTATCGTTTGGTAAGATCTATTTCGTGTATGTAAGCACGTAGCGATCAAGAGTCAAATCTATACAGCGCGAGCGAGAAATAGAGGGGGTAAAAAGTGTGCGATGCAGCTCAAATATATTCGAACGTTTTGTAGCTGTGAGCAGCCAGACTAAAAAAGACACCAAACAGAAGAAGAGCATAGCACATCGTTACACCTGGTTTAACTAATTGGTAATTAAACTGTAGACGCGACCCGCATTGTCTGGGCTCGTGTTTTGTTTTCCATTTCAATAAAATGCATCTCACTGTCTAAAATGCTCACTTCAGGCCAATCGATCGATCTGTTCTGTTGTTTTCCTCCCTTTCTCAATATTTGCACAATGAAAAGCTGGCCTCGTATTTATCTATCCCGATAAATGGCAGCATGACAAAAACACACACACACACCGAGAACAGAATCGATAATGTAAACTTGATCGTTTCTCCTGAAGCTATTTTGAATTTTGTCGCTGTGCAACGGTATGCATAATAAATGTCACCATCACAACAATTATCGTTTCACATAAAATGCGAATTCCAACCCAAATCATTTCTCATAAATGGAAATTATGAATTTCTCTTTGATTGGTGGGTACTTATTATTTGATCTCTGTAACCGATTCCGTATTTACTTCACGCTCCATGTATAGAGTGCGCTGAAAAACACCGTCAAGGGCACGCGACTACAATTTATTGATTCCAAATTAAACGATTTGAAAATGTCGACAACACACTTCAGAGATGCATTGCACGAGATGCAATGAGCGAAACACTTAACGATACCATTTTTTTTGGATGGGGTAAATTAAAACTTTCATCCGGCAATAAACTTACTCATTTGCATTTTCTTTATTTACCGTTGCACGTGCGCGCATTACATTTTTCGTCGTTCATCATTTTGCTTTGTGCTCTTGTTCAATCTACTAATTAGTGAACTCACCAAAAAAAATACAACAAAAGCCCAAAATGATCAAAACAACAACGAATACAGAGAAAATTGTTCGATATTTTTGGTACTAATGACGCTTCCGAAATTCTCTGAATCGAATCACGTTTTCTAAAGACATAATTTGAAAAGAAACTGTATAGTTAATACGTAAGAATTTGTGATTAATCAAAATGACGAAACGCACATATTTTTTTACACATAAAAAAGTCTTCGAAAATTCGGAAGAAGAGCGAAGCAAAAAAAAAAACAGCAACAACACCATTGTCTATAATTCATGAAAATAAATGTTTGGGCTCGTGGCAACAATTGAGTTCCATAGACAACGTACAAGAAAAAAAAACGACAACAACAATGAGGCCCATTTTCTATACAGCCGTAGCACACGTGAGAGCTAACACCACCTTAAAACGGATCAAGAATGAAGCGCAGAAAAAAAACATAAAGAAAAAGAGATTGAGAGAGAGAGAGAAATGCGTCGTTCCGATATCATTTCAGGAACCAAACATGTAGATGGGCCCAGTCCAATCAGCATTCATCATTTTTAGATACACCTGCCGATTCGGCCCGTGTTCAAAAAAAATGTGATTCTTTCCATTTGCTCCGTAACATAAGAAGCTCTCGTTCGTTGTTTGTATTGTATGAAACCGAAGCAGCCAACCGATATCAAACGAACGAATGGAAAAACACACATACACGACAACATGAATTGTGAAAATAGAAAGAAAAATGATTGAGCTATTTGAAGAAGTTGATATAATAAAATGGAGAAAATGTTTGTACTTAAACATTTGAGTAGTTAGATATGAACATTAATGACAAACAAAAATCACAAAATGTATGAATTGCGTTGCCGGATCATTCAATCTGAATACAACTAATCTCGAACTCTGACTTTGAAAGAAAAAAAAATTAATGAAAACCGTAAAAATTTCATCAGTTTTCGAAATGGCATCGAATATTTATGTAAAATCGATCGTAAAACCAGCGACTAAACCATAAAATTGTGTCCTTAATACGCTTTAATTTGTTTATGTGAGTGAAAACATCATACTTGATCGGATCACAACAATATAAAGATGCTCGTAAAATGGGGCTTGAATGAAAAATTATCATTGCTACAAATGAATGCAACTAGTGTACGCATTATGCCAGTTTACGAGTTGAAATAAAATTGCCGGAATGGAAAATCCAAATCGAAATACTGATTGATACAAGTGTTGAAAATCGCTTTGCATTCGAATTTCACTCGTTAAAGTTGGAATTTAATTTGCCGTTTCTGTTTGCTTACGCAGCACACGCATTGAATTCGGTCCCATTTCAATTCGATCATTCGAATATCGCGTGCAATTTTTCTTTGTTGTTTACATTTTTGTGGCCACAATGCCGTGGCCATCTGACAAGCAAAATCAATCAATCATACACTCGTATTTGCAGATGCAACACTGCAGTTCTTTTTATTATAAATATGGTGCGAATTGGTTTTTTTCTTCTCTTATTTTCTTTATTGCCATACCATAAAATATGGTGACACCAAGTTTTCTACTTCGTACATCGAAGGTTAATTCATGTTCAGTGCATAAATTTTCCGAAAAAATTTGCGTTTCAATGTCATTGGCAAGTTTGCGATCATCAAATCGAACAATATTTCTGGATTACCTATCAAATTGACGCGCTGCTACACTTTTACTACGTTAAAATTCCAATGCATTGACAGGTTTACACGGATCGAGATAACCTCTTTTTTGGTATAATTTATATTTGAACGCAAAAGGTAATTTTCATTGCGAAATTGTTGTCTGTTTTAGCACTTCAATGTACAGTTTAATAAAAACATTACCGTTTTCGAGCTGAATCGCCAAACGAATGATGATAATAATTCGCTGACAGTCATTTATGCAACACCACAAAAAGCAATGCTGCTCAACTGAAACAATGCGCACTTTTTCTTTTTTTTTTCGCCAGCAAGTGCCGAAAGTAAAAGCGGCAGTAAACGGCGAGACAAATTATATTGAATTATTTATGTCGAATTAATTAAATGCAACGCACATCGATCGCAATGATAGCCTTTTTATGGTGTGCCGCCACCATTTCTTGCAACAATAAAAGTGTCTTTGTACTCGAGATTTTTGAGATCGTGTGAAGGAACATATGTTTTGTGACAGCCGCATGACATTTCAAATAAAATGAAATGAGCAAAAAATGCACTTACAAATCCGAATTACCCGTCAAAACATCTTCAAAATGAAAAACGACATACAACAAGAGGTTATCCATTGTCAGTTTTTTCTCGACCTTGCATCGTGTTCGATGAAATGGGCAAAACGATGATCACATCCGAAGATGTTGAATCATACCCGTTTGGTTGTGTTTTGTCACATTATCAATGAAATATATTACTTTTAATACTTTCTCATACATTTGTGTCGAATTGAAAAAAAAAAACTGTTAGATTCGATCATATTTTATAACTAAAACTATTTGAGGGAGTTAAATTGCTATTGAAATTGGTCAGTTCCCGTGTTCTTTCTTCAGGAGAAAAGGTGAGCAAAGGAGTGAAACGAACACACCGAATGTAAGAGAAAAAAGCTGTCTAAAAATCATATTGATCGCATAATTTGCCAAAGTTAAAGACAAAAATGTCGTTGTTGGTTGTCTTTCGTTTAAAAAGAAAATGTTTATATGTAGATGTTCCGTAACTGAATATATTAAACAGAAGTGGTAGCCTTTTACTTGGTTACTGAATGAAGTAATAACATTGAAATGAGTGCCCAACAAAATTATGACTTTTGTACACTTCGAATGCATTCGTATAATGTCCAATTAAATTGTAATGCATATGCGATCCGCGCATCGCTCTTTTGTAGTGTGTGCAACAATTTAGTGTTATCGAAGTACTTTACGTTTTTATGCACTGTAATGATTATCACTAAGGATTTTTATTGCATTTGTATCGATTTGCGTTTTTTTTTTTTATCCAAATCGAATTGCAAGAGTAAACGTCACCAATTTTTTTGTATTTGTTTTCCTTCAAATTGGTATTTTCTGTTTAGAACCTACCAAGTTGCAAATGAATTCATTTGGGTGCGATGCGCTGCTGGTAAATGCGCAAAATTAAAAATTCACATGAATACATTAAATGTTTTAACGAGCATTGGTACTTCTTTGTTTCTCGACGTGATCGCGGGTACAGTGGCTGTTTAGCTCGCAAACGTAAAACCGAAAAAAAAACCTCCGGTACGATTAAAATGTGACAAAGAAACGGACACAATCTTTTCTTTTTTTTTCGTAAAATTGGATACACGATCAATATTTGCGATAAAAACGTATAAAATTGGCCGCAGCAAACATATCACACATAATCGATGATTTTATTGCCATTTCGGTTGCGTGTGATCTACGAATTCACTGTGTGGAACGCACTTCATCCGTGGCTGAAAGAAGCAAAACCGCTTAATACGTTTTATCACCATATTAAAAGAAAAGAAAAGCAAAAAATAACGAGTGCAAAGAAAATGCAAAGAGATACAGCGGCATCGTGCATTTGATATGTGGCATCGATGGAGTAGGTGCATCATGTATGCTATGCAAACGTATATTTATTGAACAAAAAAGCGAGAAAGAAAGAGAAAATGTGATTCTTAATTTACATCGATTCGATTTCGAATGCGTCGTTTTGTTTCATGCATGCTTTTTACTTTTCACATGCAATCAAATTGATAGCGATTATTGGATCTCTTAAAACCATCGCACTTCACATTAATACTTTGTGAACGTTATTTTCTTTGGTGCACGGTTGCTGACGGGCAGTGCGGATTCAAACTTTGTTAAAACATATGATTCGTGCTCGGTTCACATAATATTTGTAATCAGCGAGATGATAAGCGGCTTGATTCTAATAAATTCTTCCGCTTAACAACCAAATCACCATAAAATGGTTGATGTTATTGCAAAAATGTCTCTTTTTTGTATTTGCATTGCAATGACAAAATCGTTTGATTAAAATCCCAGTAAGAATCTGAACGTTCGATAGAATAATTAAAAAAAAAAACAACAAAATCAATATTGAAAAACGGTTTTTTCCGACCTTTGCGGGTTGTGCTAAGACATGGATTGACAGTCGTACTATATTAATAAGAAACTGAATCGGAGCGAATGACGGTGGTGGCGGCGGCGGTGGTGGCCACAATACTCATTTCACTGATGAAGAAGTAAACGAACTTATGTAATGATCGAACAATAAAATTAATTTCCCATACTCGGTGAGTGGTCGACTATAAAACTTAGTGCAAAATTTACAATTAATTTACAACACAGAATTATCGCATCAATTTTTGCCGCACATAGCATTAATGCAAACGAGCTACGGAAAGAAGTCATTGAAATTATCATCGCCTGAGATGATCTTAGTTAAGACATAAATATTTTTATTCTTTTTCAATATCCATAGCTTTTTATTCCAATTTTTTTCTTCTTGTTCGATTTTTACTGTGTTGCCATTTCTAATTGAATGAGAGGGAAACAATCAGAAACAAGATTCCCTTTGCTAGGGTCGATTTGAGCTTGTTGGCTCGATTGCGCTTGTTACATTTATAGACAGTGTGCGTTTTTCTGTTTTTTTTTTGGTGTTCAGTTTATCAAGCGAAGATCGAAGACGAAAAACAACATGAAAAATCGAAAAATTTGAACACCCGGCGAAATAAGTGAAGAAGCGCACTAAACAAAAACACCTATAAATACGGAGCGCATACGAATGCTTAACATGAGCCCTCGTCCAAATCACAAGTAAATCTACGTTACATAATAATCGGCTTTTTGGGAACTGTTTCTCGGATTTTCGTTTTCCTTTCTGTCTTTTTCTTCCTTACTCTATATCCTTTCTTCCTGGCACTGTGTGTGTGTGTTGTTTTTTTTTTTTTTTTGAAGGCAAACATTCGATAAGAGTTCACGTTGCAGGCGTTGTTTACGAAAATGTATTTTGGTTGTTATTGAATTCAATTACGACCGTTGAAGAATTGCGCGACTAATGGCAACAACCATGAACGATATTTTTTCGGTTCGTTGAAAACACATTTGAATAAATTGACAACGACGACGGCGATCATGTAGAAACTTGTTGATGACGATGGTATGGATCAGTGTCGATTTAGTTTTATCACAAAATCAGAATGGATTAGATTTGGAATCAAGTCACCTATAGCGATATTCGTAACATACACACACGATGTAATTTTGGTATTTCGGAAAAGACAGGATCGTTGACTTTTGTCGTGTGTTTGGGCACTCGATCGCGTAACTTTGTCAAATCGAACAAATGGCCGTGTACTGTTATTTCGGTTTGTGCGGTGTGTGTTAAAAGCAGGTGCATGGCAATATCTATACACAGACACGGTGCCCAAACTCAATTAAAATATTCGAATACATTCTCTTTTTTTCGGCCACATTTTGTTTTCTTCTCTTTTTATCGACGTTTTCGAATAGGCAAAGATCAAAATAAATGCTTTATATTTCATTCTAAATGTTCAATGTTATTCTTCTTGTGATATCGTTCAAAGCACAGTTCTTGAAAAAAGAGATCAGTCTTCGTTCTTCTTTTCGAAATAAATACTTTTTTCTTTGTCAAGAAAATGGAAATTGGTTGCCTATGTTGATTGAAGGTAGATAGCGAGAAGACTTGAACAATTGTCTCTATACAGAAAGAGAGCAAAAGAGAATCATTTGCATTATTAGTTTTGCTCACATCGATGAGGCGCATTTTCTCAATAGACAAGCGTGAAATTTAATAAGTGTGGCCGCCACAATCAAAATAAAGAAATAATTTACCGCGAAAATGAGCATCGGCACTGGTTTTCGAAGAGTTCGGTTTTTCGAGCTAATTTTAAGTTGGATATGCCCGATAGCAGTTCACATCGCGCGCACATATATACTCTCATGCGCTCATCCAACACCGAATGAGCAATAAACAATTTTTCAATATATTTTGTAAATATTTATTTCACACCATGCGCAAAATATCATTTTGAATACCATGTTTAATTAAATGAATGCAAAACTGAATCGCCCCAACGATCATAAATTTTCTAGCAAAAAGAGTGTACAAAAGCGACAAAGAGGAACAACAACAACAATGATGACGACGACGACGACGAAGAAAAAAAAACATATGAATGAAAAAAGAAATGAAAACAAACGCAGTCGCGCGTAAGCAGAAGATATAAAGCTATCTCTTCCGAGCGTAATATGCACACGAACTGAACGAAAATTGTTGCTTGCAATTTGGTGCATTAAATGTATTCGATGGTGAGAATAATGAATGGAATCGTCGTCGTTTATTTTATCGATACTCGACAGAAGAAGTGGAAGAAAAAAAAGAGAAAATAAATCGTGTTTTGCTCGAATTTTAATACACGAAACAATTCGTTTTCTTTTGTCGATTGGGACGACGTTATTTTGATTTGCGGTACGCATAAAATTTCGTGCGTTATTTATTACCCAGAAACAATAATAATGCATTGGGTGAGATATGAGTCGATTATTAATTAGCCAACGGCATTTTACGCGAAGGAGTAGTTATTCGAAGCCGATAAATCGCGTCCCGATTTAAGAGCAAGACACAACGTGCGAATGAACGAACGAAATGCAGAAAGAACACGTATCAGTATTTGAAGTAGTAGATCGAATGAAGAAGCAATCATACTCTCCTTTTTCTTCGTTGGTCGTGCCGGACGAAATGTTTGTGCGTCGGTGAATGGTGGATATGTTAAACTGATGAATATTGTTTTTGCATGTATCGTTTGTAATCGTTCCGCCACCGATCGATTGATATTCCATGCTTGGTTTTGGGGCCACAGTGTACACACGCTCATACACACTGTTCCATGATTAATAGTTCAACCACACTTCCTTGCTTGCGGCTGAAACCTTATGTTTATCAAATCCAAAGAACCATATTTTCTCTGTGTGTCAAAGAAGATATCGCAATGCGAACAAAACATTGTTTGCATTCGGTATTTGCACTGAATATGAAAAATGCATGCTCTCTCTCTCTCTCGATCTCTCAATCTCCCTTGCTTCCTTTCATAGAATCGACCTGCGCAATGGCGATGAAGTAATTTAATTTTGAAACGTACAAAATATAATTGAACAATGAACAAGTATATTTTACCACAAGCGAAGAAATCCATTTCAATCCGTTGCACGTTCGTATCCGTGTTTGCTAACCTTTTGAACTGAAAACCATGTAATAAAATTAATAACGATGTACTTTACATTGGTTGTCGTTGTTCGTTTTTTTTTTCACTTTGGTGATCGGTTTTGATGTTATGAAAATGAAATTAAAACAAAAGATTGGCGGACATGATTGAAGACTTTCTGTGTTCACAAAGCACATATATCGATAAATATTCGCGAGACTACCAAACCGCTTGCTTGCTTAGGCAATGGGAATTTCACAGGAAATCATTTGTAATATGCCGATCGTGCTGCTCTAGATTTCAATCTTAATCTCGATGGCGAACGAATACGTAGGTACACAATCGCGTATCGCAAAAAAAAAACTTCACTCGAATGCCGTCGTTTGGAGAGTTATTCGGATTAAAAGTGATCTCGTACGCGTATGGTGCAGAGAATGGAACCAGAATCAAAACGAAATATGAATGATCGAATGTTGATGACCGTTCGATGACATCATTATATCGATTGTGTTGGTTGTACGAACGAATCCTTGGAACGAAGAAAGAAACCATATAACGAATGTCTTAATCAATGAACGGATGCATAAATAAAATGTCAAATGATTGTTAATACACCGCTGTTGTCATTTGTTTTTATACATGTATATTTTTTTTCTACTCATTTGACCGACATTCTTTCCATTTTAATAATAATTTGAATTTATGAACCTTATTTGTTTGGCCCTTTTTCTGTTCATATAACCATAACATCAGCGCTCGCGCACATTGAAAACCGTTCATTTTATTGTCATTTTTATGTCGAACGGCGACATTCGAATGCAGTGTTGACGTGATATTCAGTGTTTGGCTAATTTTTCGAACGTCAGGCTGCTCAACGTCAGCACTGTAAATGAACTACAAATTCGACGAACTTTTTTTTTATCGCATTTATTGACATCGACACACAATGGAACATATTTTATCACATAACGACCCCCAAAACTGCTACCGGTCACAATTTTGATAAATGTTTTGCATTTCGTATCGTTTGGCCAAAGCAAAAACAAAGCATTCATGGCACTTACACAGATAAATCAGAAGTTTCAATGAAAACAATGAGCAATTTGGGAAGAATTGTGGTTTTTTTCGCGGGAGACATGGTTTTATGACTTTTTGGGATACGCAATTTTGAAGCTAATGACTTTGTTAGTTAGACCACTACAAATTATGCGCGTGTCTTGTTTGAGCTAAGGAAAGCTAAAAAAAACCATGACGTTTTGATGAAGCGGACCACCATTATGTTATATTTTTTTGGAACGAACCACAAAAAAATCACCGAATTCGGTTTCTCAGGCACTAAAACGTTATTCTGCCATAAGAATGATGATAATGACGTAAAAATCAATATGATTTCACCGAATATCCAGAATTTATTAATAAATTCTCACGTTTGAATGTGTAACTTCTCGAAAAATCGTATTTCATATAATCATATTTAATTTAAAGTAAAATGTCTATATCAAGGTTTAAACGATAATAAAACAAATCTATGTGTGCTTGTGCGCCTCAGATACTTAAAATTGATGAAGGATTTGGCACCTTTATACTCATCATATCGCGGTTTGATATATTATTTGAATTTTTATTATCGAATATTCAATAAAATAACCAAAAAAAAAGCCTTTATTATTTTATCCTGGGTCCACAACAAAGGTTTTGTATAAAAGAGCCAACGTTAATCACCGGCGCAAAGCATTGTTCGTTTTTTTGTTATTTGTGTGTGTACTCCATTCCGTCTTTTTTTTTTTCGAGAAGCGCGAATAAAGGATTTACATCGCAGGATTTTTTAATATAAAACTGATAAGTCAATTGTCTAAATGATCATAATAAAATCTAAAAGCGATCGATTTGAGAAACAAAGTTTCAAAGGATTTTGGCTCTTTGAAAAAAATGTTAATGTGAACAAATTATGATATCTCATACAAAGTATTCTTCTTCTCGGAGAGTGCGGGCCATTGTTCAAATTTTTGTTCTTGTATTTGGCAGTGTGTCTGTACCTGAGATTGGTGGCAAACAATGCGGGTGCGCAGTGCACACATATCGTTAGCATGCGGTTTTGACCACATGTTGTGTTTGAGAACCAAAAATTACACAACGGCTTTCAAACGTCCTTTTCAATGCATCGAATTCCAGCCAAGTAAAATCTGCATGAAACTATTTGAATGCATTGCATCGTCGACACACAAATCATACCGACCGAACATTCTAAAGGGATTCTTCTTCAATTGTCACAATTTTTTATTCAAACTCCTTGAACCGTGCGCTTGATATATAATAGAGTGCCGTTTTCTATGCGGTTCAGAAATAAAAGAGTATCCCGAACGGTTCATTCGCGCAAAGGGAAAATAGCGGGTATCTTGAAAAGCGTCGTTTTTTATATATTACAGATATCAAAAACAAAATTCTGAGAAATCTGATTAAAGTTTATACAAATATGAAAATAAAAATGAGAAAGTAACCAATTTTAAACTTAACCAAAATATTTAATGACAATTTGCCTAATAAAATGTTGCATCGATAAGAAAATTGCAACATATAATTGGCAATTTGATATTAATTTTAAAGTCAAACGAATTATTTGTGTATGAAATTGAATGTTTCGAAACTAAAAAAAGTGTTTTTGGCAGTAAAGTGCCGAAATATATATATTTTCTTTCGATAATTTTTTATAGGATTTTTATAGTTTTGTTTTTTAGACGCATTGGATTTACAATCTGGTCATATACACAGTGCGCACAGTGACCGATTAAAAGAGAATTGAATGTAATCGGGCTATTATTTTTTTATCTTCTCGCTGATAGAGGCTCAAACTTCTGCTCATAAAAATCGATGAATTCTTAATCAAACTTCATGCAAACTTCTTGTGGCCTTTGATGATGTCGTTTTGCAGTTCAATGGGCATCTCGATTCATAACTCCATTCTCTCGAAATGTATCAATGAAGAGATTTTATTTGATCTCAATTTGATATGGCGTTTTACTACATTTTTATGATACAGACACACCAGTTCAGTTCAGTGATTCTGAATGCATTCATGAATGGCGATTTTTTATGCGATCATTATATCTCTTTCTGATCATCATTATTAGAGAGTTTTTTTTTTCATGATATAATTTCGTTTTGTATTTCATTTCGTTCAACATTTAATGGTTATTTTCAATTACACATTGAGAGGTAGCAAATTTTTTGTTTTATGTTTCAATTTTGCCATGCGATGCGTAATCTTGTGATTGTCGCCTTCTTCTCGGACATTACACACAATTCTATGGCTTAATATTCAGTGTGTTTACGTTTGTTCTTTGCCGACCATGTTAGCATTAGACAAGCAGCGTTGTGCGTGTAAAATGCCATTAAAGACGACCATTTCAACCACAAAGACGACACCGAATCACTTCTGCTAGACTTCTTCCATTCTACTGTGTTCAGTGCAGGAAAAAAAATCTAATTACACTCAACAATAGTATCATGTACGAGATCAGCATTATCGTCTATTGTGCATTGGTTTTGTTTCCAAATATTAACCGCAACGCTACCGAAATTCTTCTCTTTTGTTGACCATCAGATTATCCATTCGGCAAACTGTCCAAACGACTTTTGTGGCTTAATTTGATGCCACAATGCAAGCAAAAAACGGTAGAAATTACGGTAAATTGTTTTGCGTAATCTTATCCTGCCGTGCAAATTTGATGACCGAGTTTTTTTTTCTTCTTTTCTTGGCCCACATTGGAAAGGAAAGAATTTTATACGAGAAAGTACAAATTATTTACAGTAAAAAGAATAAAAAAAGTTCATGGTATTGATTGGTTTTATGATCTTCGGAATGATCAGACATTAGCATTGAACCGTCCCTCCCTTTTTGCCAATATTTCAACAAATTTACAGCTGAGTTGCAGTTATTCGGATCGATTTGATTGACGTGGATCACAATGCGCACTGTCAAAATCATTCAAAATACCGGCATATGACCAGAATACGGGCACCGCATGCACTGAAATTGAAATAATAAATATTCTTTTTTTTTTTGGAATCATTATGAATCGATCGTGATCAATGGAAATGCATGTACGAGGAATAATTTTTCATAAAACCAACATAAAATATATTGAATAACAGTCTTACATTCCAATACTTACCATACTTAGGTTTTTACGATGTAATATTTTCTCGTCCGTATAACGTGGCTCACTTTGGATATAACGCAGTATGATAAATTGGTGCTTGGCACATAACGGATCATTCATTATGAAGTTTCAATTTTCATTTCCTAATTTGTGATCATTATTAATATAGTTGATGCTTGCAGCGACATGTGTGGTCAGTGTGCGCGGTTTTGCACTCGGACATCAACATTGGCCCTTCCGTTCTGTGGTTTCCAAAGGCGGAAGGAGAATGTATTTTTGTATTTTTCAAACAGAATTTCTGAGTCACAATAAAAAAAGTCTCCCTTTTTCGCCGAAAGAAACTCTATTTTGATCATTGATATACCGTAATTTAAGTTATTATCTATAAGAGAATCGTTCGTAATTATGTCATTGTCTCCATACATTGTTCGAAACAAAGACACCCTTGAAATAATTGTTTCCACTTCAATTTGATGATCGTGGGTGTGCGATAGCACGTGGCGATCCACTCAATAATACTTTTTGTTGTTGCCGAATGACGTGACGTTTGTGAAAATTGACGGTTCCTCGGATTGGCAAATGTGTGTTTATTGCTGCTAAATGAGACATTTGTTGAAAATATAAAAAAAAGAGATCTCATTAAATGCGTAACATTAATCTAATTACTGTGCAGATTTTCAATCCCATTAAGTTTTATCGTGCGTCCCATTGAAATCGTGTTCAAATAATGGAATTTACGACATGCGTGTCAAACTCATTTGTAGATATGTTCGCAAATGTGTTGTAATTCATCAAACACAAAGCACATAGAGGGCGATTTTGTTGAAATACACGCATAACCTTGGATAAGCTATTCATTTGGTTTTAGCTCTGGTTCATTCAATGACATGAACAATACGCAATTTTCGGCTGTTTTCTCTCTTTTCATTTGGTTGCATTCATTGTTGAATTTTTACGCAGTTCGGTGTACGTTTTTATTCAAGAACAACTATTTGCTTTACTGAGCGTATTTGCATTTGGATAGTAACCAAAGAGAAGAACAAAAAACTGCATTGAGGTCCGAAACGAAGAGCGACGAAGGAATTCAAACAAATTAATATCAGACGTAATGACTACAGTAGGCAAAATAAGAAGAAAAAAAAACATGACCTAAGTAAGTCAATAAACAAATGACTCGAACGGTTTGTTGCTGCATTGTGATATGATTTTGTACAAGCATGTGTTGTAATGAGATCAAGTCAGCTTACCAGCTTGTATTGCCAAAGCAAACAACGACAATATTGCTGCTTGTTTTGATAGTAAATTGTAAAAAATACTGTTCTCCTTTTTACCGATCTCTTTCTCTCTCGCTCTCTCAAAATGTGTGTGTGCGCCTTTGACCATGTCGTATAACGCCGACATTTCATTTCGTTACGAGCGCTCAGTTATTATTGTATTGATGCGATGGGTTTTTCTCTTATTCTGTAGCAAACAGAGTCCAAAGGCATTTAAATATTTGCTCATCTGACGAAGGAGAGCAAAGAACAAGAATAAAAATCATTTTTACCTTTCTTCTTTACATTTCTGCGCACAATTCGAATGCAAATTCAATAACCGTTGCATATATGCACCTATGTGGAACAATCTTGAGAGCAAATCTTAAAAGAACGCTTGTATAGCTTTTGTTCTGCATCAACCTCAGCAGCAAGAAGAACAACATCTCGAGATGATTGAGCGACTCAATTTTCGTAATTGATTGAATGTAGTGAACAATAAGTGATGTAATTTTTTTCATTAAAAATCGTCAATTTTCTTATGATTTCCTTTGCTTTTAAGTTAATTTCTGTGTTACTTTTGATGATTTTAAATTTACGTCAGTGTCAATCTAATTAAAGAAAATGATTAGCATCAGAAATGTCTCCAAACAGCCATAATTCTGACATCGATATGCCCTAACGATGATAAGTCAATTTTTTTTTCTCACAGAGAAAAAAACGAAGGAAATATCCAATTTTCGTATGTTTTTTCTTTCCATCAAAGTTCTTTTCCCTTTTCATTTAATGTCATCTAACAAAGTCGTAATTTTGGGAGTGATCACAAACATATATTCAGTCGAATTAAATAAAATTGATATCTGCCTAAATGGTGTACTAAAAACGGCCACAAAAATTTATTTCCTTTTTCGTCCTGAATCCGAATTCAACAATTGTCCTCGTGGATTTGTGATCAAAGGACAATTCACACTTTACAATGGTAAAAAAATGACAAATCTGACAGCTGTCAAACAAAAAAGTGATAAGTTTAGATCAAACCTTTTTCTTTTATTTCATTCTGCGAACCATCAAAAATCTACCAAAACTAGATCGATTTCGAAAGACAGACACAAAAAAAATATTTGTTCTTATTTGATCAAGTATTATTATTATTTTGTCCTGCTCTAGAGATATACATTGTCATTTGAATAACAGTTGAAACGATCAGTAACTGTGATTCTCTTTGCTCGAAAAATATTATTTTCAATTTTTCTTTACCAAACAAAAAATACAATAACACTTTCGAAATCTCCGGATTTGAAGAGATTTTCGCACAACAACACAAAACGATAAACATAAATAGAATACGAGAAATATCCCTTTCAATTTTTTTTTTCGCATTCCATTGGCAAGTCGATCTCGGCATATACTCTTACTTTTGTCATGCTACTATGCTATTTGAATGATCGATGTATTTGGTTATGGTGTAAAACCCTTTCATGTGCGCATTTTCAATAAAATAAGCCAGTCAGTGCGTTACTTTCAATCGATTCAACATTAGCTACATCTACGTTTTGATTGTGCACTGAATCTGAATTGCAGAAATCTATTTGAAAATTGTGAATTGTATCTTCGTCTTCCCGCTGCTATTCAATCATTTAGCAACAATGGATCTTTTATATTTATTGTTTGTTCGGCTTTTGTTCGAATGTTTTTCTCTCGTCCTATATCACTCTCTTGGTGTGTCGGCAGATGAAACACAAAAACAAACAAAACAAAACAAAAAAATGCATTGAGAACAATGTTGCTGTTGTTGCTGCTGAGCATAATCGAAAATACAATTTTTGGCTCTGTCAATATGATGAGGCGGACACTTTTTGAGAATGACCATTGGAGTTCGTCCAATGGATGAAAAATCAAATGTATTGTATTTCCATTCGATTCAAACGTTTTTGCGTTAAATCAACGCAGCACAATAGGCCATTTGCCAAAAATAGGATGCAGTGAAATCGAACACGGATCCCTTGGCTCGAGTGTAATCTATTAAATTTCACATAATTCACGTTTTAAATTAGCGCTGGCGAATGTCTAATGCCCGTTTTGGATGCAATCAACCGTTACCAAATCGCTACTGTATGGCTACAATTGGCTTTTTTATTTGTTGTTTTGTTGTGCGATTTAATTCGATCCGGGATTAAATTTGGTTTCGATGAAAATAGAAATTCTTTTTTTTTTTTTGATGAAAAATGTGCTTTTGTCCAACGCAAGACACGAAATCGCATCGTTAATTATAGGTGAAAAAAATACAAATTTTTTTTTCTCGAAATTTGTTTTTGTGTTACGTCACGGAAACACGTGTATATATGAAGAAGAACGAACATCTTGCAGCCCGGCAGCACTTTTGACGTCCCATTTCATTATGATTTTATGAATACATAAATGCATTTAATTTTTCTTCTTTCGATTCGAATTAAATGAAGAAAAACACGTCCGTTTTTATTGTTTTGTTTTTTAATTCTTTTAAATCATCGTTCGTTTTCATATTTGCACTTGAGATTTGCAATGATCTTGCCGTCTCGTAATGTGATCGTCAGTGTTATGAACGGTGCAAAAATGCACACCGTACCGTACACAAAATGCGATGTGATGATGTGATCGTGTGCGAAAAAGAGTGAGTGCGGAGAGGCGTGGATTAAACATGACAATGACATAATGAAATAGGATGGATTTGTGCGCTTTCAAAAGACCGTTAAAATGTGGTAAGCACTTTACTGAGCATTCAAATAAAATAATTAAAGGTGTTAATTTGTATGCAGTCTCTCGCAATCGAACCAACACAGAAATTTTTTGTGTGTTGAAGCGCGTCAGCGAACGCAACGAAACGAACACACGCTGTGCGCTTGATTGAGTGATCCAATGTTTTATTATTATCAAAACGGACAACCGACACCAATCAAACACAACTTTTATTTTAAAAACATGACAATTCATATTTATTGTAATTCATATTGACTGACCGAATGCACTACGCACGAAGAGAGTCTCTTGTTTTATTTTATTTTATTTTTAGTTGTTTTTTTTTTTAATTCATTTTCATTTTATTTTGCTGCACTTCTTAATTATTTTCCTCTGCTTTGGCATGCATTCAAATTGTGGAACGAACCTGATCCAATCCGATGTACGACGATCGCGTGCAACATTTATCCGATTTTACTGTGCAATTGTGCGATAAATTACAAACCGAAAAAAAAGCAACAACTCTTCAATGGTTTACATCCCATATATATTGATTGGATTGAATGCTATTAAAAGTCGATATGGTATATATATCCGATCTGGATTTGGCTTACTTACAAAAATGTCCGCGCTTTTTTTTCGCTAAATTTTCTGATTGATTACGTTATGAATTGCATCTTGGTGCGTCGTACGCGCATATTTTACAACATAATCAATGACCACTGACTGTCAAGTTTTTGCTTTCTTTTTCTCGTCCAGTTATCGCCGAACATTATTATTAAATCTCCTTCCGAAACAATAACAACAACAAACAGATCTCCGCACTGTTTGCAACTCTTCAATTTTTGTGCGTGCATTCACTTTAAATTTTGGACATAAGTAGTTCGAATGGCCAATGCTCACTCATTATATTCATTATACGTTTTGTTGTTGCTCTTTCTTGTTATTATTGTTATTATTATTGTCAGAGCGAATGCAGTGAATTCGTATAATTAAGTCTTGTTGTTCGTAATAAAAACTTAAAGAAAAGTTCATAATAAATTGAAGTGTGGTGCATTTTTTTCTCTTGATCAACGGTGAAATTTTCGATAATTTTTACAATGAACGATACGTGTATCTCGTTTCGAAGTTTTTTTTTATCATTCACTACAAAAACGATGACTGTGTGTCTGAAACAAACAAACAAAATACCTCGTTTTATGATGACATTACTGTTTCTGATGAATTGTCTATCGAACGTTGCTATATGATAATGTAGCAACAAGCAAAGCACAAGAAAAACACACACACACTCTCACAAAACTTTATGACTATGATCATGACGCCAGCCAATAAAATTTGCACATAAAATATAGTATCCAACCTGTCCACAGTAATTAACACTCGAATCATAAAAATGGATTTTACATTGTTGCTTAATTAAACAAATTGTGTCCCACATTTTATTGGGATATAACTCTTACTTACTTGTTGATGAAAAGAATGTTTTTTTTCTATACATTTGGTGACTTTTCTTTTAGCAAGATAATATATCAAAGAATTCTTTGGATGACTCAAAACTAAAAGTGAGTAAAATGAATGAAGATGAATTTTAAGACTTGTCGTTGGTAAAAATGAAGAAAAAATCGTAGATTACCACTATTTGTGAATACATTTTCGTAAGATGACACAGTCTTAAGTCGAAAATATTCAACCGCAGAAGCACTTTTCGTGAATAGGAATATTCAAGTAGGCAAATGAGAGAATCTAATCACACAAGTCGACGCAGCATGAACCATTTTCTACAACCGAAATACGCATTAATTATTGGATTTATTAAAATAAATTAATCGAATTTTTGTGTTGTAATACGTAAATTGTTAAGCTTCTGTCTAGACCGTCTCCCATCGACAAATAATGCGCCAAAGATAAAATCCTCTCACAACCAAAAATTACACTATAATCCCGTACCAAGGGGAATTATCGAAATGAAAAATTTGCTCTGATCACCGAATTTATTCGAAATGATTTAAATCGATGGCTCCCTTATTTTGAAATAAATAAGAAGAATAGAGAAGAGTCACCCCGACTGTTCGGGCGAACAATGATACGAAAAACGACAAAAAATTAGTTCAACTGGACATTAATATGGCTATTAAGAAATACCCTTGTATAAAATACAATAATAATACGCTTACTCTGACCGTTTCGATGGGAAAAGACATTCAAATATTAATATTTCATCGCGTTAATGTTCCACTTTCACATTTTCATGTGACATAAATGCCATTGTTGAACATTGAAAAGGATATGATTGTTGTGCAAGAGAATATATATATTTGAAGTATCGATGCGTATCTTAGAGATTTTAGATGAGTGAGCTCTCAATTGATAATGACATTTCACATCGAACAACTAATTCCACTAACAAGGATATTTCATTTTCATTGAGACATCAAAAACTATCAAGGAGAGAGAGAAAAATGTTCAGCATCGAATTCGAATCATTTAGCTACTTAGCGTGGACCAAGGATACAGGTAAGCTCAATCATAAATATCTAAGGAAATCAAATTGAGAATAATATAAAACAAACAAAAGAAGATTTTCGATTGTGATCCCATTCATTTCCTTGATATATACCTTTACAAAATGAGTCCTTGAAATATGTTCACATCAAATCGAGCGAGAATAATGATCAAAATGCTTATTAAAAGTTAAACGTCAATAAAATATTAATCTATAAATGATATCAACGATGTATTAGAGTGGATCCCCTAACAAAAAACGCATTCACATTTTTTCCGTTTATTTCTGCGTCGATCAAATGATCGTTTCATCAGAGAGAGAGAGATAGAGAGAGAGAGAGAGAGAGACCTTTGATATGGAATTATGAAACATTCTCTGCGCTTAAGAATTAGAGAAAGATCTTGACTTTGACAAAAAAATTGATTTCTAATTCTTCAGCTTTGAATACAAACATTTTTTTCGATTTTTCCCTGCGTTTTTTCATTCTATTAAAAAAATCGATTGAAAAAATGTTCAATTTTTTTTTTATTTCAATCATTTCTCAGTTTTTATAAACCCTAATTGAACTGAATGAGTCCACAGCAACAAACAGCGTTTGCGATGATGTTTAATTATTCTTTTAAGATATGTTAAAACCTCATTGTTAATCACGTCATTTACGTTGATTTCGAATGTAATCACATTTGAAAATAATCTTCGAATCGAAGTTATTATTTCCAATTCAGTTTATGAAATGATGCTGAAAATGCTCGTTTAAATGAGTTCAAAAGTTTACAGTGTTGATTTTTATTACGCATTTTTTTTCGTATGGAATGCTTATTAATTTTCCGCTCTTTTTCATGCACCGAATGAGGAAAGGAACAAAAATGCACATTGCCAGAATACCGACCAATATAGTAAGTTAATCGCTTTTTGTCTTTTAAGTCTACTTAATGAAATCTCTCGTGCTCGCAATATAAATGATGTGTGCAAAGACTCGATATATCGAATATATTGGGTCGTTATCGGCACTCACTTTGCATTCGTATCATTCGAACACGAATACTCCGTGTACTTGTACACACACACCATCACCTCGGCATCACTATTCTGTTTAACCTAAGAGCGGAGTGTGGAAGGAATCGTTTCATGAATATTCATGAGACAACGTTTCTGACTCGCATTTGGTGCAATGCATTCAGTGAAACGTGTGAATTTTGTACGCTTTTCTCACACTTAATAATCCGACACGTAATAACTGCAGTGTCGCCACCATTCGCAGTAGAACGCGAAGAAAACTGCGAATGAAGATGTTCCAATTGATATTGCAAATGGTTTTTGCGTACATAAACAGTTAAGAATCGCTGACAATTCTCGAGCGACTAATAATATTAAAATTAATTTGGTTTCGTTGGATGTGCAAGTGTAAACTAGCTGAACCAAAATGACAATCTTTTTTTGCTGCAATGAGTTTGGTTGCTGAAATGAAAATCTGAATATTCCACACATAAAATTCGCAACTTTATGTGTTATCGATTGCATTTAACAC
The DNA here is from genome assembly GCF_009176525.2 of Contarinia nasturtii. NCBI lineage: Eukaryota > Metazoa > Arthropoda > Insecta > Diptera > Cecidomyiidae > Contarinia > Contarinia nasturtii. The sequence continues at coordinate 8,651,861 of NW_022198046.1, forward strand.
TCAATCTTGGTATTCACGATATTCACGCTTTTGTATCAATCGCTGTTTTGCGATTTCACACTTTCAATTTGTATATATGTGCTTTTGCATACGTAATTCGGTTTTTCAAACACGATTACAGCTAAACAGCAAAATCTTTGGGTGCCGGTGATAACATTCGCTCGGCCGGAATACACTAGTTCTTAAGTTAAACGTTTTCAATAATCTGCATGAGCAAATGGTCCGATTAAAAACCAGTTAAAAATTTAAGAGGTGCCGCTAAAATGGTTTTTTCTTTTCATTTCTTGACCAGAAAAAAATGCAAACAAGAAAAAAAGTCGGAAATTAAATTTCGAATTGAATGCGTAACTTTTTTTCCACCAAATCGTTTTCAAGATGTATGAATTCAATTTTTGCAATGGGGCTAACGATGCCAAATCCAATTTACACATTTGTGAACGAAAATACCAAAAATCCATAGAATTAATTTATTCGAGAGATAAAAAAATAATCTTAAATAGCCCCCATGTGATAACGGTTTTTACACTTTATGCATGAAATTAGAGCGATGTACAAAAAAGTTGTTGTTTTTTGATGTCATGATTTTGAAATGAAGCAATTATCAACAATGTAATTGATTGCAAACTTATCGACAGGCTTTCGAAAATTAGACAGTCTCTTTAGGTTGGCGACGTCGTTGCAACCAGTTTCGACAATAATACGTATTATTCGCCACCAAAGGGAACCACACATTTGATGGGAAAGATTGACGTTGAACCATCTAAAAAAAAACTTAGACTCGGTGAATCGGTCCGGATTGCGTACTTTCGAAGTGGTCACGCAATGCGAAATTAATCGGTGTTAGCACAAGACCATGCTCACTTTTGCTGCTTCGAGATGAAATCTGCCAGAATGGGAGTAAGCAAAAACACTACAATATTGAGTTTTACAAAACGGTATACTTACTTATTTTTTAGTTTTTTTATTCAAGCTAAACCTTACGGTAAATTAATGCCATCACATGTTTTAAAGACTCTGCTCCTTTCTCTGGATTTGCATTTCCTTCTCAGAAAATTTCGCACAGCCAAAGAATTTGTTTTTTTTTTCTCTTAACCAAATGGAAAATAGTCTCCACATTATGCTACTGCTATGTATCTTTCACTTGAAATCGATCCGAAATGAGCGCATACGCTCGTGCTGACATCGGGAAATGTTTTGCGGGCAATACGTGACATTGCTGAATTGCCCACAGAGCAAATCGAAAAAGTTGTTTCAAATGTGTGCGACGATGTTTTTCTCCCCAAAAAAAAAAAAATGAAAAACAAAACGAAACGGAGTTTGCCGCAGAAAATCGCAAAATTTCTGGTTCGGTTCACGATTTCAATGTGTCGCTTGTGGATACACTGTTTACAACTGTAATTAAGTGAATATTATCTCGAAATATTTGGATGTAATTTGATTGCATTTTATCTTGCGTTGCATGTTTTCAAAGTAGCGTACAATCGATCAATTTAAATGCACACACACAGAGAGAGAGGCTAACAGCTTATTTTTCAGAGTTGTTCTTTTGATCGATATACTTTTTATTGAACGGTTGAGTTCATTGTGTCATTTCGATTGTTCTCTATTGTAGTTTAGTGCGAAAACTTCAATAAATTCTCAAACTTCAAATCCACAACAAACAAATGCCGATGCGTGCATAAATTTTCAACTCGAGTCAATCGAGAGTGCAACATTAAACGTATTCTCGCGCTTTGTCGCCACTCGAAATAATTTATGTGTGATTTACACCTTTGTCAAACTTTCAATCCATTCAGTTTTATGGTGTGTCAAGTTTGCATCGCCAGTTTATATTCGGCAAAAAAAAAACACTTCGTACAATATTCCATCTCGCTGAGCGTTCGTTGAGGTTTTTTTATTGCCGAAATGTGCCGCAAGAGATGTGAATTGAGCTGTGCGCTGCATCAAATGAAACGAACAAAGGAGAAATTCAAATGCGTGAAAATAAATGACAGAACCATAGTAGCGCAGTGACTTGTCTTCGAGTGAAAAATGCGTGTTTTGGGTGAAAATGCGATTTAAAGGCCAACGAAACCGGCTCAAATCCAACCGTTAAAAAAACACACGTAAATATTATTGTTCAGCCTTATGACGATGGCATTTGTGTGCATTCAACGTAAATTTACACTACGGCACACAACCATAAATAAATTCATGAAAAAAAAATTCACTTGGAACAATTGCAAGATGGTGCTGTGCGTCTTCTTTACCATGATATAAAAACCAACAACATTGAAAACAAACAACTTGTTTGACAACGAAATTTCAAATTCATACCTATGCTGAGCGAGAGAACACAGAAAAACACCACAAGAAGTGAGACGAAACTCAGTTCAGCGCGATATCAATGTCAATACTGTAAAAGGAACAAGAAATAATCATTCCATGCGATGCGATGCAATATCAATTGAAAACAATTCACGTAACCGTATTATTCCGGCATGCTCAGTGACAGAATTTATATTTACGTTTTGTAAATGCGCTCGCACACACACTTTTCTTTTCGCAGGAATTTTAAACGCACAACTTACGCCGATATAAACGCTGCAAATAACTCTCTGCATAAATTGACAATTCAATTCGATCTCGCCACATCGACAGCCATTCAATATCAAACACGATGGAAGAGGTGATATTACGATTTCACATGACGATTTTACGGCAACACCGTATACGGATTCAAATGCATATATGCACAACCGAACGCATAAATCATTTTCTTGGGAATTTATTGCCTTGTTTTTATACAACGCATCGATAGAATGCATTTTAAGCTCGGCATTGATTTCAGATTAAGAGTTTTATTGATCGCGCTACAAATCGTCTCTACTTTTCTATTCTATATAGTTTTTTTAGAATTCAGATTTCAGTTCATATCGACTTTTTGTAATATATCAAATAATTCCAAAGGATTTCAAAAACCCAATAATAGAATTGAAAAATCGTTCAAACAACGGTTTTTTTTGTTTGTTAGGATTATTCAGCATATATATATATATAAATTGATGAATAAAAAGAATGTATCCGTTTAATAATAAACAACAATTAACTCCTTTCATTCTATTGTGTAATAACCAATGTAATGCGTGTCCATCCAAAACTAAACCAATGTTATTTGTGGAGAATTGTTAAGCAAATATTTAACCAATCAATTCGATTCATTGGATGGATTCAAATAAAAACCATTGAAATTTTGGCAATAGCAAATCGAATTCGGTCGAGCAATAAACAGCAAGTATTGCGTAAAATGTTTTTCACTTTTCAAGAGCCCACAAATGTGATTGAAAGGGTATAAAAGTGTTTTCTGTTTTTGTGTGCATATGTTTTTTCATGGATGTTAGTGTGTTGCAAACATTGTTTGCTATTGATGTGAGATCTATTGAAATGAGACAATGCTTCGCCAATGGGTACTTGAACAAATCCCGAAAAAGGCCACTCTATTGAGCACCAAAATGTACTTCATGAACAAATACTTTACAACAAAGAGTTAAGTTGCTTTGCCATTGTTTTGCTGATATTTCCACGAACGATTGATGTTGCACGTGTTCAAATGGATCCCGATCCGATTTACATTAACACTTTTAAACGATTTGTACAAAAACTGCAGTTAGATAAAGTAAAATCGATGATTTCTTTTTTGCTTCGTCTATTTTCGGTTGCTTTAATGTATTCAACGATAAATGATTGATGGTAAAGTGTTGACGTGATGATTTGTTTGGTTGACGACATATACAAAAGTGTCACATTACGAGCAGAATGCAATTTTTTCTGTCTTTTTTTTTAATTTTTGGCAATGGTTAAAAGACAAGTCCTGCGGCCACAAAACAATGCAATTATGTTTATCATCTTTTATCACCAGCACTTAAGTCTCTCAAGTCAACAGCTTGTATTCAACACTTAGTTATACCTTTTGGCAATTCAAATTGTGCAATTGGTCGGCATTGCTTTGTCACTTGCATTCATTCTTCACCAACAACAACAAAAAAGATGATGCATTTCAAAGTAAAATTGCCAAATATTTGTAATTTCCTTTTGGATAAATGCCGAAGAAAATGAACGGTTTCTATCGTTATTATGTAATTTTTCCATATAAAGCATTGGTAAATTATCAATTAGACGAACGTTTCAATGAGCAATAACATACACAATGTTGCGTATACGCCTCGTAGCGGAATTCACTCGTGTTACCGTTCATTTGGCATCGATGATGCGAATCCGCATCGATCTGTATCAGTCAATGTACACACGCGCATCGCATCGAATTGAATCAAATGAAACGTACAAATATGTCATTTCGTGCACAGTAATTATTACTTAAACGGCTCGTAAGAACTTATTGAGGTAATCGATTTTGTATATATGTTGGCAATGTATGTTGTTTGATCGGTTGTTCGATGTCATGATTGTCGGTATCCTGTGCAATTTGCTTTTATGTTACATTCGAAGTCGAAACAGAAAGAGAAACAAAAATGTTGTGTGACAGGCGATCGAGCGTGCCGTCGCGAGTAAGAATTCAGACACAAACACACAAAGGCAAAAAAAAATATAATAATCATTGATTGGTGACATTTTCATTGCTGCGGGTGAAATATCGAATAATTGTGTAAAGCGATATTTTTTGGCTAATTAAGACACCAATGCGTGCGCACACATCACACATACACACGCCGCTCCAACGACGAATCGTTTAAATCAACTTTTCAAAATGACATTGTTGGCACGGCGACAAGTCCAAACACTTATACTCATTATGAATATCAATTGTGAGTGGGTTATTTTGCTCGAGTAAAATCCGGTACATGATACAATACAACAGAGAGTCTGTCTGTCGGTGTTCTTTTAGATGAAAAAGTGTCACTTTCAATGTTAATATTAAAAAATCAATAAATGAAATTGAAAATAAAATGATCGCTTGACCACTTATTATTAAAACTGTCGTCGAGTTCCTGTTTTTTTTTCTTTTAATATCAATTTGAGCCCATTCAGCATGTAATGCTTTTGATTGATTACACTTGTGCCAAACTTACTTCCAATATATTGATTAATTGGCAGATGAAATTAAAAAATTTCACTTTGCATACTCTTCATTATATAAAACCTCGGCGCATACATTATTTGCATGACAGAAGATCTTTTCCATTCCATCAACATTATACATATGGAGTACTGAGATTTTTTTGATGATTTTTTTTTCATACATATACACATTATTTTCCAAACTGAACTAATTAAAGTCTGTACATACAAACGAAACTCGAACAGTCTGTTCCCGTTGTTGAGCAAGCTTTCAAAATAATCATATTAAAAAAACGCACTATAATTGCTATCACTTGGAAACAAGACAGAGGTGCGCATTTTGGTAATTGCACTGCAATACGTGTGTACTTTGATTCGGTTATTTTATGTTTACATGACGCGCAACACGAATCACACACATCACATCACCAACAGGCCTCTTTCTCTTCTTGACTTTGTAAGTGTGTGTGCGCGCATTTGCTACCGGAACGATTACATGAAATTGATTTATCAACACATATGTTTAACGTTACGATTGTATTGTGTGTGTGTGTGTGTTTTGGTCGCTTTCAAAACCACATAAATTACGGCAAAAATTCGCCATCAAAAAATTACTGGCGTAAAAAAATGAGCAATTATCAAGCAAATGAATTGTCGCACCGACGCATACCGATAAATTCACAGCCGATCGTGATCTATTAAATATCATTTGTCCGTCATTTCGGCGGTCGGCTTTGTTCTTCTGAGCGCAATGAGCGATTTCGATAGAAGACACCGATTGGCGGCAATTGGAAAAGTTGGAATTTCGGTTTTACACGTTTTTGCGCATTGTCCAGCGTATGTTCGGTGACCGTGTGTTTTCATTCCTATAAATCTCCTTTGATTTTTCACGCGGATCGTAAACACAAGTACGTGCAATCTTTCCAAAGGGAACATATTGAATTGTTAAATATTATGAAACGTTTTTTTTTTTTCTCGAATTTCCAATGGTATTTCGATTGCGTATTGATTAATGAAAATGGGTCAGGTCATCACTAAAAATCAATTTAAAATTGATTTTTATTTTGAAGCATTTTCATGGCATACACATTTCACATTCGTCACAAATATTGTGCATTTTGTGTAAATATTTTCGTAGGACAAACGTCCTTTCGGAAATGTACAAGAGAAACATGAAAAGTATGTTAAGTGAAGGTAAACTCAATCGAAATATCGAAACGTACAATAAACAATATAATGACAAAGAGAAAAAAAGAAGAAGAAGAAGAAGAAGCAAAAAAAATGTAAAAGGAAGCGATTTGTTTGAAAATATCAAATTTCGCAGCATGTGCCATTTTATCATTCGCGTTCTTTTAGCGCCGAATAACAAACTCCAGTCGAATACAGTACAAAGGAAACAAAAGTGCACAAGGAAAGGTACACAATTTTTGTTTCTCTTATTTGTTGTTGGTGCGGAGATAAAATGTAAATACATTTGAAAATTTCAACATATTTGAAATTCAGACGCTTTGAAATATTTCTGCATTGTTCGAAACATTCAAATGCATTGTTTTCTCGTAATTTTTCTTCTTCTTTCGTAAAGAAATTTTTTGTGTTGAAAGTAAGTGAAAACCAGTAAGAAACTACTAAAGTCGGTAAATCGAAAAAAATCGGCAATTTTTATGTGACAATTTTGCTTTACTTTTTACAAACACATTGAATTTGATGTAACTTTTGTTCGTGCACTCTATTCACGTGCTTGGTGTCAATGTCATTTGAATTGTTTTAATGCACTGCATGCACACTCTATATCGGCTTGAGTTTTCAAGGAAATGCCAATAAATATTATTCCTTTGACCTTACAGGAATATACACAAAAGGCGTGAAACTTTCTGTGATAAGACAACACAATGCAAAATGTACTGAACTTGGAAAAAAAGATGACAGGAGACAGAGTGAGAGAAGAAGTAACGTTAAGCGCATAATTCTTTGTACTTGTCGTTCATGCATTGAAAGACACAAAAATTGACTTTACTTCCATTTATTTGTTTTTCGTCATTCGGCAAACGCCTCACGAACGAAGAAGAATTGTGAAAAAGTGGCGTTTGTTCTATTGTTGAGCTCACCGTTGGTACCATACAACGACAAGAACAAGAAGCATCTTTTTATTCTTTGACTCTATGTTTTTTTTTTTCATCTCGAATCTATTAAAAAGCAATACTCTCCTCTAATTATTATTTATTTGTTGAGAGAATAATGGCTTTCGGCATGCTCTGCTTTTTATTTCGACTCGATAATAATGTAACCATGTGCATGCCATTGTCTTTTCGTTGACTTAGAAAAATAAGTGGTAGAAGCGATAAACTTACGAAAATCCATTTAATACGAATTAGATGGTTCTTTGTGCACGAGACACTCTTTTTTTTATCTTAAATAAACAATGAACACCATTGTATTGCTGAAATTAATTGTGTTCACGGTTGTATACCACAGAAGACAAGTTCAGATTTCTTTTTGGCACATTTGCTGCTAAATCCAACCGATGAAATAGTGGCAATTTCGGTTTTGTCATAGGCCAAAATGGACATTTGGTTTAACTTCTTAGAACTTAGAATTCAATTGATTTTTCGTCTCATCAGACAGTATTTACGGCGCCTGTTCATTAACAAACGAAATAATCAGTTTGATACACCATTCATGAAAGTGATTCTTCTCGACGAAAAAAAAAATCTGCAGACAATCGAAAAAAATTGCCAATTAAATACCGTCAAATAGTTCTTTTGTACAGATGAATGGAAGGAAAAAAGACATGGAAAAAATTGTGTAATTTTTCATGTCAAAAGCCTCCAGTCATTAATTTTCAATTAGCTGCACATTTTCACTAACAAAACTACATCAAATTTGAAATGTGCATCATACCAACCACAAACACTTCCAAAATCCAAAAAAAAAAACCATTTGACTCTTCAGATGCATTTTTTCCCTCTTATGTATTGTTGTAAGACTTATAGTAGTTTAACTAAAATCATCTTGGACGAAGATGGTATTCATCTTTTGCTGGTGATGATGATCTCAAGATCAAGCAGAAAATTTCCCACCAAAATGAATAACCCAAAGAAATATTATACGAAGAAAAGGATTTTTCGTTTTCGGTGATCAAAGTGCGCATAAAAAGTATTGTCTTTAGGGCACAGCATCAAAATGTGTTTATCACATTGCGCATTTTCCATACGTGTACCGGTCACGTTTCGTTGCACTGCATTTATTTGCTTTTTGATGATTCGCGCGCGCCTTTATATGTATATCTTCATCGATCTTTGCTGCCACAGCATTTCGCGAATATTTGAATGCATACGCGCTCACATGTACACATCAAACCAGCGCATTTTACATTGAAAAACTAATAAAGTCTTTAATTTTGATTTTATTATGTACCTTGAAACCACGTGGAATATATCTGTGATCGGCCACGTCCTATGCTTGTGTGTTTTGGTGCCTGCATTCATCCTGCAGACTAACAAATATACGCGCCACAATACACATTATTTAATGTTCAATTACTGTTACGTTTGTTATGTCTGGAGACCGTACGGCCAAAGCTTTAAATTAAATAAGAAAGTAATCATTCGTTCGTGATCAATGCAAACATATTAATTTTGCATACAATTTATGAGTGTATATAGTTGTTGTCGTTGTTGTTTTCAGCATTTCACTCGAACTGTGAATGTACAAATTATAAATTGAGTTCGGTTTTCGTGCCTTTTTTTAATGCATTTTATATCTTATTTAAGTAATGAAAAATGATTTAATTCCGAGGCAAATAATAAAAATTAAAGATCGTTTTGGCTTACCTTTTTATACGAAATCATTCATATTGTGCTGATATTGTGGTTGGTGTTGGAATTTTTTTTTCTGTTTGGTTTTGTATAATTCAAATCGTCGATGCGAAAATAAGGAGGGCGCAAATGGATTATATGTGGCGTGATGCCGGCAGCGGCTTTTGGCATGAGCAAACAAATCAAATTTCATTCGAATTAAAAGACAACGATTTGCCAACGGGTTAATTGCAATGTAATATCATTATTGTGAAGAAGTACGTTACGGTTTATGGCAATGTCGTGAAATTATTCATTTCAAAGCGCGTCTTTGAAGTCTCAATTATATTTATTCACTTTAGGAAATGAATTTATCACACTGAAAACCACATCGTACACCACGAATGCCATAAATTTGCTTAAATTCATGGAAAAAGCGATCGTTTTCTTATCCAATCGAAAAACAAAAACCACACATTAACCACGAAGTGTTGACTGATCTCACCTTGAAAAACAATCAGTTTGAACTATTAAGTGAAAGAAAAAACGCGGTTTTTTTTACAGACACAATCAGAAAATGAAGTAAAAGAAACAATTTTATGCAATTAATTTATGATTTTATCCATCAGAAATCGACATGTTTTGCCTGAAACAAAACCAAGCATATAAATCAAGGAAAAAGTCTATAAATCGCTTTTAATTATCAGTTGTTCGGCACCAATTTTTATTAATCCAAAGCCTTGAAATCCATCAAAATGCGAATGAAAAATTGTTGTTCGATTCGACCGCGTTTCGTGGCTGCGTGCCTTAACATTGAACGAAAACAAAAATAAATGTTTTGGATCATCAATAATTCGGTGTACAGAGCCAAAAAGTGCATGCCAAATCAGCAGATGAAAAGGGTCGAGCCATCACAATCAAAAAAAAAATTGAAATAAAAACGCCAATATCATGTTTAGTTTGAATAATAACCAATATCATTTGTATGGCCATTAAAAATGAGCATCTGTACAAAAATTGAAGCATAACAATCGTACTTTTTCCACCTTTTCGATTTCATTCGTTCAATTGATATTTATGCATCAATGATGTGTGTTTCTGTTCGATTTCTTCTTCTTCTTCATCATATATTCAATATCTAAATTTCCGTTTCAATCATACCTCTTTTTCCTCGCCACAAAAAGGATTGCGATCTTTCATAACGTACTTCTGTGTGTCGCTTTGATGTTTACATTTGCAGCAGTGAAGATGGTTTGTTTTGTTACATTTTGTTTTTGTTCATTTCACCTTTCAACCTTTTTTACTTGCAACGCACATTTGCCACTTTATGTGCAAATAAAACAAGCGTGCGCATTAAAAGGTGTTCTGATTTTTCCTGTGCTATCAAACAATCAACTGCCAAGGTGGAACATGACACTGTGCACAAAACAAAACAAGCAGAGAAAGAAAAAAAATCATCTCGGAAATATTAAGTGACGTGAATTGGCCGAAAGTGTTTGATAAACGATGCTTAGCAAATGCATTTTTTGAACCCATTTTTCCAGCCTCAAAATATCACATTTTTATCTCATTCCATCTGGTTTCGCATAGCAAACACTCTCTTAACTCTTTTCCATTTTTCATACGGATCATGATGATTTTTTCATTTTCCTTTCATTTTGAAACTAGAATCTAAATACATCTGCCATTTTCTGATTTATTTTATTTGAATGAATGGATTTTGATTTTTGGAATGGAAGACACACGTCGAAAATCGAAAAATCGAGTTTTTGAACATAATATCATTCGATTGGCTTTTAAAAAATATGGCAGTTGGTCAAGAGTCGCAACCATTGAGTTTTTATTAAAAAACTTTTAATCAGATTTGTTTTCATTGACTACGACAAGTCTCGCTAACATTGAAGCTATGTGTACGTTTAGTGTTTTCTTTGTTAATCTCAAAATTTGAACTGAAACATTTAATTGCTATTGAAAACATCGGCGAAAAATATACTTGATAAAATCGATAGACTTTTAAAAATGTAACAAAGATAAGTTTCTGACCGAGAAAAAAAACTTGCACGAATTCGATAAAAACTGTCAAAATGTTCCCAGAAGCTGTTTAAATTTAATTAAGATGAAATGAATTCCGCCTCAAAAATCTCGACAGCCAAGGAGGTCTTCTATGATTTTGTACCGCACACATCGAGATTTTGTATGCAAACTACGTAAACTGTCAGTTAAAACGTTTGCCACAAAGAGAATGCGAACAAAGAAACTTCAAATAATGTTCCAGTCTTTATATGGTCAAAATTGGTCCGTTTGTTCATGAAAAAAGGTGGATTCGTTCCGGTAATCTTCGTTTGTGTGTGCAAAAGAAGCATTTTGTGTACTCTTTTTCATTCGGGGCAAAATATCAATAATTGAGCGTATCCAGTGCATATCACACACTTACAAACACTTGATTGAATGTGCCGTTTGTTATGAGGTTGCTCAGTGCTCACTCATTGACGTGTCAAAGCGAAGATCTGCCAAATGCGTTCAATCGATGCGAACACTACATAAGGCAATAACAAATTTAATTGAATTGATAAATAAATTTGAAGGGAAACACTTGCGCTGGCAACAATGTTTGCTACGTTCATGTGACTATAGAAAAGTTACCGTTTGTCATTTGCAACAGTAAAACTCGAAACATAATATTATGATAGGCATTTGAGTATATTTATCATAAATTAGGAGCAATCCAACGGTCATTGCATACTTATTAAATCAGCTCTGTCCAATATATAATTTATGTGTGCACTTTAGTTTTTTTTCTTCTTTATTTTTGTTGCAAAAAACGGAAAAAAGTTTCTCTTTTTTTTCGTGGCGACTGAGGCGCGTACAAATGAATTTTTATTGAAATCTGAGATGCGACAGCATACGCAACGGAATGTGAACAAGCAAAACATAAATTCGGATGCACATGGGTGACATATCATATTATTATGAGCCATATAATTGGCAAAGAAAAGCATACACACGAAAATTTAACCATTGCACATTCGTACATACAGTCTGACTGAAATCAATTGCTAACGAATTGCACAGTTTAAGCGGAGCGAGTGCGATCGAATCAATGCGTGACGTTAAATGCATTGCCTTTCAGCTTCAGTTTCGATCGATGAATTCGGCCTGTTGATCTTATTATTATTATTTTGGTTCTTCTTTTTCTTATTGCTCATTACTTTTCTCATTCTGTTGTTGTTTTTTTCTTCTTGCACTACCATTCAGAGAGCGTGCTTTTTGCAGAGATGTGTACATTTTTTTCGTTAGGATGCGGTGATAACACGAGTTTATAACATCCATCACCAAGTCACAAGTCTTTTTTGCATATGCTTTTATGCTTGAAAGTAAACACACGTTCGAACTTAAAGAGCATACACTCAAACTCGATTATTATTAATAAAAGTTTAAAATATTCTTAATTTCCGCAGCTGCCGTTCGTACAGTTAACTGGTTCCTTGGTCGCTCTTGTTTTCGTTCGCACTGCCATTGCGTCGTTGGCTCTCTCTCTCTCTCTCCCTAACTCTCTCGATTTATTTCTTTTGTTTCAGCTTGAGCTTCTTTAATTCCCAATGCGTGCACATCGTCTCTTTCTCGATCACACTATTTCCTATATATGCATAAGCATATATGAAGTTATTTTTCTGTTAATTGTGGCATTGTGCCAGAAAATGTAAATGATGTTTAATTATATCAGCTGAAGACGATGACGACGAATTCAAAGTGCCGTAAAAATACAACGTAAAATACCAACTATATCGTCCATTGTGACTCACCTGTGCCCATAAACGAATGACAAAGACACATGATTCCCAATTTAATAAAGAGACAATTTATGATAAGCCGATTTTTTGTCAGCCGTCGCTCCGGCTAAATAAATACATATATCCTTCGATCAAATTATTATAGGCATCGTGTGTGTGTGCGTGCGCTCGCATATTTACATTCTTTGTACCGTTATCTGTAACAAGGACACAATCATTTGGCGTTAGGTCGTTTTCCTTTACTTCGTTCCGAACATTTTTGGTCACACACATACGTAAGCACCTCTGGACATTCGCATCGAGGTAAAAATGCATCTTTTTTACATGTTTTTTTTTGTTGTTAATCAATGCATATTTTAATCTGTGAACACATCAGTAAAATTACGTAATGTTCTTCAATGTCTTCGGTTATTTAACAGGCAAAACTCTCTTTTCATCTTTCTTTCTTCTCCCATTTCTCCTTGGATTGCCCAGTTAGATAGGATAGAATGCATTAGAATAAGAAGAAAGAGCAAGTTGAAAAGAATGTGAAAATAAATGTGCCTTCGAAAAACCGCAAAGTTATCAAATATTGTCGGTTTGATAAGATTTAGAGATGTAAAAGTGAAAAGCAGAGAAAATAGACGATCTTAATTTGCCTGACTCCCACAGCGTTTTTTGTGGTTACAGTGATCATGCGAATGGTACACTCATCGCACAATTATTTTGCTTACCTGCTTGCGATACCACCTTTTTCGAACATGCTATTCCAAATGCCAATGCAATCGACGAGAAAAAACCCACCTAAGGAACCGTCGTTCTTTACAAAAGAAACATTTTTTAGTTAAAATATCGAAATGACGATTTCTCCAAATCAACAAACATTCCAAACACCGGCAATTTAATCATTTTGCCGCCAGCAATGCATTTTATTCGAGTAAATTTGTCGTCGATACATCTTTATTTCCGTTTTAACCAAATCGAAAGCAATTGAAAAATGATTTGGGACGGACGCAGTTTTTTTTTTCAATAAGGACAAAAATGAAACAAATGTCGCTTCCTTGTTCAAAACAACAGTAGCAAATTGTGATTTTTTTCGGTTTTGCAAGGAATTTTCGAACAACGTATGTTTGTTGCCTGCAAGGCATAAATTTCAATTGGTTGTTTCATTCGATTTTACATGTAATAAAGGTCATTTGAAACAAATTATTTATTTGTTCCACTCGTTTGATACATTTGAATGATGATTGTGTTTTGGTTTTTTGCCTCTTGACAATTGATTGCCCGCAAGCGTAATGTCCAAATGTGACTATTGATGCAAATTTCTTTTTAACAATTACAAATCAGAAGTTTGATTTTGAGCATCTCATTTGTAGCGATAAACTGTGAGAGAGTTGTTGCCCGAAGGTTTTACGCAACATGTATGGTCAGCAAATTACCTATGAAGAAATCAAGTAAATTGATTGATGCATAAAAATGATGAGTGTGTGTGTGTGATGTTCAGTGATTCGGTAAGTTCGTTGTTGGCCTTCGAAATGGTTGATGAAATTCAGTGATAAAAAATAATTATCATACAGCCTTAGTCTTATTCTCGCTGAATGCATGCTCAGCATTTCACATTGTCGCGCTTCTCATTAAAAATGCATGTAATGGCCATTTCGCCGATGGTGATGTTATCGAAAAACTATTTCGATTCGTTCGATTTAAAAAACGCGATGCACAATATAATTGGTCTCACCCAAGACAGTTATTTTCCATCGAACTTTTTAGCCAACATTGTTGCGTATATTTTTATTTTTATTGATCACGATAGTAAATATTTGAAAAGGAGTTATGAAACGTTGTCACCAAAAACATATGTGCGATCGTCTATCGAACTACACATAAAATCGTCAATGGTTCAATCAACAACGTACTTTCAATTAAATTTTTAATTTATTCAAGCCTAAGCGAATGTTGAATAAAAAAGAATTCTCTTGATAATCGTCATTGATCATGTTTTTTTAACAATGTTCAGTGAAAATTTTCTCATGTGATCATTTCAGTAAACAGGATCAAATTATTGACAAATTCGCCCGTAGCGGCAGCAGTAGGAAGCGAAAAAAGCATCAAAAAACGGCTTCATTCCTTGTTGTCTTGTTGGATGTGCGATAGCTTGTTTGCGTTAAATTAAAATTGTTGCGCCAGAATAACTTTAATTTTATGACATAATAATAAATGGTTTGGCAATAAATTACGTTGTGCGACGGTGATGTTTCGATCTCGTTTACCAAAATGACCAACGGATGAAACATTTAAATTAAGATTTTGCTTGATGACACAAATATTAATTTAATTGAACTCATCAAATTCAAAACCATTTTCAAACGTGCGCCTCGAAGGAAATGGCTCTTCTTTTTTCTTGAACGAATGAGTTTGCCGGCGACAAACATGAATAGAGATTTATTGATTTTTCATTTTCGGCGATTGGCTTCTATTAAAAGTTAACAAATCTTAGATAATTGCAGCGCAAAAATTGATTCGAAATACTATAAATTATTGTGCACTGAACATGATGCATTCATTAGACTGAATTATGATCAAGATTCTTGATTCAAGAATGAGCATTGATCATAAACAGCACATAATAGTGCTAGTGGTAGCAATTTTATCTCCATTACACCATGTAATACAAGAATGCTTATGCCGCAAGAATTGCTTTAGTTTATATTAAGCTTTTCCTATTTGCATCTCTGTCGCGCGTAGGCTCAAATGCAATTTCATTTTGCTTCGATAACAGTAGCTGGTGTCCATACACAAATCGATAAGAAATGACGATGTTTAAGATAACGACGAGCACAAGAGCAACTATCAATTTTGTATTTGGATACTGTGAAGGCACATCGCATCGAAACCGTGACTGCGTCGCCACGCACTTATTTACATTTTTAAATCATTTTAATTTGTGAACGCTCACCTCAGCGTGCGATGCACTTGCTACTTGTAACGTAACGTAACACACTTCATGATCATGTAAAAGCAAAGTGAGATGGACAAAAAAGAGAGAAACAAGTACACAGCAGACAGCACACGAGAGCACTGCAATCATCAATTTTTTGCTTTGTGCCAATATTCTGTTGAACTTGTTGCATTTGCTTCAAATGTGAACCTGACCGAATTTGCGCTTCGTGTTTTTTTTTTATTTAAAAATAAAAACTGTGCTGCTCATGCATTCAACAAGACCATAAAAAAACACTATTTGGAACACCAATGAAAAAAGTTGAACATTTCAAAAACAGCCCAAAAAAAACCATTCAGGAGAAAGCAATTTTTTTAACTCTGTTTACGAATGCCAAGCCAAGAATCAAATAAAATTCAATAAAAAAGGAAAACAGATCAGTCATAATTGAGCGTAATTGAACGCGTTCCACACTGAGACATGGTGCGCAATGCATCGTACAGAAAAATGCTTTACTTAATTATAGACAGGAGAAAAAAACGCCGTTTATAGAGTAAAAAGAAAAGTGCGTTTCACATATATATATATAAATTTTTATGATCGAACCGAAAAAGTACTCATTGAAAGCAATGGAACGCAAAAAACTGCACAAAGATAAATGAACAACGCCGAAATTACACAATCTGCTGAACTTATTAGTGGCCACTTGATTATACACAGACAAACACACGATTCACATTATGTCCTAACAAGAAAACCCTCAATGAAAAATTGATTACAACATTTGCGGCTGCTGTTGCTGATTTTGCTCCTTGCTACTCTCGTTTTCCTTTTTTTTTTAAATCAGAATTTATATATGAAGATCAGTTGCAGTTTTTCGCTTACCTTCCAGTTTTAATAAGCAAATTAATATTTCTTCAGAAATTACTTTGTGTAAATTTGGAAGTTTATTCCTTTTTAAAAAGACGAATCCCTCAACAACATTGTGATGAAATCATTTGTCAGCTTTTGTTATTTTGGTATTTGTTTTTATGTCTTGCCTTGTTCAATTTATTTATGCAATCTTATTTTGTAAACATTTCTTCGGAGATTCTTGCAAAAACAATGTGAGAAATGCACGTAATATTTATGACGTAACATTCAATTTGAAATTCCATTGTTATGGTCGGCGCATGAGAGAATTTTAATTGGCAATTTCTTCTCGATTTTCATGAGATTGATTGGATTCTTCTTCATCGCTAAAGTGATGCTTCTCACTTGATTACAATCAATCTCTTTTGAATGAAATGAAAGTGATTTCTTTTCGGCTCATCCTCTTCCGGTTCTTGATCTCTGTTCGCTGTGATCAGTTTTTTGTCGCTTGATAAATGATTTATGTGGTTTAAGTGAAAAAGATAAGGATTTATCTCATACACTATTGTCGTAGGAGACAGTTTAGAAAAAAGAAATGTCTATCTACTCAACATTCCTCTTCATTTCGTCCATTGAAGAGGGTACATTGCATACGGGATTTTACTTTTCATCTTCGAATTTCTCAATTTATCTCTCATAGAAAATCAATGTATGACAATTTAAACGCAACGCATACGATCTATTTGATAAATGTATTGCATAAATTGAGTTATTGATGATGAAATTATCACTTAGTGTGCCCTGTCTTACAGCGATTAAGCCTTTTTTTTTTGCTTGCTTTGTTTGTGGAAATATAAATTGTTTTGGCATGATTTTTATGCATGAAAATAAGTGATCGTAGTAAGCAACATCGTATGTATATACATAAAATACAAAATTCTAAAATCAATTTCAATCAGTGAAAGCGAATCAAAACAAACGGACGTAAATTTTAAGAGATAAGTTTAAAGAGAAATATTTAAAGAAACTCAAAATTGTGCTAAATTCAATAAAAAGTTAAAGAAAAATTCATCGAAATGTATAACGACGTAAATTTTGCAAGAGATGAACTTCAGTTAGCTGGAAAATATGATAAGTATGGGTCGAAATTTGATAAAAAAGCAGCATTAGAAAGTAAAATGGCGAGCCATCTGAGCAGACCAAAACCGGGATCAAAACCTTGGGATCAATATTCTCGCAATAATTTGGCGAATTCATACAAACAACATGCTGCTCAAGACCGATTTGCAGCTTCAAGCTATCATGGGGCTGCTAGCAACCTCCGAAACGATGCGATACATAATCTGGGAGGGAGATCGTATTCGCCGCCAACCACGTCATACAACTCGCCGTCAACACCGTCACACCACCGAACCCAGTCATTGGGATCAAAGAAACCATGGAAAAGCATGGATTGTTCGTATTCTAGCAGACCTTCTGCATACGACAAGTATAGTCGTCGTAGCTTTTAAAATCAAAATTCAAAGGAAGTAAATAAAATGTGATGTACAAATTATAATTTGGTCTATATTTCTTCAAGATTCATTTAATATGCTTTAAAAATGGTACATAACATCATACGATTTGCAGTTTTATGCAAGTTTATCAAATTTCAATCAAAAATGATGTTAAACAATGTTGGGTTGGACCTTATACTTTCTTTATTGGTTTTGCCGCTGCAGAGGCTTTTTCTCAATATATGTGAAAAGAAGCGCTGTAAGGAGCTGGAGGAGTACTAAGGAAACAAAAACTGGGAGAAACAATTTTGATCAACACTCCTCCAGCTTCTCAGAGCGCTCCTTCCAACATATATTGCTCTGATAAACCGTCTCTGGAGTGATGAGAATAAACTAAAGAAACACAATGAATCACCAGATTATTTCCTCCGCTTAGTAACTGCGTCTGTGTGATCACTTTTTGTCGTTTGATAAATGATTTATATGGTTTTGTAGCATAATAGATACTACTCGACTTTGAGAAAGGTTTGAAATCAAAGTAATTCATACTTCTTGGTGGCGTCAAAAATCGGAGACCTTCCGTTGTTGTTACGTCATAACCATGACACATTCAACGATAAATTGGAAATTAATTGATTTATTTTGAGAAGTTTTGAAGAGATTACAAGGGTTTTATTGACAATTCCTTATCGAAGAGGTAAGTCTTACAATGTGGAAAAATGACAATAAAATTCGATTTATTTTTTACGATCGGTGTTTTTTTAAATAAAATTCCAAACTAATCAAACCGCCGCAAAGTGAATTTGTGTTACAAAAATCATAAAATGAACTATCAAATTTGAATTACAACGGATTGGAATCATAAACCAATAAAATGTGTCGATTTTCTTCGAATTTGATTCATTTTTTGATAAATGGCAATGAAATTGAGTCTAGTCTTCTCTTCAAAACGAATAAAAAAATCGAACCCTTTGATAGTGTCTGTTGTCTAAGAATTTATAGTAAAGTACGATAATTATGATTGTTCAATCGACGAATGTAAAAACTTTGCTCAGTTTTCTTAATAAATTCTATGTAACTTGTCCGTCTTTTTTCTACGTGTCAACTTAAAAACTACTTTCAGCAATATCAAATACGTGCGTATAAGAAACAGTTCACATTTTGGAAACAGAATCGTTAAACGATCGTGCGCAAGTGGGCAGGTGTTTGTGGTACGCACGCGGTGCCATACAAAACACACCGGGTCTTTTTTTTTACATACGCTACTTATAAAAAATACTTCGACGTAGGATTTTTATCTCCATAAATACACAAACATTTGCCTCAGTGCCGAATAAAATTATGTTGTATCTATTTGTTTATCTTTAGTCTGATAGTTTTTTTTTTCGTATTGGTCGAAGAGCATCAAAAATAATCAAAATTTCAACTTTTCTTTATAAATTGAAACGTTTCACTCAGTCGGTAGACAGAAACATCTTGCTTGATTTGAAAGAAAAAAAAAGTCGAACATAGAGATAAATTCCCTAATCAAAAAATCGCCGTAATTTAAAAGCACGCAAGATCATTTTATAAAACAAACATTTTCTCTTTGCACAAAGTGGATCAAAATGATGAAAATCATCAAAGACAGAATGATAGCCACCGCGCCTCGGAAATTGACCGATTGTAAAAATTTGCAGTCAATATCATTAGGAAAATGGAATTGGTGTTTGTTCGGCAGAGAGCGATAGAGTTCATTAACAAAGAATTAATGTGAATGAAACGGCAATTCTCGTAAAAATCTCATCCTCGCTTCATTCACAACATACATTGTTGAATGAAATGCTATTTGATTAATTCGATCGCTATGCGCTCTCTTTATAGCTGGTGATTATGTGTGCATCGAACGGACTAGCGTTATATGTAGAGCCGGACTGTGATTATAGTTCAATTTTGAAATTATCATTAAATAAAGGCTATTTTGATTTGGTGAAAAACAGTGCGTTCGATGCGCAGCTCCTTTTGATATGGTTGTAGAGAAGAAGAAAAAAAAAAACGAAATCCATTTGTTATTATTTAAAATTTTGCCTTTATTTTGATTAGAACGTATTTAGCCAACCGAAGAGTATCATAAAAAAAGTTCTTGCAACTATGAGAGATAATACATGTGTGCTTGTGGCTTTGCCTGTGCATGATTTGTGTGTGTAAAATTAACACAACCCAATTATTATTTGATCAATATGCCAATTACAAATGCCGAGCAAATCCCATTTATTTTCTCGTTCTGATTTTCTATGGCCGTTATACATATTAGAATGGATCACTAGTATATTGGCCTCTCGGTTGATTACGCTTGCGGATGCTCGTCATTAATCATCGATCATTTGCGAAAAAAGATGAAACTAATACTAATGAAACCCAACAAACGGAACGTGCGTTCACAGAGTACACGATGAGAGCAAACCGAAAAACATTGAGCGATTAAAACAAATACCATGTTTACAACTAACCTGTTCGTTTCTTGTTAGTTCTGGTTTATGACCGATGCCAAAAATTTGATAATAAAACCCAAGATATCACAATGCACAAACTTAAGATAAAAGAGAATTTAAGAGGAGAAAAAAAATATATATAATGTATAAACTGTCGTAACTTTATTGCCCACATTTTCTCATCTCGTTACAGCCACACAACTAACACATCGGTCAGTGGCGTCAGCGTTGCTGCATCTCGTAAAATCGTTTTTCTGATTGAAAAATAAAGTATTCTTCCTCTTCCTTTAACATGAACTCTCGTTTTCACGATCGCATATACAATGTCCAGTGCATAATTTAAATATTGAACGTATGTTTTTTTTGCTTTTATTAAATTTTCGGTGAAATTTCCCAAAACAAATAGTAATTATGTAGACAACAAACACAGAATTATCGGTTGTGTTCGGTTTATGGTTGTTGTTTTTTTTTTTTGCACAATCTCATCTCTTTTTGCCATCTTGATAAGTATTTGTTTTTCTGCAAATTCATAATTACAATCGTAGGTCTGCTATTATTTAAATCACATGCAAAAAGTGGTGAATGCTGTGAATACGATGCGCGAATTCAAACACATTCGGTGTGGATCGAACCGTCGAAAATTACAGACGAAACGATGTTCCGTTCAACCCATCTTTATGAGGAAAAATGCAAACACGCACATACACACGAACAAAATGCGATGCGCACAGGAGCAACAAAAAATCCAATTTCATTATTTATTCTTTTTGGACGTTTCATTAGGTGCTACAAATCAGTATAATTAAATAAATTATCATAAACAAAATCTATATCAGTCGACGGGAGATAGCTATGCAAACGACAAGATACGCAAAAGTTTTCATTCCATTGATCGGAGATAAAAAAAACTATCGATTTGCTGTGCGCCCGTGTTGTTTTCCACATTTACACAACATTCGAAATGCAATCTGTACTACAGATTGTTTGTGATGAAAACGGTTCTCCTGAAGCGAATTTCACCGAGAACTACATGTAAAATGCCATGTAAGTGATGTCAAGTCATATTTTTTTTCATTTTGTTGGGAGAGAAAAAAATTTATTCAATATTTGATAAACACTTACTTTCCACATGCAGTAAATTAAATCCAGTAACAGCATCAACAGAACTCCAGTGTTGATTGCATACAAAAGCAAGAATGGCCAAATGAAATGTGTATCATTTTAAAATCTTGCATAAAATTTCGATAAAATCGAGCCAAAAATATGAAAATTTAATTATATGTTTGTTTTATACGGTTAAAATGCTTTCATTTCGTTTAGTGGTGCTGTGCACTCGATTCAAATCGATTCGCACGAAAGAAATGCTTAAACAAACAAACCGAATGAATTTCGCACGCGATTCATTCATTTTGGGTGTTATTAAAGTTTATGTTTATATGTATGCGTCAGAACTTTCCATCGATTCGAAATAAATATGAATGCATTGAACGAATTTCATTTTAGGAAAGAACAAAAGAAACTGAAATGTAATCTATCTTTTTTGAAAGTAAGAGTAACAGCTGATGAAAAAGTGGTTTTTCGATTTAATTTTAGATTTTATCAAAAGATTCTTTTTAAATTAAGTTAAATAAAGAAAAAAAAATTGAATTTCACCTCGATTTGCAAATGTTCAGTGTCGAAATAAATGTATGGAATATCCATCAGGAACCAAAGTTATGAAGCGGACCGGAGCCATTCAACTTGGTAAAAAGTTTAAAGGTTTCATCGAATATGGTAACATCTTACGTTAAAGGAAGCAGTTACACACTTTTTTTGTTATTCTTTCAGATTTGTGCACAGAAAATGATCGTTGTTTTATGTGTCAAGGTAATTGCTCACTCTTTTGTCGGTCCAAAATCAATCAGAGCATTCGATTTGAAAGGTAATTAAAAGAGTTTTTGCCAGTGAGTGAGTAATTGTCATCGTTGAAACAATGAACATTCATTCGAAATAATTTATGCAAACGCCATATATTGCAAATCGTGTCTCTCAATTCCTCATCCCGTTCGTTTTTACCTTAATTTACCCAAAAAAAAAATTACGAATAAATGAACGGGAAAAAAAACTCTAAAACATTTCGAATTTCGTTGTCATGCGTCAGCTCGTCGATTTCCTTAATTTCCATGTAAATTTTCGAACTTGTCGTTCTCGCCAAATTTGAGATGCTCAATTATGAGTTTAATTGCACAATGTCCAAACATCGTAAAAACCATTCAAGTTCAAGTATCGGCAAAAAAGGGTAGAGTTTTTGGTTATTATTGGCGCTCGGTTGTCGAGTCGAACAAGTGATATAAGTGTATATCGCATGTGGTTTTTAAGCGCATTTATTATTGGTACATATAAATATGGAAATGCATTGAAAACTGCATATCAGACCAAACAAAACAGTAACAACTTTCCAATTTGGCAAAGACTTCGTAATCGATTGCATTTACCGGTGCCTCTTGTTTTTGCTACTTGATCTGGACGGAGTGGTCGTGTGAGTGCGCGCAATATCACTATCGATATCAGACAATTAGCAACATTGTATCATCAGAAATTGATCATTAAGAGCGTGCAATATGGCTGATACGAATCGCAAATATTTCATTGAATCCATTTTTTGTGCGCACGTTAAGAAGAAATTGAGAAAAAAATATGTCGTGGAAAAAAATGCCCGACCACTAAATCATTTCTTATGGCAAATGAGCAAAATGCTTAAAATATGCGCTCGTGCACGAAAAACTTGATTTCCATTTTTAGCGCATCCATATTCAATATCAATATCAAATCGCACCGGCTCAGTGCACTGAACAAGGGCAATTGCATATCCAACCGCTGAAAGTCACTCGAAAAACCTTATCATTTCGGATTCTTTTCGCTGTTCATTTTATCTTTCTCACAAATACACAACATGTAAATCTTCAAATCCTTAAATGTTAGACTTATGAGTTATGAGACGATCGTTCGTGAGAGTTTCGTGTTTTTTTGTTTATCGTACGAAAAAAGAAGAAGAAAAACTCAAATGACTCGGGTCAGAAAATGATGTCAGTGCAAAGTAATTTGATTTATTTAAACGGACACGAATTTTAAACTCTCTCAAAACATACCACACACCTCGCTCTTATCCTTCATTCTCGCGTTTTTGTGTGCCTTGTTTTTCATTCTTTTTTCTTCTTCTTCTTCTTTTTGAAAAGTGTGCTTGCTTTGGTCTCCTTTTTGGATAATTTGTTAAATCACATGAACCATGATCGCTGTCGCGATTATCTTACACACGCCAATCCCTCATTTCCTTGTGTTCATCTGCGTAGAGAGAAATTCGTACAACACCTCAACAACAATCAATTTCAAACTGTTATTCTCTTAATTTTTTGTTGCATCTTTCTGTCTGAACAAATTGAAATGCATATCTTTTTCTCACTTTAATATTCGCATCGAATGTTGGTATAAAATTACGTTGTTCACTAAATGGCTGTCTATAAAATGAGCGTGTGCGCACGCCCGCAACTGAGCGCAAGTAAATTCCCAGATTAAATTTATTTTTTTAAGGTGTTTTTAATGTGAGAATCATCGAACATAAATGTTGCCAACTACCAATGGCACACCATGAATGGAATATGTATATCGGTAGTGAAGTCGCTGAAAGCGAATAGCGTGACTGTTGACACCCACACTCAACAACAGTTTCGTTGGCAAATTGCCCAGCACGTTTCGATTCAACGAAACAACGGATTAAATGTCGTCGCGACCGCCGTCATTGCTGCTGCTGTAACAACAACAACAAAAAGTGCAATGAATAACGATGGTCATTGATCACGCGGAGGTAAGATTAAGCGCAATTCACAATTTATCGCTTGGTTCTTTTCTCTTCACTTTGCTGAACCGTCAACGGTTTTTTTCGTGGTTCATTCATGAAATGGTGTACAAGCACTTCGACATGTTGAAAACAAATTTTCATTCATGTTTGTGCAAGGGTCAAGCGATATTGATCGACACATACTTTATTTTGTTTTCGTCAGTTTGAAATCATGTTGGTCGCACGTCTATTGGAAAGTTGACCCGATTTTTGATGTTGATGTTTGGAAAATAAACTGACACAAAATGGATTGGACCGTCTACAGTAAAACTAAAGAGGATTTTTACAGAGAGAAATATGTCAATTTAAGAAACACACGATTCGATTCAGTGATAGCACAATAACAACATCAAGACTAATGAAAAAAACTAAATGTCTTATTTGTGTTATTTAAACAATGATCAATTTTCAACGCTTGGCTGAATTTGTTGTGACAATTTACATCCGATTATCGCTTCCAGCCAATCTTAA
The DNA here is from genome assembly GCF_009176525.2 of Contarinia nasturtii. NCBI lineage: Eukaryota > Metazoa > Arthropoda > Insecta > Diptera > Cecidomyiidae > Contarinia > Contarinia nasturtii. The sequence continues at coordinate 8,676,582 of NW_022198046.1, forward strand.
AATTAAACCGAGAACTTACATAACATGTCAAAATAGAAGGAAAACCCGAAGGGTAAGCTGAAGTTGAAGTTTTAATCCACTTAGAAATTAAGACGACTCGGATATTGTGAGTTTTTTAGTGAACGGGACTCATCCTTACCAATAATTTCATTTGAAATGGTTTTTTTCTTTGAACATCTAAAGATGTTGTTTGAATGTAAATAAGCATAGACTATTAATTTATGCATGGAATTCAATTATTTCTGAAAAAAATTCACTCACATCATCTTATGATTATTTCAATAAGGCGTTTTAGATGAAATAACAACTCAAACTGAAAACTATGCGTTTCCTTTTTCCACGTGAACTGATAAAAACTTTTTATTAAAAAGTCGTTGTAACATCGCTGAGAAATAAAATCTTGGGAATTTTTACCTCATCGCATCGACCGAGAGATGAGCAAGCGAAAAAAATGTATTTAAATGGCGCAATTTCATTTCGAGCTACTTTTTCAGTTAGTTAAAAAGCCATTGAAGTGAAAACGCAAATATCATGTATCGCCTTTAATCGGTGGAGAAATATAAAAAAAAAGTTGCAATTTGAGTGGAAGTGCGTGCCGAGCTGATATCATAAAGCGAAGATGAATATAAAACGCAAAAAAAATGATTTAATGAGAAGGAATATGGTATGGAATAAGGTGAAAAATACGTGAAATTCATTTCAGCCCGTTGATGTATCGTGCTGCATTCGGTGCTGAAGCCGAAAAAATATATATAAATGTGCTTGCCAAGAGATAAATTATAATCGATAAGAAATCGAAATGTGAGCGGCAATTTTAATTTAGTTCATTCCATTCATAATCTGAATGTAAATACGATAATCGCGCGATCCTATTTGGTGTCTGGAGTCTCGTGCATTTCTCTCACTTGGGTCTCTTTACTCTCGCATTGCAAAATCGATGTAAGTGAGTGAAATTTAATCACTGAATCGGTTGGATTTTCGAAAGATCGAATCATATGATCATGTTCGGCGTTGAACACATTTGCGGTTGTTGTCTGTGTGTGCCCAAGTGATCGCTTGTGCGAAACACACAGATTATGATCGATTTGGTAACAGTGCATCGAATGTAGGCTTTTAATAATATTGACAAATTGACATTCTACCTGTTTTTGTAATTCGTAATTTAAGTGTTTGCATGAAAACTCCCTTTTAATGGCTTGTGTCTTCTTGCGATGAAATACGATTGCCGAAGCCACAACTCACACGCAACACACTTGCAAGACATTAAACAGTATATACGCAATGGTCAATTTACAATTGTTCTGAATGCACACAAATACACGAGTATCAATGTACAAACGGAATGAAAAAAATATGTTTGCAATGCAGGCTTAAGTTTCGGTTGTCGTATTTGTGGTTCTCTTGCTGTGCCAATGTTGGCCAAAATGAATAAAATCAATTTTCGAGATGAATTAAAGATGATTCCCTGCCTGTGAGCGACATTTCACGTGATTCGTCACTCAACCTCAACATAAAAACTTGTCACTTGTTTCATTTGTGTTTTCTCTTTAATTTAATTTAATTTTCTCCGGTTTCTGTTCGCATCTTAATGTCGTCATACATTTTTTTTATGTTCGGTCTTCATTTTGATATGTTTATATACAGAAATGTGACATTTGAATAACAGAAGTTGCTGAAAAGTTGTTTATCGAAGTGGATTTGAAGTGTGCGATCCGAGAAGAAGCGGACGAAAAGTCAAACCGTGCATACTAATTCGTGTGCGAATTTTTTTTTGTTCGTGCTGATGTGTTGTTGACATGATTTTTTGTTGCCCACAGCTTTACAACACTGATTCGTGTCATTCATTTATTCGGCTTTAATGTCTTTCATGTCTTAATTAAAATCGAATGACAACATTCAATCGAATCTTCTTAATTGCTTGTTACATTGTAATTGAATGGTTTCGTTTTTTTACTCGAAATTTCTTTATATCAATCCAGCTGTTCCGAAAGAATCAAAGAATGTTGAGAATTAATTCGGCAAAAATTGTTTACGGCAAGCGTAAACTCACTCATTTAATTGATTGCAATTGGATTCTTGTATTTTTCAGCTTTTTTTTACTTATTTGATGCTGTCAGAAATATTTCCGTTGATTACATTTTTCTTGTGAATAGCATTGCTTTGACAGGGCATTTCATGGGCAGTGCTGTGATACCTACAATTTAAATTAAATTAATGAATCGTGTTGATTGAAGAGAGCTGAGCGATGGAGAAGAAAAAATGATGCATTCTAATAGCGATTCGCTCGTAATTCAGTTGTCAGACAGCTTTACGCAACTGTTGTCCGTGTTGTTGTTTTTTGTTCGCAAAAAAATAAAAACTTTGGTGTCTTCATTCTAGATTTTGTGCAGTTTGGTCACGTTTTCCAGGCCATTTAATCAAATGTAGGTCTTGATCAAAAATAAATTCAATTTTTTTGAATTTACAAATGTAACGGTTGATTTTTCAATCAAACAAATGCCATCGACTCAAGATTTACTTTTTGATTCGGTCAAAGTATTCGCATTTCAATGCTGATATCACAAAATCGTACATACATCAACACAATTAATCTAAAATGAACTTAAGCAATAATGCTTAATATTTCCAATGAAATCGAAGAAAAAGAAGAAGAAAATAGACGTAGCCTATGTGCTATATTCCATGCATGTATGGAAATGCATCAAAACACATATCGGGATCATCAATAAAACAGTGATTTAAGCATAGAGAGAGAAACAGTTTGAATAAATTCTAGTATCGGTCAGTTAAGGTAACAGCAGCATCGGCGGCAGTATAGTAATTATCGTCATAATAATAATAGAGGATGCTTGATTTTATTACGGGTTTTGATGAAACTAAGGCACTACATTGTTTAATTTCAAGTGTTTCGTACGTTTAGTTTTTGTTCTATCAATGCACAGGCAGTGGCAACGATGCACGCACGAATCCAGTTGAAATGACGATGTAATTCACATAAACGCACACACACAAACCGAGAGAATGTTTTTCTGTTTTCTCTCTTCCAGCTAGAGTACATTGGAGTAGCTCGTTAGAGCTATGGTATTTTGCGTCTCATGCCCACAAATATTGTTGCGTATATATATCTAGTAATTAGTGCAAAATAATTCCAAATGAACAACAATTTATGACTGCATTGGGTTGTTTCTCTTCAGCCGAAAAAAAATAACACACAAAGAAAATGAAGAAAATGAACAAAAAAAAAAGACGAACTCATTCCTTATATGTTTGCGCATTGTTATTACACGTTTAAATTGTCTATTTCAAAGGCCTCTTGAACTGTATCTATTGCTCGTCGAATCGACAACAACTCTTCGAAAACGATTTCGTTCGGATTCGAAGGAGAGAAAAAAAAGATTCATGTTTTGCTACTAAAAATGTTGATCAAGTGATTGTTCAAATTATAGGATTATTCGTTATTGAACTCAATGATCCACATTTTTGTTTCGTTCGCTCTTCCTCTCTTCGAGTTGCCACTATAAAAAATGGGATAACAGTAGTTTTATTTAGCTTAATATTATGTAATGATAGCAAAATGCCCATTCATTTAATATTGCTGTTTGCCTATTCTTTCCTTCGGCCATGCTCGTGTGTACTTTTTTTTTCTCAAGCTGAGTTGGAGTGTGCGATTTAAATTACATACCATTTATTGGGCAACAAACATGAGTTGATTGTTATTGCTGTTGAACATAAAAAACTGTTTCAAACGAATCACTTCAAGTTGTTGTCATGTCAATCACAATTCGATTTTCGCTAATCGAAATTTAATTCTACGAATTCATTTTGAGATGAACGAATGAATGAAAATTTTGATTCTGTAATTGCAACTTTTCAATGAATAACTAGTTCTCCATGCAACGGCACCTGTTCGAACATTTGTTTGTGTCATTTTGGCGGCATTTTCATTTCGATGGATGCTACAAAGTGCATTGATCAGCAAATATCTAACCATAAAATTGTTATCACTTTTATTTGTCCATCAGCAAATAGACGTTGATATCATTGGTTCCGTTTTGTAGTGCTTTTAACAATAACAAAATGCCAATGATAACGCAATACACATCTCGAGATTATGCCATTTTTTATGAACACGAATGGTGCAATAACGTAATATTTACCTCAATCAATGTTAACACAATATCATGCAAACATAGATGAAAGAAATGCTGCGGCACGCAATGTTACAAGTTTCTTCTTCCGATTTTAGAATAAATACTTTGAATTATTGACAAAGAGCACCGAACTAACACACAAATTGCATACATTTCGGCGTTTTACACATTAATCCATTCGACGGTAGATGGTGCAGTGAAACAATGTTTTCATTCTACATGCTTCGTCTATGCACAGTTTCTTTATTTTCAGACCTTTTTACCTGCATCAATTTTAATTGAATACTTGAAAAAAATTCCGTTTGTCCTTTTTCTTATTCTTCAATCATATTTCTTCGTATTTCATCTTGACCCGAATTCAATAAGGAATTTCTTAATTCCTTCATTTCCACTGCATCTCGTTCGAGCAAATGCACTTCAAATGCAGAAATCAAATGAAGTATTCTCGTGATGGAAAAGATCATCGACTCCATTTGAAATAGCATTGAAACAATAGTCATTTGAAAAATTACGATTAAATTTTATTGCCTATTGAGCGACCAGTGAATGAGGAAGGTCAAGTGTGTGATGATGAAAAAACAAACGATTTCAGTTGTTTTTAATCCGCATTTTTTACGATTGCATTCAACAATACAACATGTTTTTTTCTTCTAATTAACAGAAACAATATGTTTTTTTCCGACAAATAATTCTGTCTTGTCTTGGTGGTTTCAATTTCTGAATCAAAGCAGATTCAAATCAGAATCAAATCATAATAAAATCGAACTTGATTTCGATAACGTCAGCTTCAATTAAATTTATAATTGCTAAAGTTAGCCTTAACAGTAATAACAGATGAAGCGTGCAATATGTAGAATTGTACACATTCGTTGCATTCGCGTATTGACTTGTAAAACGAGTGTTGACTGAGAATGTCAAGTAGATAGACGATGTCTATGGTTCAGTTTCATTGAATGCGGAATCCAAGCTGTCTTGTGTTTGATATGCGGATTGAAATGTTGTGAGCGCATCAAGCAAAGTGTGTTGTGAATCTTTACATAACATTTATGGTTCAATGTGGAGGCCAAAGCCATGCATATACATTGTAAACGAGTAAAATTCTGCCAGCAAGTTTTGCCAAGATTAAGTTTTACAGACCGGTTTTCAGTATAGTGTGTATCACATACAATGTAATTCATAAAATGGAAATACGCATGGCAATACGCACTCACTCACAAATAGCTGTAGTGCTTACAATTTGCGTATAAAATGCTCCATAATCATCTGGTTGAATGAACGTTGAGGTTTTATTGTTCAGCATACTTTGGTATGTCTCGTTCCGTTTGGCCGGAAAACTTTGTGCCAAAATAAATACAGATTTATGTACATAGACACACATAGCTTAGCGGACAAAGAAAGTATGTTGTAACTTATAATCGCCACTTTGACACTGAATCTATAGAATACATCAAATTAGCATTACAAGTTATACCATTTACTTGGCTAATGTGCGATTTGTAGTTTGTTCACACTTAATTTAAATTTACGCTTGATAAATAACGCAGAAACACTTACAGTAAACGCTAACAAATTGGCTGTAGTGCCGTCAATGCATTGCATGCATTTCGAATCACCCAGTTTGAAACTGTATATAAATTGAGTTCATTTCAGACTTTTCTATTTTGCTAAAAGTAATTAAGGGCACTAAATCATTTTTTTTTCAGACGAAATAACCAAAGTTCCAAAACCATGATTCGAAACAATACAAAACAGAAATGCAAAATATAATTTTGATAAAAACAAATTTCAAATGATTGTGTTCGTTAATGCTCCATTCAGTGCATCGCATGCTCGATGATTTTGTTGCATCAGAATTGAGCTGTCAAAAACCGCCCCCACTAAATCAATTAAAACTCAATCAACTTTTTATAGTTCGTCGCTATCATGATGTAACCGTCGCCCGTTATCACTTCAAACAATTTTGATTGATTGCACTTTTTTCGACTTCAGATTAAATCTGAAAATTAATTAAGAGTCAGTCGAAATTTTTTTATTTTGATTACTTCATGTTTTCATTCAAAACTGCCAAATGAAAAAGTAAAGAATATTATTCATCAATCGGGTGGCTGATAAAAATCGTTGTTTGACTTAGATTGGTTTGTTATACTACATGTTTTTGCACTCAATTCATGCATGAAAATACATGTTGTTGAACAATTGCACGAATGAATTGCTGTGTTAACATGATTTGTTTTTTGTTTTGTTTTCACACGCTTCAAATAGGCGATGGTTCAGAGGTTCCAGTCATAGTTGGAATAATTATTCAAATTTTGTTTGTGGATTTTATGTGATAAAATCTATGTTAATTGTTTCGCATATCGATGGAGCTCAATTAAGTAAATAAAGTTGATAAAAAAGATATGATTGCTTCCATATGGCATGTACACTGATTGTAAAAAATTGTATTTTTCCAAGAAAACAACACTTCAGGCTATAACTCGTTTCCAAGTTTGTTTTTGAAGTATCTGCACAAATAAAATTTGCGGAATCCGGTTTGACTACGATATGCATCACATGTTCATGTATGTATCATGCAATAGATTCGAATTCATATAAAAATGTCATGGTTTGAGATATTCATCACATGTTAACATATATAGTCACCGTTGCGATCATGTGAAATAACACGACTTGGTTAATTGCACTCCATGTCATCGTTTCGAATTCGGATTCAGAAATACTCTGCCTAATATGAGTTTATTTCTTGATTTGAAAAAAAAAACCCAATGAATTCAATGTGAGAAAACTCCTCTTTCATACACAAAACATTTTATAAAAACAATCATATTTATTTTGTCCAAATGAAAAAAAAACATGTGAAACAGTAAATGCATTTCACCAATGAGTTGATACGAAGGCACTAATTAGTTGATACATGTCGATGTTTATTGTGCAACTTATTTCTTACGGTGAAAGTGTGTCCGTCATTTTTAGCTGTGACTGCTGAAGATGGCTTGTCTGATCAAGTTGCATTCATGTTGGTTATTGTTTTTTCATCAATTCCGTCCGTATAAAATCAATAAAGTGTTTTTTTTTGTTGCTCAGTTCAATTAAACTTCCATGTAAATATATTTTATTATAATTGTAACCATAGATGAAATGTGCAAGTGGGTTTTTCCTATCTTGCTCGCCCCGCAGCCGGAGTATGAAATCGCACTTGTGAATAACGCGCCTGCTTAGCGAGCGCAGCGCCTCAGAAGAGCGTGGTGTACTTGTCAAGAGCCGCTCCTGAGTTCGTATTGGTATACATCACACACTAATACATACAACGTTAGTCACACTAACACATTCATAGCTAGGAGCGGCTCCCATGAAGGAGTGCGCCCTTCGTGAGTGACACATTCATGCTTTGCCCCGAACAAATAAAAACATTTAGAGAAAATCTATTGATATATATGAAATAGCAAATCGAAAGAATATTTTTCTCAATTTGTAAAGGGGTAATTCCCAAATCTGTTTTCCAGGGGGGGGGGGGGGTGGTAATCCAACCCCTCGGACCCCTGCTCAGAAGCTATGAATTCCGGTCAGTCGAGTTTTCGCGACATGTGTGAAAATTGCAAATAAATTGTCTTTTCATACCTTCACAAAATGCAAAGAATCTATTTTGTTCAAAAAAAAATTACAAGTTTGCCACTGCACTCTTTTTTATATCGCGACTCGCGACTAGCCGTCGTTGGGCAATGCAGCGATAGATATTTCTCATTAGACTCAAGCCCAACTATTAATTTCAATATCATTATGCAGTTAAGGTTCGTGGAATGTAGACCGCAATTTATGTAAAAAAAAATGCTTAAGCAGATTTGTGGTAAGTTTGTTAAGCCAACCAAACCAAACTCAATAGCAACAGTCGCACAAAAAAAAAAACAAGTGAAATGATTTTTTGATAGATATTATAAATGAAAGAGAATCGTGGGTATGACAGTCAAGCTTGGCTTATATATGACAGTAAAAAACGGAGAAAAAACATGCAACATTTTCATTTCACGTTTTTAAAAACAATTGGCTACCTTTCGACCAATACATACATATATTTCTTCCGTGGAAAGTGTAGTCACTTTCGCTGTAACAATAATCTTATGCAAAATGTGATGAGTAGGTGTCCATTGCTTGATTCTTAGATTGATATTATTTGAAATGTCACATGTCACGCAAAAGCGGAAAGAAAATCACAACAATGTAATTAAAACAAAAGCAAGCCGTAATCAAATGCGTGTGTCGAGACGCATTTTGCATTCATGCATAATTTAACTTTCTTTCTCATCGTCGTCATTGACAGTATCCAAAACTAATTGTTGTCCAGAGTTTTATTTTTCTTCTCTTTCAGTTCCACTCGATTGGTTCGTTTACCTCATAGAATAAAATGAAAAAAAAAAAAAGACATAATTGTGTTTTGTTTTACGTCGTGCGTATTCAAGCACGCGACCCGGTTTGTCCACTGCATCGTTAGTGCAAGAGTTTATTTATTAGTCGGTATTCATGTTAATAATAAAACTGCTTGCACAGTAGTTTGCATTACATATTCTTCCTTTATATGGAGCCACGCTGCGATTTCTACACACCATTTGATAACGGCCTTTACAATTGCATTTAGCTGAACATATGGCGGTTTCTCTATATATTGTGCAAACGAACTTGTTTCTATGGCTTCAAAGACGCCAATTCCATTTCTTGTGTGTATTTTTCCTGCCTCTTTCAAATGATTGATTTTGGCGCGCAAATTTGCTGTTGATGTCGGTGGGGGTTCTTGATTCATTAATAAATGAACGCGTCTCACTGTTAACGTAGACAGTCATTTTGCTTAGAACGATTGCGACGGTTTGATTTGATGCTCTATCAGCATTAGATTTGAGTGAAGTGAACACAAAAAAGTTGTGAATATCAAAAAGAATTCGATACCGTTATTTATTAAACGAAAAAGTACTAAGCGTCGAATGAATTATTTGATTCATTATTCTAATTAATTTTAAATTAAATTAATAATTTATAAAAAAAATTGACGTCAAGTTATATAATCGATATTGAGGACCAACTCATTACTCGTTGATCATGAAAAGTGTAATTTTTTGGAGTTTGACAGCATTTTTTGGATTTTCACATGCTGCATTTAAGTTGGAAGAGCGATACAGTTGGAATCAATTGGACTTTGTGTTTCCAACACGAACGCTCAAAGATATTGCAATTGCATCGGGAACATACATTCCACAAAATGCATTACCTGTTGGCATCGAACATTGGGGCAACAAATTATTCGTTACGGTACCACGTTGGCGAGATGGTCAGTATATACAATGGCGCGATGTTAAACATTTACTTAACACCCCAATTATATATTTCGATGAATTCGTTCATCGCATGTACAGTTTAGAAAAATACAACAATTATTGCAAGTGACGTGCGTAAATATAATGCATAATTTCGGTCGAATTATGTCGAACTGATTTCGATTGGCTGAGAAAATGCCGAAAATGGATTTAAAAATAAATTATGATTTTGGTTAATCTCGTAAATTGTTCGAATAATTAAGTTCCTTTTGATAGTGAATTTTATCCCAGAATTTTTCTGTAAGTGGGTTGCATATATTTACTATTGATTTCAGTAAAAGATTCCTTCGGTCTAGTCAGGTCAAGCGAAAAAAAGGGAGTTTTTGTGTGTGAAAATTTCACATCATACATCTTTTTCTGTGAAAGTTAATGTTTACATTGACCACATCAACTGAAGAATGTGTCGAGCATAAAGAGATGATACGGAGAAAAATGCATTTTTACCGTTATGCGTTTGTCACGCTTGGATCGTTTACATTAGATTCGATAATTGTTCACCTGTATAACATATATTTTTTTGCTCCTCGAAGGAGGCAGCAAAACAGAAAGTGATAATTGGCTAAATGCTCTAAATTGAGACGAATATACTTGGTGGTAATACATTCGTTCACACCTTTTAGCATTGCAGTTAAAATCGACACGTTTGCAACCAAAATTACAGCAAATTACAGGTTCGATTGTGTGGCGTTTGGATCATGCAAAGGCCACCTATGGCACTGCTGTTCAAATATCGCTTTAGTTTCGTTCGATTGATTCGACCAGGCTTCGTTCGTGTTCACTGCAAATTACACTTCATTTTTACTTTCATGTGAAATTGATGATAAACCAAAACCGCAAAAAGACACCATTCAATAGAAACCCTCTTTTATCGTCGAGTCTAGCTAAAACACGGATTTGAAATAGGCTTTTATCCACTTTCTTCTGGGTGTCTTGAAGATTTTTTCTAAACGTTTTACGCACGCAACTTATAATTTCATGTGTCAATTAAGAATTGCGTTTAAATTAATATTTTATTAAATGGATGTGGCAAAAACACCAGAGACCAACAAGAAACTATGTTTCTCTGATGGACAAACAACTGCTTTATAATGAGAATAATGACCATAAAACTGTTTTTCCATTTGCATTGCAATCATGTTTTTATTTCATCTATTTAACACTCAACGTGAATGACATTTAAATCAGCATTTCGTAATAAGAATGCTGCATTGGTCTGTAAATGGTGGTCTACTTTTAAATGTTTTTATTGCATTTTTATCGTATTATTTTCACATTTGAATGGTCTTACGATATTACTATATCAATAACAAGAATTTTTCGAGCTCGAAAATATGCATACAAGCACGTGATCTAATTGAGCAAAGTCTGGCAAATCGAATATTTTCATATCAAACACTGAAGTGTGTCAACTATTTTGGCGAGAAAACAGTACTTAAGTTGTCAATTTTGATGTTAATACACATAAATCAACCATGTACCAAGTTCCATTTGTTTGCTCACTTGGTTTGACAGAAAAGTCTTTCAAAATTATGAATGAATTCAATTTTAATTCAATTGCAACATATCAATTCAACACTTTGCTCAGCCGCTGATTAATTAATCATCGTAATGACTTGCATAAATGGTTTAAATGCAGCCCACTTATCAATGAATACCGTTTTTCAACGAAAATGGTATAATGCTATGTAGCGTTCAAGCTCAAGCATCATAAATGGTATAAATAAATTACATTTGCTTATGGATGTGTCCAAATAGCAAAACAAGAAGACATTTCCCATAAAATTAGCTAATTATTGGCTTGTTGTTTGACATTTTAAAACTTTTTTCACGGTTTTTCCTTTTCAATTTTTCTCGTTTACATTAGTAAAAAAGATCTCACACTCTGAACATGAAAATTGGTTTGCTGTTTTTACTGGTAATCACATCAAACGTTGAATCAAGTTTTGCAAGAATTGCTCGTGTTATTTTATTGCCTGGGTGATATAAATTATAAAATAAGTGTTTTTCTTATTCACTATCTTTGGAAAACAACATTCAAACCATTTCAAACATTTTTGTGTATGCATATCTATTTATTTATCAATCAAGCATGGGCCAGGAATTTGTCTGCGATGGAATGGTTAAGGAAAAAAGTCTCAATTAAAAAGACAAAAATATATTGCTTATTTATTGATTTTAACTACAAAACGAGTTTTTCTTCTAAATTGACGCCAAGTTTTACTCTGTCACTTCTCGAAAGTTCGTACAAGATCAGTAATTAAACTCGACATCAACATATTCAGTAATTATTGAAACATCGAGAAAAATGCGTTCACACTTTTTAACATGTATATTGCGACCTTCAGATTATAAAATAATTTTTTGTTAGGAAAAACATCGACACGTATGCGTTAAATATAGAAATCAATGCTTAAAAACGCACTTCTTATTTCCACCAAATGCAATGAAATCGTAATTCGATCTGCTAATTTGATTTTTTTAGGCATTCCTGCAACGTTAACATACATTGATACGGCGCAAACGATTAGCGGATCACCACAGTTGATACCATACCCCGATTGGCGTTCGAATGCGGTTGGAGATTGTGTAAATGGACTGAACACAGTATATCGCATCAAAGCTGACAAATGTGGTCGACTGTGGGTTTTAGATACCGGTACCATTGGCATCGGAAACACAACACAGAATGTTTGTCCGTACAGTGTAAATGTTTTCGATTTGGCAACAAATACACGCATCAGACGCTATGAATTCCGTGCTGAAGACACAAATCCCAATGTAATAAATCTTTATATTCAAGGTTTCTTCCATGTCATAATGTCTTTTTTATGTTTTTTAGACTTTTATAGCTAATACCGTAGTTGACATTGGAAAAAATTGTGAAGACACCTTTGCGTACTTCAGCGATGAGCTTGGCTATGGATTAATTGTGTAAGTGTACACCCTTCAATAAAGAGAGATTATTTATTGTATACAAAATTAAATGGTGTTTATTTAATGCAGGTATTCGTGGGAGAAAGATCGTTCATGGCGTTTTGAGCATAGTTATTTCTACCCAGATCCGTTGCGAGGTGATTTTAACATTGGTGGCTTAAACTTCCAGTGGGGTGAAGAAGGAATTTTCGGAATGACTTTGTCGCCAACACGCTCTGACGGCTATCGTACATTATTTTTCAGTCCATTGGCAAGTCATCGTGAATTTTCCGTATCGACTCGAATTCTCCGTGATGAAAATCGTGTTGATGATAGTTATCATGATTTCTTCTTTTTCCCCACCGAACGTGGAGCAAATTCACACACAACCAGTCGCGTGTGCAGCGAAGATGGCATCATGTTATTCAATTTGATTGATCAAAATGCAATTGGATGTTGGCACACATCAATGCCTTACACGCCACAAAATCATGGAACCGTTGACCGTGATGACGAAGGTCTAATCTTTCCTGCCGATGTGAAAATAGACGAAAATCGAAATGTTTGGGTGATATCCGATCGAATGCCAAATTTCTTAATTTCAACATTAGACTATACCGATACGAATTTCCGGATTTATTCGGCACCATTGCAACGTTTGGTGGCTGGCACTGTGTGCGATATTACCAATCGCATTTCGAGTCGATTTGGTTTGAATTCGATTCTGTCATCGAAACCAAGTGGTTCAAATCTATTTACAAATGCCGTTGGATTAAGTGCATACAAATCACTTAACACAAATCCGTTAGCCTCTCCAAATCAATTGCAAAATTTGCAATCGGTTAATCAGCCATTGAATGCTCAAGCGCTTCAAGTGCCGTTACAACCAATTACACAGATTTCACAAATCACACCAATCGCTCAAATTTCACAAATTCAACCGCTGATATACGATCGACAATACGATGTTCGAGAACCGCTTACACAATCTTTTACCACAAAACCATTGGCGCCTATTTTTGCACCCAAATCCACTCCACAAAGTTATTATAAGAGCCAAATTTTCACTGGTACGTCTCAAAGCCAAACGACGGCCGATTTCGCAACCGCAATTCAAAACCTACCAAAGAGTCCCAGTTGGTGGACAACGCAATTGTGGTAAAATGGTTTGTTCATGTTTCCATCCAACAGTATACACAATAAACAGTTATCGCTTTGACAATGTACACATATATGACGCAGTTACCAATAGTTACCTTAATCATATGTTTTTTTTTTTTTCAATAATTATTTGATAGAGACTTTCCCCATTTTTTTATTAAAGACTCGTCGTTTTGACTTTTATGATGCACAATATGGACGCATTCAGACATTCATATAGGCTCGTTGCTTCCATTTGATAAATTATTTTTTTTTGTAATAAAACTATTTCATAAACTCATGTGTGTTTTGCTGTTTTTGTATAATACACTTTCGACAGAAATTTTTGTTTATTATTACTTCGGCTTCTATTTTTAGGGAATAAATCATATCAGAATTTTAGATCAAGAGACTCTATCTTTGTAGCTGAAAGCGAAAACTTATTGATTTAAATCAAGTATAAAGCGGAGATTTACGCGTTTATTGTATTTTAAAAGACGTGTATTAGTGACCTGTAAGCTGTAAGTATAATATACAAGTGGCAAAGGATTTATTCCATTTTTCTGCTTGTATTTTTGCTTGCCGAAAGCAAATATTTATCCGAACAAGATGTTATAGTATGTGGAATTTGGATTTGCCGAACTTCTACACTTTTTTGCTGCTAATGACCTTTAATCATAGTCCTTTTTTCAGAGCTTGTGTTGCAAAACACCTCGTGCCACAAATAGATTGACGAAAGATGATTTGTGATGTAATTTTTTTTTTTTTGGTGATGGTTTGTGCCAAAAATTGATTGTTATGCCACAAAAGTGATGTTTGTTCCGCGTTAAATATCGATTAGAATGCACCGACCGCCTTGGGCGCTCTTAACACAACAAGCTCTCATGCATAGAAACGAGAGCAAAACATTGTTTTCGTTGTCGTCTTCCATCTATAATTTGTGCTGTGACCGACACATCGCAATAGAAACGGCTGCTAAACGCTGCCAAAAGATGCATAGAAGAAGCAACGATGCCAAAATTATAACGTAATCAACTATAATTAGTGTATGGACAACCACTAATTTTTAAACAATTTAACATGATTTACACTTTCGGCAAACAATAATGTGAAGTGGGCTCATAAGAAATCAATCAGCCGTCGCATTCTTTCTTGCAATCATCAAAGGGATTGATGCCGACACTTTAATATTGATGCAAAGAATGTCCATAGAGCACCTGAAATGATTAAATAACACGAAATTCAAATGAAACCAAATGCCGAATGTTTATTTCTTTCCACAATTTATTTGTAATCATCGATCTGTATTAGAGTTTCTGTTAATGTATGTTGTTAGTTGTTCATAATTGAAAGCATGATTCGTACTGTTTGTTTGAATCATCAAACAGATGTATTTGTTGTTTTTCTTCAGTTAAATTTCTCATTATCGGTTTTTTTTTTATTCGACTTTGAGAATGCTACATTTTTATACTAATAATAATATTTTGTAACTATTTCTTTTTGCTTCATTTTGGCTATTGATTTACAGAATGATTTTTCTTTTTGGTTTTCGTTTCAAAATCAATGCATATTGTGTAATCTAAATGTGTTTTGAAAATAATCTACAAAACAATTTGTGTGTGTAATCCTTTGTTGATGGCAACAAAATTCAAAAAAAAAAAAAGAAAAACCATGAAAATTGTGTGTCACTTGAAACAATGAATGTGTGAAAAGTGATCTCAAATCAAAACGACAAATCATGTGAAATAGTGGTCCACGGAGTGTTTTTTTGGAAATAAAAATTTCCATTTTTTGTTTGTTGCACGGTTTGTGATTTATAGAAAATGATTTTGTTTTGTTTATAAAAGAAATGAATTTGGTGGGTTTTGTTTTATTCGCCTGATAGGACGATCCGCATTTACTATATATGTGTTACCTTCTTAGTTCAACATTGGACGATTGATGAAATTTATTTAAACACTATATGTGAATATGTAGTTATGGAATTATTGGAAACATTAAATTTGGATGTCGATATTTTTTGTTTGCTTGTTGTCGATTGCGCTTACACTATATAAATATGTTGTTTTTAGTTGAGAGAAATGTCTAGAACGCTTCGTATCTGATGAATTTAATGTATATTTTGTTTCGTTCTTTTTTTTTGTTTTAGGACTGATTTAATGTGAATATTGGTCACCATGTTTGATTAAAATGTTTGTACGTCTATGAAGCCGTTGCTGTTCTACGCGAAAAAAAAGTGATAGCACGAGATGGGTCTGTGTACGATGAATCGTTGAATTGGTATCAAATGTATCAAAGATCGAATGAGCATCACAAGCTTAAATGTGTGTTTGTGTCTTTCGAAAATGCTCTATTTGGTGGGAATTATGACTGAAATCTTTATTTACAGCAATGCAAATGGTTACGAACGACTATCCAAAAAATTTTGAATTTCATTGGTATTTTGTGTGTGTGTGTTTTGTTTTGTTCTAAATGCAAATGGTACTGTTACTACAATTAGTATTACAATATGTTCTTTTGGATTATTTTGGTTATAAATACGAATTTTTTAATCATCATTTGATTTATCATCTACATGGCCAACAAACATAAAGTGAAAAAATTGCTTTAACGCTTAAAAATTGTATTCGAATCTATTTGATATTGTGTCAACCACGATTTCATTTTTTATATTAATTTTTTTTTATGTGAAAAAAATCGATTAAAGGGATTTATTGCGCGAATATTTTTCACAAAATTTGTGAAATGTGTCAGTGATGACTGCATCATTTGATAATCAATCTTTGATTATTGAAGCGTGTTTGTCAATTTTTATTAACAAAACAAGCATGGAACACGGAGTTTCGCGTAATAAATTTATGTTTCATTGGGCAAAAAAAACTGCTTTGGGGGATAAAATTACACTTGACAACGAATTTCTATGTCTCTATGCTAATTCGCTTAAATTTGGTTGCTGGTGTAAAAATGTAAAAATTGTTGTTTTTCTTAAAAGGATTGAGTGGAACGAGTGAAAATGTATAAGCGTTAA
Organism: Contarinia nasturtii; assembly: GCF_009176525.2. Classification (NCBI taxonomy): domain Eukaryota; kingdom Metazoa; phylum Arthropoda; class Insecta; order Diptera; family Cecidomyiidae; genus Contarinia; species Contarinia nasturtii. Next base: position 8,693,174 of record NW_022198046.1, read on the forward strand.
AAATTGCGAATTTTTTCTTTCAAACTTTCTACGAATCTTTTTTTTTTATCAATATATAAAAAACACCAGTGCTGTCGCTATGACAACACTGCAACTAGTGAAAATGTTCTTATTTACGTGACAAATATTTTTTTTTTTAAAGTTTGCTTACAGCCAGCCGAAACCAAGATCGAATAAAAAGACATATTAATCTAGAGATTTCACATGAAATGCTCCGGTATTGTTCGGCTAAATGGCAATTGTGCCATTTGAATATCACTTAATCACAAAAGGAAAGTCTACAAATTGCTTCATTGACCACAAAATATAAGCGGGGTGTAGCGAAAAAGAAATAAAACCATAGAAGAAAAACAAAGGACAAAATAATAGTACAAAAAAGAGATTGAGAGTGTTATTTTGTATCTACGTGACGCAATTGTTCATTAAATAAATGTTTTTTTTTTTAATTATTTTTATGTTTCTAAAAACACACCTAATACATGGATGAGAACAATTTTTACTTTTTATTTGTTTGTTTGTCATATATAATTCTATACTTTAAGTACATATCTTTTGTTCGTTTCATTTTTACTCACTGAATTGTTTTTTTTTTTTTTTATTTCGGAAATATCAGTTACAATATAATAATTTCTTAGATTCTTATTCAAATACGATGTATTTGTTTTGCTTTTGCTCCATTTTATGGTTTTTTGTTTTTAATTTTAATATATGTGATTTTTGTTATGGTATATTGATGTTCTTTTTCTTGTTTCGTTTTTCAGATGAATGTGAATAGAAGTTTCGTGTGTCGCAAAGAGGTGCAATGCATTTGTGGTCGTTTCTGTTTGGTGTCTTGTGATTTTTTTTGGGATAGACTCGCACTATGCCTAATTTATTTATTTGAACACATGGATTTCATTGGTGTAACGGTCGGTTTTTGTTTCGCAAAAGATGGAATTTATTCAAAAAGTCGGTTTTGCCTTTTAAAAACGATTTTTTTTGTCTATTTTGCTGTGGTAAAGAAAAACATTGCACTGTGACCTGGCCGACGGAGCATCCACTTTTCCATATTATCAGAGATAGAATTTCTTTTTATCTGTCGACGACACTTAAATCCTAAATCAATTACTATGCTTAAAAGATAATTAGACTGACTTTAACTCTCAAAGAAAAGAAGAAACAAAAATGTGGTATCTGACTTTGACTCGTATCTGATTGAACGTGAAATGAATGCCAAAAACGAAATGAAACAAATGCAAATATCTAGAAAATTTCAATTAATTTTAACACTGTCTTACTAGGTTCTAATTTTTTTTTCTCATTTGAAAAAAAAAAAAAAAATTATTTATTTGCGGTATATTCATAACGTAAAATATTTCACTTTGAAAACGCTGAAATCACATCTTAAATTAAATACAATATAAAAAGGGACTGTTTGAAAATTAAATAAATAAATTTTCTTTTCTTTTTTACTTGTATTTCTATGCTTTTAGTTTTGTTGCTTGCGCAATCTGTAACCACACATATATAATGACTTTGATTTGTTCTTCCATCTATATAAATATTGACTTTGCAAAGAAATTAATAGTTTTTGTTGTTTCTTTTATATATATACGTATATAAATGTGTTAAATGTGTTGACTCGATTTGTTTGTTTTGTTGTTGTTTTTATTTAAATTACTTAATTTTTTTTTCTTGTGAATATGTATGTTTAAAAATTTAAAAATGTTTCATTGGACCGAAATTAAGCGTCCAGTTGGTTGGGTGTTTTTTTCTTTTATCATTTGTATATCTCGATTTTTTCTCTAACCGACTCCACACGTACACACTCACAGAAGACGTCAATTGTAATATTTGCGAACTCTGGTGGTGATTTACTAAATTACCACCATTACAATGTGTGGCATGGTCATTTTTGTATGTATTGTATTTACTTTGCTGAGCAATATTACTATCGCTCAACGCAGTGTTGGTGGTAATACTGTACAGCGCTGTCACAGCAAAGCAAATACAATACATACAAAAATCACCATGTCGCACATTGTAATGGTGGTATTTTAGTAAATTACTACCAGAGTTCACAAATATTACAATTGACGCCTTCTGTGAGCACACATACATTTCTTTTAAATAAATGCCTAAATTTATGCAACTTATCGTTCGAAGCATATCTAGAGAAAATTGTTGATCTTTCTAATATCCCACAAATGCTTTGTTTGGTGTATGTGTGTATGTGCTTTAAGCATTTCAAACATTTTGTTGAATGGTTCTTTTAAATTCGGTTAGTAGAGACAGAGATGATGGCAGTGTTGAATTTACTCTAAGCGTGCTTTGTAGGTTGTCTTCCATATTTCGGCTAGTGTAACAGCGCTGTGGAATCGATGGAATATGCACAATGGCAATGTGACTCGCTGAATCAATGCCCATCCAATGTATCCATAGAAATCAAGTTGAACCTGAAAATTTACCAATTTATAAGTGAATTCAATCGATGGAAACTGAATATTAATTTCAGTTTGAATGGAACTACTTACCGGATTGTTGACAACTTTTTGTGCTTCGAATGTATAAATGGCGAACATTGCGACGTTGGCGATAAGGAGGAAAGTGACAACTTGTCGGCCAGGTTTGGTGCGATCATGTTCGGGTAAATGTACACGACGTCTTGAGACGTCAGCAATGAAAAGCAATTGCAGTACGACTTGAAGAACAACAACTGAGCTGGTAACAGTGACCAAAAGATTTGCTTCACTCTCCATTATTTTCAATGCGCCAGCAATAATGCTGAATGCCGAATAGATGAACACTCCAAATGCCGAAATACGTAAGAGAATATCATTGAGATTGCCAGTTTCTTCACAGCGGAACTTCAACTTCGAAACACTGCAATTAAAAATTATGAAATTCTTCAATAAAGTGTTCAAATGATCTTTTTTTCTAATGAAAATACTCACCGACAGAAACCAATGAGAATAGCCAAAATTGAAAGTGCCAAAATACCGCCGTGCGAACAATCAGCAAGGAAAATAGCCAAGCGATTAAATGGCGGTTTCACGACCAAAACGAAGAAAAGAATCAAGCAAATAAGTGAAGCGACAAGTGCCAATAATCCGAAGAAGAGTCCTTTTGATGCTCCAACACAATCAACTCGACCGGAGCGGGATCGTTGAGCCATTGCAACAGCACGACGTGACAACATCACTTCCAAACGATGTTCCAAATCTTCTTCATTGCCTTTTGCATACCGGCCAATATGTTTCCACATCACATAAATAACGACAGCACCAATCAATGAGTATTCAACAATGAATGGATACAAGTATGGAGCTGAATCCTGAACAATAGTTCCCATGATATTGACACGACCGCAACTTAAGTTTGTGCCTGATGAAGCCGATGCACCAATCAATGCTTGTGGAATTAACGAATCCAAACTCTCTACTTCAGTTTCATTATGTGACAATCCTGACAATGTTTGGAATGCATTTTCCATTGCGCCCAATGGATTATTGAATACAGATGCTGGAGCATTTGCTGTTGATGTGACCGCATCAGTTACAATCGCTTGAACAGTAGATGATGCAAGTGATGACGATTCGGTTAGTTGTGAAAGTGTTGAACTTGGAGCCGGAGTTGTTGTTGTGGTTGTCGTTGTTGTTGTTGTTGTTGATGTTGACGATGTGGTTGATGTTGTACTTGCAATAGTCGAGCTGATTGTCGACGAAGCAGCTGTGCTGAGGATTTTTTTCACTTTATTAAACAAAGTGGTCGATTCAAGATTTTCGCTTGATGTAAGTGGGGTTTCCTGAGTGGTTGATACATCAGCAGCCAAATATGATGCAGAGCGTGATACCGCCTTTGAAGCAGCACGACCAGTTGCGTTCAATGCCTTTGTCAAAAGATTCTCATTCGAATCGTCGCGAACACGCAAATCAATCGGTTCCCATGCTGGTTCCAAATTTGGACCTGGCAATAGAACAATTATATTATATGTATAAATCAAATTTGAATTGTTCAGCTAAGTTCAGACATTTTTCAAGATTTTTGTTTTACCTGAGTGTGTTCCCAAAACGGTGCCAGCATGTTTTAGTGTATGCGTACGAATCGAGTCGAGTAAAACACCTTCATCTGAAATGGCTTGACGTCCTTGATAGTAAACGGTGATTTCTTTCAATGATTCCAATACCAAAGTGCGAATCCAAACGCAAATATTGGTTGCACAAATGTGCATCAAACCGAAACGTGCCAAAACTTTGAAACGATGAATATTCAACTGAAAAGAAAATTATTTCAATTCTTTGTGATTCAAAGCAGAGATGGAAAATTTGTTTTCTTGCAAAGTCGTACATACTCGTGCATTCATGAAGATAAAGTACATTTGCATAAATGTGAAAATCATTTGTAACAATGGATTTACACCGCGCAAAATTTGATGACATGGTGAATCAAATGGGATTTCAAAGAATGATCCAAGTTCCAATCCAACATAAATCATAGTACCCAAACCAAATGCTGTTGAAACACAATGCCAGTAAGTTTAAATTACTTCAAGAAAAAGAAAAAACTTATAAATTAGAATTTATTGCAATAATAAGTACCAATAGCTCCGACACGCAAAAAGAAACTTCCATAGCTTGGATCGGCATGAGTGGTTTTACGTTTACGAACATTTTTGGGAGTGGCCACAACTTCAACAGATTCGACTGGTGCTTCCTGTTCCGAAAATAATACGCAAAAACAAAAACAAAAATTATTCAAATTTTCTGTTCCAAAAATGTAGTTGAACATCTCACTCCTCACAAATGAAAAAAGCACATGCAATTTGATGGAAAATATGCAAGCTTGTTAAAAATGAAATCCAAAGACTCTTCACACACGACAGTTGTTAGTTGGTTTTTTTCTAAACTTTCATGCCATTCAGACAATATCAACGCACAACCTGTCTCACCTGAATGGAATGTAATGATTGCGACCTCTGTCGCACAATATCACGTTGCTTTCGTGGCACTCCTTCCTTTTTTTATAGTCATCAATCAATTTTATACATTTAAAACAATGCATGCCCAAAAAGCATTCAAGTTCAATTTACCGAAAGGCGTTGTGCAATACATATATATATGTTTAATTTTTTTTGATAAGTGTCAAATGCAATTACAGTAATATTTATTAAATATTATTTAACAAAATGAAATGATAATATAATTGTTTAGCAACAAATATGTATGCAAATGAGAGGTTTAATTTTAAGCATTTGTATTATACCTGAAGTGGAGCGGGTTTAGCTTTGGCAGCTTCTTTATCCTTTTCTTTTCCACTTGATTTCGGATCTTTATCCTTAGCTTCGGCGGCGGTTCCTTCAGCTGGTGCGCCTTTTTCTTTCTTTGGTTTCTTTTCCTTTTTCGGTTTCTCCTTCTTTTCCTTAACCGGCTTTGGTGGTTTTGGCGTTGAACCTCCGTTGCAGCAACTGCTTTCTGCATTACAAAATCAATAATTCATTTAATATACACATTCAAACGCCGCAGAATTGAAATAGACTATCAAGAATATTCTTCTTTTGTGGAAATTACACAAAAATTCGGTCACCACTTTGAGGATTAAGTGCAAGTCAAGTTATTCGTTTGAAAAAGAGAAACATATATTGCATTTGCTGTAAAACATTACTCTATATTGAGGATATTAAAATGTGCTTGAAAAATTTTGCATTCAAAATTCGATAAAATTTTCTTCTGAGTATATAGTATAAGAAACCCATTTCTGAATGGGTTACATTGCAAATGCTCAAAAAAATGTTATTCATGGAGATGAAGTGTGTCGCAAATGGAAATGAAATGAAAGTGTGCTTGCTTGTTTGAGTGGTTTGATGAAACAATGGGGTAGTTTTTTTTGTCTTGTATCAGTTTTTCAAGAGTTTTGATGCGCACCGAATGTTTTGCTTGAAGATTTTTGCATAACACATTTATGGAGTTTGAATGAAAGAGGTCTCAATGTTAATTGGACAATGAAATGAAACACATTTTAAAAATTAAATTACACAAAATTTAATAATTTGAACAAGGTTAGCAAGCATTCATTATAAATGTGCCTATGTTTCATTCATTCTCATTTGTATTGAGACCCTAACATTAAAAATCCGTAAATTGAAACTTACGAGAATGAACGAATTTGAAAAAAAATAGATCGTGTATAGATGTAAAACATGAGAATTTGATTTTTGAGTATAAAATTTACCTTGCAATAAAAAGCAAAAGACATATAGCAGGAACAAAATACTAGCCCCATACAAATATGTAAAATATCCTTCATAGTAAACGATCGGCAATCGATGTGTGCTTACATCACTAATAACATATGCAACGCATACTACAATAAGTAGCATGGCATACACTAAACTGGTGATAATGAATAATGAAGTTCTGAAAGAAAAATCGAAATAATGTTAAAACGAAATGAATATGCGCACGAAACGAGCGAAACAAGAAAATGGCTATGAAAAACCGAAATCTAAACTCTGAATATCTAAAAAAAGTGTGAAAATTTGTGAAAATTATTAAATATTGTAAATGTATGACTAAACATAAAATGTTCGGCTAGCACTAAAACGCTGTAAATGCGAGTGGATGTGATTTTTGTTTAGCTTGCTTTGTGTTTAATATCGTCTTAATGCACACGTTATTTGGCATGAAAACTTAAAGCTATCGATTTGATTAGTAAAAAAAACACCATCAAACTTAAATTTGTGTATTTGTTAGTTATGCAGCGTATGTGACGTCTGTGAGAAAATGTATAAACTGTAAAATGCCTTACGATTATGCTTTTTTTTTATTATAGACCAGAAGTAATTCTAAATTGATAAAAAAACAGAATACAAAGAAGTGATTCGAACACAAAAAGAAAATATTAGTAAAAGAAATAATTGTGGAGAATGAAAAATGACATCAAAATTCCTTTTCATTTCCTGCCAACAAAAACCAAAATAAAAACCATAGCGATTTCGCCTTCGAAGCCCACAATGGGACAAAATGTCTAATTCGATAAAATAAAGGAATGCGTCAAATTGTCAATGGTTAAAATACCTTTCCAACGGTTTTGGCATGACATTTTTCAGTTCCATTTCCTTATTGGCAGCATTATTCTTTTCGGCCATATCAGTGCTGCTTGTATGAGCGCGCGATACAGGCAACGTAGCCATATTGTCGCCACTTTCCACATCAACGGTGGATATTTTCGAATCTGGTCCACCCATCTTTTAACACAGACAAAAACCGTCCTTTTATTTTTTTCGTTCACTTGATTGCTCTGTTCTTTGAATCAATTTCAATAATTCTTTTCTTCAATATTATATTCAAACTTTATTTTTTAACTGATTGATGTTATCAAATCTTTTCATCCTCCCTCGTTCTTTCTGCAAACACAGTGATATCCACAAGTACAGTTTACAATCAGCTCACACTTTTATATCATAATTCAGTGGATCTTCACATAAAATAATCCGACATCCAATAAAGAGATATTTGCGTGAGTTCAGATTAAAAATGGATTAAAAAGTCATTCAACAATATTTCTTATTCTTTTTCTTTCAAATTTGATTGATGAAATTGAGTTCAATCGATGTGGAATGATGATGGTTTCTTTTTGATGATTAAAATAGGACGTAAAATGATTCGATGTTTACGAAAACGTAGATGATTTACTTAAAAAATGCTAAAATAAAAATTCGATGTTTAAGTAAACGAATAGAATTTATCACAGTGAATGTAAACACTTTTTTCGTCGGGGGGATTTTTTTTTTCGAAAATTCCTTCTTTTTTATGCTTTTTAGAGAGAACGATTGTATTGACTTGGTCAATTTGTTTGGTGTAAACCCGCTGGAAAGATAATGCGCATACAATAAATGTAGAGAGTGAGCGAGTTTTGCAAAAAATGGATTTTGCTTCGTTTGGAATCAAAAAGACCGAAATCAAAACGCAAGCAAAACTGCACACACAGACACAAAACGGATTGAAAACTTTCGTTTCTGAATTGTAAATTGACTCTGATTCCCAGAGAATCGAACACACTAAATGAGCGAAAAGTGTTGAGCAAACGCACATACAACACAAAAAAAAATTCCTTCGAATACACATTCGATCTCTCTCTTTATCATCCACCGAATGGAATCTGCGCATTGAGCACACCGTTGCACACGAGCAAATTATGAACATAAAAAGGAGAGCATATTACACACGTAGAAAATGCTATGCTCTCTATCACATTTTGATGCTGGCGCTTCGGTGGAGCATCGCAGAGCATCGTGCTGTGTGCTTTATTGTGTGCTCTTGTGTTATCATCAGTGTGTGGAAGAGCGAAAAACGATGTGACGAAAACTGGAAAATTTGTAAAAACAGCAGCAGTGTAGTCGAATTTTCGAGTGTTCGTCGTTGTTCTATGCCACCACTCAGAAAACTGAGATGAACCGAATGGCAAACATCTACACACAGATGGACGCGACTCTCATAGAATACGGGTGGGGCTGAGCTATATGGAGAGCTCCAATACTCTTGTCATCATTACACAAAATGCCTGGACGACCTAGTGACCTCTCAAATATGTATATCACTTGGATTTTGCATCTGAGAAACTTAATTTTATGCAATTTACTGTTTTTTTTTCTCACTCAATTGCAAATTTTCATTTAGTCACTTGAATTGTATGGGTAACATCTATCAACATTTTACAGAAATAGATAGAAATCCACAAGAGATCATGGAAAATTAAATTATTGCTAACCATATCTATTCAACGATGCAACGATGGCTTGGGTGAATGCTTTTATTGTGCACCAACTGGGAAAACGAGTCGACGATGGAAGAGAAGAAAAAAAAGAAATTCAATATCCGGTTGGTAAATGAGAGCAATGCAAACACAAAAATAAACGTTTCCTATTTGTGTTATGTTATTCAGCTCATCAAACAATGGGCACAACAAATATATATAGAAATATGTTGCAACATCTCAAGGACGTTCTTGTATAGGCTTGAATATTTTATGCGACGTTTTTTGTAAATTCCACTTCAGTTCAAAATGATGGAAATCCATTTTTAGATTCAAATTGCGCATCATGAATTTTTAAATTTCATTCTGCGACTCTTTTATTCTCTCTCTCTCTCTCTCTCTCTCTCCCTCTCTCTCTATCTATCTTTTTGCACTTTCTCACGGCAAGTGTGAGATTTTTCCCACTGAAATTGTTCTTTAAATGTACTTGACATAATTTCTATCGTACACTGATTTTATTGAGATGATAAATAAAAACATGAAACAAATAAATCCAACACAAAACCGTTTGTTTATCCCGGCCAAGACGAGTAATGATAGAAATGGATAGCATCGATGGCAATAAATGAGTTACGTAACAACACCAAACATTGTACACAAAAGAACATAAAATAAGAAGGAATTTTTGTTGTTGTTGTTTATTTTGGGCTGCGAAATGGATGCGAATGAACAAATGAAGTGTAAAGCGATAACAGTGGAAACTTAAAACGTTGCTTTGTATACCAATGAAAAAAAACTAAACTCTTTTAAAATTCAAAATCACTTGATTTATAATTCTCATTGCGTATCTTTTATTTACACAATCCAAACGAAAAACAAAAATTATTACGTCGAAAATTTCCACTTTTTTTGTTACCGATTTTATGGCAAATTAAAAAGAAAGTTTTTTTCACTCGATTGGAATATGAAAATTTCGTACGAGTTATACTTTTGCTGGGTCGACGGTTTTATCAAACCTAACGCAGACTAAGTACTGAATACACTTCCAGTAAAATGGTTGTGACGATGCTGCGCTGCTGCTATTGCTATTCAGTGTTGTTAGGACAAAAACGATGCTACGGCTGCTTGATAATAAGCAAAGCTGTTTATGTTTGAAATTGCTTGGTATTGAAATGCTCGACTCTCGCTCTCTCACCCCAAAAAAGAAATCGACAAAAGCAAGCGAATGAGCGCGCGTCGCAACCATACATATATTCCCGATTCTTCTTCGTATGGACAATCGCACACACGGGAAGCAACGGGAAATGAATGCTCTTAATCGAACACACACACACAATCACACAACAAAGAAAGAGAGAGAATGAACGCGTTTTCGATTGATAACTTTGATTTGAATCGATGTAGTGGTGCTACTGGAATTGTGAAAACGACTTATTATCCCCTAACACAACAAACCAGTTCAATACAGATACGCAAAAAATACGCACAAATACATCCACATGCACAATTGCGACGCGCTTGGAATGAATTCGATTGCATTTTAGTGTGATTGTGTGCACAAAACTGTGTACAGCATATACATACGAAGCGTTTATTGCGATGCTGTGGAATAAAAAGGGTGCATAGACAAAGCCAAAGGAGATTTGCACGTATTCCGTGTTACGCGTATCATTTGGTACAACAACCAAATACAAGTATCGAACACTCTTGGCACTTCAATGGTTTAAACTCAATTGTACACAAGAACTCTTCCATTGAGAGGAGAAAGAGAGAATTTTTGCGACGTATTACCATTTTGGACATTTCATTTCAGAGGCACAATTGAGTTAATTTAATTTCCGTATATTCTTGGGAAATGAGAACGAGAAATTGAGTTTTCAAAGTGGAAAATTGCCATTTATACATCAAACATTGTATGCTCATTTCGTGCGGCTGCATTTCATTTACATTTTATCTCATTGAGTTTTGATTGGAATCATTTTGTTCTGTTTATTTTTGGAAATGATTAAACTGGTTCTAGATTTTTGGATTGGATTGAAATGATGTTTGCGTTGTGATTTTCCACATCGTCTTGATTGACGGCTGCCGAAAAATTCATGAACACTTCAACGATTGACACGGCAACAATGCAATCGACCTCACATTCAATGACGAGATGGAACGAAGGAGCCAGAACGGCCATAAAGTACATTCAAATCAGATTTCTTTGTTTTAATTAGTTTCCGGATTGATGAATAACAGACGACGACTTTTTTTATAATAGATTGAACATTGATCCGTCTGCTTGCTACTCGAACTTTCAATGAGCGAAGCATGTATGTGATTGCTCACAAAACTCATTGTTGTGAACACCCCTTGTGAGAATCTTTGTCAGCATTTATTCAAATAAAATCGTTCATTAGCACTCGTTCTATTCGTCGCAGTCGTCACATTACTCAATATATCGCATATCATGTGGTCACGTTTGATTAGATCCTTTAATGTGCATTTAAACGACACATAGAACGCTCATGTCGCTGATACGACGACGAGGACGACGACACTCACACAGGCCGTGCATAACTAAAATAATAATATACAATGTCTTTGACGGCGATGCATTATGCTAGGGTATGATTTTGTTTTTATGGTTTCAAGGAGGTTTTTATGTATTAATGAAAGGCTATTCAAGCTAGCTGAGGTTTTGGGCTACATAAAATCGATGAATAAAATTGATGTCGCATGAATAAATAAAATCGAAATCTAAGATTTCGTTCTACGATGTGTATAGTGTTAGTAAGCATTATAAACCAAACGCTTTTTTTGAATGTGTGGAAGTCTCTTACTTCGGAGCATTAAAAGCATGGTTTAAATGAACGAATTAACAACATTATTATTATATTTTAGAACGTACTGAAAATTCGTTGGAATAAATTTAACTCGAAAACGGTTTTAAAAACTAAAGTTGAAGTTTGAATTAATTTCCATGCCAAACATTTATGCCTATCAACGTTCATTTCATTCTTTGGCTCCGCATTAAGAAAGTTCATCGAACGGTGCCTAGTGCAGTGTCACATACAATTTAATTATGCATTCCGAATTGGAAAAAGAATTTATTAGTAGCTCAGAGGATAATGGTGCGTGCATACACACAACTAGTGTTATTATTATGACTTTTGTTCATGTTAAATCTAACCTTTTGTATGGTTGTACAAACAATCCGTTTTCACATGTGCTAAATCTTTTCCCAAATATTATTATAAAGAAAATAGAACGAAAAAAAAATAAAAAAATAGAAATAATTTTAATTGGGTTTCTTCTTTGGGTGGTTCTGTTAATTGAATCGGAAGTTTCTTAAAACCTATGCACACAGATATGAATATTACGAATGATACTTAAAATACGACGAGAACAAATACTGTCACCGAATTAATGACGAAACCGATTCAAATGATATACTTTACTTACTTTGCATTCTTCGGTAGTTTTGGATCTAATGGAATTGTTGGCTGTTCGTCATCATATCCTATACTAAAATCCTCCCCCAAATCACGAGGTACTAGCGGCGTGCGTAGATTCATATGCGCTGGACTCGTATGGTAACCATCATTATGGATCTAAAATTTATGAGCTTCATTAGTTTAATTCGAACCAATTTTCCATCGCTTCATATTATTATTATTATTATCGATCAATGAAAAACAAACAATTTCGATAGACATGGACACAACAAACACAGAGCTTCTTTTCAGCTCAAACAAAATGTCAATAACACTGAGTATATAAACATAGACGTATATAATATTTATATATTATTAAATATAATCATTGTTGCAGCACCGGAACCAGACTTGTGAGTTGAGTACAATTTCCATATTTTTACTTGAAATAATCGAAGACGAAAATTATTCATTCTAAAAAAAGAACCAATTCAATTTAATACAAAGGTAAATACATTTTTGATGAAGTTATTGGGGTTTTTTCATAAATTTAATTGAGTTTTTGATGAACGAGCGTTCACTTGAGACTTTAAAAATAAAAAAAATTTGCGATACAATGTCGGAATAAATGATCGTCAAACTTGATTTTAATTCTAATAAAATATTGTAAATAATCCTGATTGCAATTGCAGTAAAGCCAATTATATTCCAGGCTATAATATTACCGTTGAGAATGACTTAACATTGACATTGACATGTGCTCACGTAATTCTTCATTAGCCTTTTAAGAGCTCAAGATGGCATAAGTCAAAAAAGCACTATATCTGGTTGCGATGCTGAAAACTCTAAAACAAATTCCATTCCGTTTTGACTGAATGCCGAAAAAAGTGTACAAATGGAAAAACATGAATGGTTAAATTAGTATTAAAAATGCATACAAGCATATCAAAGTGGTGCATTGAAGTCAGCTGTTCATTATAGAATAGCTGTTTTCAACGAAACGCAATGATATTTATAAATGCATTGGAAACAAACAGTATTTTTTTGTGAAATTTTGACATGCTTTTTCAACTTCAAATGCAATTTGACATACTGAAACATTAACACAATTGGGGTTACAGCAATTAAGCGCGTGTTTATTTTATGTTTTATATTTATTTTCAACTTTGTAATAAGCACTAGAATTTTAAGCAAATCAATTAGTAACACGGCTTTTTATGACGAATATGATGTGTGTGGTTGTGTTTTGTGTCTGGGGAATTTTGTTGTTTTTTTTTTCGTGTGGCAAATGGTTTCTAAATCGATTAATTGTCAATTTTATGGCAAATTATTCATAAATCTTAACTACTTAAACATTAAAAAGAATATAAATATAATAAATGGTTTTTTTTATTGTAGCGATCTAGGGTACAAATGGCAAAATAACTCGTGCATTTCAGGTTTGTTACATTGTTTTTTGGTGTATTTATAAATGAATGAAAATGAATTGAAAGCTGGATTCATTTTCAACTTCGACAGTAGCAAAAAGTACGAGAGAATGAAAATGTACAAGTCCAAACAAGAGAGAGAGAGAGATAAAAAGAGAAAAAAGAACAATGGGAAATAAACAGAAAGAATTGTTTGTATTAATTATACGTTGAGATCCGTCGATCGTTGTAAATCATGCTCTGCCCGAGTTATTGCCAATCATACCTTGACCACCGTCCCGACCTGATTACTACTCGCATCGCTTATGGCAGATGATTGTTTTGGATTGCCGAGCAAATTTTCGCGCTCAGCACGATCCCGTTCACGTTCCAATCGGTTCATAATGTACACTTGACTCGGCGTATCGTTGATAAAACGTTCTCGCATCTCATGAATGTATGGGCAACGTTGCATTGGCGGCTTAAGACCACTTGGTGCATATACCTTTTTAAATTGAAAATCACAAAGCAATTATTATTATTCAAGCCAAAAAAAATCGAAAAATTAAAATGGTGATAATTATTCATTAGAAATGAAATCCTATTTTGAAAATAAGAACAAAAAAACATGCGGAAAAGATTCACACTCGGCAACACTCATCAACTGGAGAATTTACTGTATAGAATAAATATGTCAATCATTCCATCAAATCAAACCAAATTCCGATTTGCATGGCCAGACGTATGCGTAATACCGATCGTAAAAATCTTATGTACAAACCGCTTCTCGTCGGTCCAAAGGAAACAAGCATATCGTATGTTTCTACAAAAAGCAAACATAACAAGTGTGTAAAATTGATGCTTTTTTTCACGGTTGTTATAAGGGGAATTTTTTGTTGCTGTGTCAAGCGCTAACATCAACAAAAAATACGAAACAAAAAATATTTCATTGAAATGACTTATATCAAGTTATGCAGTATGAAATCAGCTCACATCGATACACATACGACAGCTTCATAAATATCTGCAAAAATCTTGATCTCACATCTTTCAGCAATTATCTAAAAATACACAATGCGAGCCATGCTCATTCGTGATGATCGCATATATTTCGCAACGTATATACAAACTGGTTACAATATTTCTGCTTGCAATTTCACTTCTTTTCACAGATTTTTTTGAGATTACGTCGTTTTTTCATTGTTTACATATAGAAAACACGTTCTTTTTTCGTATTTAATTTAACACCAGCGTGAAGTGTATTTTACAATCAGGTGATGAAAGTCTCGATATCAAATTTAGACAAACTACGATTCCCTTTTTTGCTATTTGGATCAATTTCCATAAATCAAATCGATGTGTGCAATAATCAACGCCATGAAAACGAATGAAATATGCATGATTCATCAGTCAGCGCATTTACGATAATTAACCAGGATTTAATTCAGTCATTTTATGGTGTACTTTTGTATATACACATAGTTCGTTGGCACTTTTAGATGAAGACGAAAAAGAAAGTATAACAGCAATTTATTGGCTCAATGTAAATTAAGAAACTTCAATGTGTGGTTCGAAAACTAAATTCCGATTGCACTTTATAAAGCAATAATAATTCACAATCGCCGCAACGTTCTGTGAGTTAACGAATTCTTTGTAAAAATTATTGAAATTCGGTCGATTCGTTTCCACTCAAATCCACTTGTGTTGTGTGTATTGCCTCTCAAAAGTCATACATGTGTGTTTGAAGTTGTGTATATGTAAAGAATAATAATTAAAATTTGAAAAGAAAAAAAAAACTCCGCGTCGATCTATACTAAATAAACAAACTGAACGTCAATACGTTTGTTTTTCGGCATTAATGTGTGCACGCTCACCAAGTACTATGAAGGTTTTTCTTGCCTCTGCGCATCGAAAAGTTTCGACAATATAATCCACTTTTATTTGCACTCTTGATGTTAATTGAACGAATTTTAATGAGTATTCCCTTCAGCGTACCGCATTTGGAATTCGAACATTTCCTAAATCATGGTTTTGATAGAAACGAATACATAAAAGTGAAAAGCGAGATTGATCGATGCGTTTGAAAGAGGTGGCACATATATCATTCACACCGTACATATGGCAATGGCAACACACTCATGCACATGTGATTGCACTTTCGATGATGTACATGATACATGCATAAGAAACCCATTTTTTTCTATTTGATTAGAGCGAAGTCAATGGCATCGTCGGTCTGCTTGATTGGAATAGAAATCGGCCTTTTTTTCTTTCATTTCAATGCTAATTAAGAAATCTCAATGTTTTCTTGTGTCAAATATGGCATTAGATTGGCGAATTCAGAAATATGTGTATGCTTGTGTGTGTGTCGAACTAGTTTTCTGTGTGCGGTCTTTTCTGCTCTCCGCATCTAAATCACAAAATATCGAATAAATTTCGGTTACACAAATAAATAGGAGTAAATCTAAAATGACACATTGTCGTCGATAATTCCAATTGTAGCATTTCTTAATCTCTTTTTGTGATGCTTTATAGCGTACGAATGACGACATTTCCAATGAATCCGCACATGGCATTCTGAATGCAAGTCAGTTTTTCAATACAAAAAGTGGAATGGGAGGTTTTTTTTTCTCGAATAAAATTAAGTCATTTAGTTGTTATGGAACTTTTCCAAGAATTTTGAGACAGAAAACTATTGGCCATTTTTATGTAATACATTGTGAATTCTTTTGCTTTATTCCTAATTCTGTTTATTCGTTTGTGTAAATAATGCATTCCATTTCGGATTATTACAGCCATCACGATAAAAATAAACATTTTTCGGTTTTGATGAAGTTGACAATGGGTTATGATTATTTTTCTTCTTTAGGTTCGTTTCATTATACGGAGAAAATCGATCGAAAAGTTTTTGAACGAGTAAAATGATTGTGAATGTAAACATTGTTAAAAAGAAACGATATTAAAGTTAAAACAAACTACACATTCTCATGAAAATATATCGTTGAACAGTGTGTACGGGTGAAATGTCATTTGTGTGGAGTGTGCGATTTATTGCGCGCTTGTGTTCAGTAAACATTGAATGGATTACAACATAAATATGGTTAGTGTAGTAAGAAATGTAATAAAATGCTGACGGTTGTGAAGCAAAAAAAAATTACTAGCGCCAACATTTTGGGTGGCTCAGTCAATTTTGCTTGCTTACCTTTGACATTTTTCCAAGAGATTTTTGTGAGAAAAATGAATCGGTCGTAAAACAGTTCTTGCGAAGAAAATTATTCAAATTTTTTCTACTTCAATTTCTACGCACACACACCAAATACAGAAACATTCAGTACCCTGTTTTCTAGCCTACGATAACCCGACCGTAATCAAGCCGATTTCACTACCGACATTTTTTTTTGTAACTGAATAAAAACACAAAAATTTATTTGTTCATCACCAACACGGGATATTCTAAGCTATACAATCGCTCAAGTGCACGGTTGAACGAGCACAATCCGTTCTAGTATATCGTTTCGAATTTTGCTTGATCGTTAAGAATTTTATGCGTTTTTCAATGTGAAAATTATGTAAAATTCAAACTGTTTAATGACAGTCATTCGTTTAACCCAATTTTCATACACACCAAACAGCAAACGAGCAATATGGTATTTCAATCGACCATGCACAATCATCGAAAATTGCATCGAATTATATCAGTCGATGCGAGAATCTAATGTAGATTGAATAATATAAAATATTTGAAAATAAAGAGAGAGAGAGAGAAAAAAATCATTAGAAAATGGGAATTACTTGAAGCGAAAAATCACTGCTCAAACAAATGAAGAAATATAAAATACTAAACGATCGACTCGAAAGCGAGAGCAGTAAATGCTGTGTTCTTTGGTTTGGTTGTCGGTGACTCTACGAGAGATGTGAAACACGCGCGCACTGAAAGCTCACACTCAACTAAATGTGTGGTTTTGACGAAATTCATTTAGAAGGCCAAGCCAGTCTCTCTTTCTATCGTTCGGACGCGCTCAACGAGACATTTCATCTAATTACAGGAACGGCGAAAAAAAGCGCGAAAAATTGATCGGTTAACGTGCGAACGAAAGAGAAAATTGCAACAACATAAACACACAAATCTTTGTCGGCGCATGTCGTCGAATAAATACGATCGCGATGACTATCGTACGCTTGTATTTAAATGCTTACTCTTTTTTTCAATTAGATATATTAATTTTGGCCTGAGTTTATTTTTGTTTTCATTTTCTTTTTTGCCGGCATATTGTTCATTGAAATTCTCTTGCGCATTTTTCGTTGAATCCGTCTCATGCTTGCATATTGAATTTGGTATGCAAACATTTTCTTCTTCTAGTTAAAGTATATATCGAATACGGAATTAGCGAGATTGTATATATACTGGTCAACGCAGTTACAGTTCAAACGATGTGAAATGCGTTTATTAAACGTTACGAACATATTCTCGACACATCGTTTCATTCCCTATCAACCATTTATGAGATCCTATTTGAATATGACGTAATAACATCATAAGTAATTGCACTTGCATAAAAAAAATGTTCAAACAAATAAAGTGTTATAAAAGGCAAACAGCTTCTATTTTAAGTAATTGGAACAACATATTTGTATGTCAAAAATGAGTATTCAAAGCATTCCGTACAAATGCTCAAGAGAAAGTCGTGAATCAAAATTAAAATCGAGTCAAATGGAAATCAACGCACCGGAAAGTAATCGATCGCTGTCTAATGTATTCAAACACGATTGAATATTAAAGTAAATTTAGGTGACATGAGCAATTTGTTCATTTTTTTATTTACCCTTAACACAAAAAAAAAATAAAACTATTCTCTATTCCGGTGTTGTGTTTCTCAGATATCGATCAGCCTACAACGATTGACCTATATTTTTCTGTTATTTTCCATCGTTGGACATCTTTTTTCATATTTTTTTTGTGCGTGTAGTTTTTCTTTCGTTTGATTATAAGTGGAGCGAACACAGAGCGGCTCCATTGTTATACCAAATTATTGTTCTGTAATAACCAGAGGGTATTCAAATGATATCAAAGCCAGGCTAGGGGAGGTGATATCAAAGCAACCTAACAGATTTCTCAGAAACCACAATAACAGTACGGTCGATATTGCTCAGCATGCCTTTGTGTTTCGACATCGTTTGTGTTAAATAACAGTAGCTCCAATTATTTTGAAGCCGCATCCTGAATGGAATTGTTAACTCTTTCGAAAAAGGGATGTGGTGAAGAGTGTTTGATCGATAGCAGAGATAAGAGTTTATTTTCGGTTCAAACCAAAAATAGAAACCATCTACGCACAAACAAAAATCTTTTGCAGGTTATGCGGTGCTACATTGTTGAGCGCACTGCAATTATGTTCCATATGAGACTGTATAAAATCCAAAACTGTAGCACAGCTAGCGCCACTACGGACAACTGTGGAGTTCTAGTTAGTTGTGTGTAACTGAGCAAAAGTCTTTTCACTAGTTGGCGGCAACTTAGTATAGATTACATTGAATTCCGTCGTGGCGCTAGCTGTGTGACACTTTGAGCATAATTTCGGTACGTTGTTGAGTAATGCTAATTAAATATCGTGTTGATATAAGTGAAAGCGACTCTCAGGCGTTTGTTTATTTTTGGTAGCACGTACATGATTTAAAAACGCTTGAATAAATAATTTCTTCAAAACAGTTTCAAGCACATTTGGATCAAGAGGATTCGTTTCACAATTTAAAATTCAATCAACCATACAGCACATGGTGACGTCAATTTGATACATTTACTTTTGAAAAAAATGGATAGAGAAAAAATAAGCATCAACAAAATGATATTTTCATTGATTTTCCCTTCTCAAGAAATAGTAAATGTAATGAGCACTCGCTATACCATTTTCCCTTAAAAGACTTTCTTCAATGGTATGATTTGCATTTTTCTATGATTGAAAAGGATCCTTTTAGCATGAAATAAGGAAGTTATTCAGAGTAATGGAATTTATTTATGACAAAACTAACGACGGGGGGAGGGCCGAAACTTCAAGCGAGAAGTTATGATCTGTCAGGACATATTATATGTGCGCGGTCGATATATATATATTTATTACATTGTAAAACTCCAACAACGATTTCGAGTTCGCTGACCTCACATTTATTTTCCGATACTTGTGAGTCGATGTTTTCTTTTCATGAAAATTTCATTCGGAATACGTTGAAAGTGGAAAAATACAAAAACTAAATACTCCATGTTCTATGTTGAATCCCTTTTTTCACATTCATGCCATTCACAATGCGGCAATACACACATTTATTCAAATAAGCAAGAAACAAAACATCATGCATCAAATACACACCGCGCACGTTTTCAATCTCAATTACAAAATTTATGAACATATTGTTTACAACGTTTACCTGTCCGTCGATTTTCGTGAGTTCGTATGTCAAATCACAAAAAACCGTTCCGTTTTTCACTTTATGGTTCGCAATTTTAACAAATTTAAGTGCTACAATTCTATTATATCTTAAAGATTTCGAATGTCACACGCTCGCACACACACGCGCGTTTTTTTTATATATATTTTTCACAGTTAAACGATTTGCACTAGTTTCGCCTAAAGATCTGTCAATAAAATGAATGGTTTGTGAATGTTTGCTCTTTTCTAGCCTCGTCACACATATAAAATTCGCACTTGTAGAGAGAATCGAATTGTTGTGTTCACGTTACGATGCACCCATTCACTTATTCTTCAATGCACAAATACACGAGTGAAAGAGTTGCGGTACTACACAGCATCCAGCATCGGCAGTAGTTGCAGTAACAGCGGTGCATCTAACGAATCTATCTGGTCGGTATCAGTTTTGCAGATAATACAAAAATGCAGTTGTACAAGTTCAGTTCAGTGCTGTTCACTGTTGCACATGGATGGCAAACGCGCATTTTAAACGTTGCACATTATCACACATTTTTACCGTTTCACTAAACATTCAACAACGGAATCTATACTGAAATATTCATTACTCTTTTTTATTCTAATTTTTTAAAATGTAGTCCTTTCTATTCCATGATGTTTGCGCTTTTCTTTTATTTTCATTTCCCTGATTTACACTTTCAATTCCTCGATTTTAAATTTATACAGAACAAAAAAAAACCACTCACTATAGATACTATTCAACACTCAATTTTCCAACTGTGCATCGGGTGTTTGATAAAACTTTTCTTTTCAACGAAAAACTATTCCATTTTGAAATATTGTGCTTATTACACGGTCTCCATTGTTGTCAATAACTATCAATATGTCTAGTCAAATGGGCTTCAAATGTTGAAATATATTCTGTCGAAATAATAAACGTACACAAAGCCAACCGCTTGATAGCACGGCCAAGAGTAAACAAACATTGTAAACGTAGACGTACAGTGTTCGCGCTTCTTTCTTTGCTTTGATTTTATTCAACTCTGTCCTCTTTGTGCTGTATTGTGTTGCGAGCGCGTTCTTTCGCATCGACACAGTTTACGTTACATGATGCGTTCTACTCAATGTACCGTAAGTCGGCAACATTTCAACAGCGTATTATAGTCGCATGTACGACATGGTGAATATATTCGTCTTCGAGGCAGCAACATAAGCCATTGCCCTGCCGATGATTCTTTGTAATAATGTATGGTAGCTGCAATAAATCCATAATGAAATCCACAAAGAAAGGAAACAATCGAATATGGTGTATGTGTGTTTGTAATCGCGTTTTGACGCATGCCTGCGTACGCTTCGATGATGATGGTGTTGGTGGTGTTTTGACGAGTGTTGAATGTGTATCATCGTCGTTGAATTTTCCGATTTCAAACGCATTGTTTACTTCGGAAATGTGGCAACAGCCCGCACAACTGTACCGATAAGGAAAAAACGTTTGAAAACAAGGGATGCAAAACTCATGCATAAAAACTGCCATTGCCTTTGTTTGCTAAAACACTCTCTTCCTCCTGCGCTTTGCGTCCTGCATTCGTGACTAAATCTTTATATTGCATATTATTTTATTGCAAATATTTTTGACTATGCGAACAAATGGTTATTGCATGGCTATTAAAAAAAAATAAATGCAGCGTCATGAAAATTGTACTCAATTTGTTCGAACGATATCTTTTCGAAGGGGGAACGATGCAAAAACTTCGTCGAAACAATACTCGAATATTATTTATTAATGATGTTTCACATTTCGTGAATAATAGAGCGCATGTGCACCACAACAAATGGCTAATGCATTGTCGATGCAAATCGAACAGGCAGTTGTGAAACATTCATTCTCTGCTGCCACTGAATTCAGCTTTGTTTTCATTTCATATATTCTGCATTTTGTCCATCAACGCAGTAAGCATATTGTTTGTTATTCCTCCATCAATCCATCCGTTTCTATTGAATTATTATTGTTATTTTATATACGCTGTTCGTGCGTTCGTTCCTGTTGCTCCACAAAATTGCGTACATGTAAAAACATTTGATATCAGCTTTTTTTATTCTATTTGTATACACGCCACAAAACCATTTTGATCGATATGTGTTTGACTCTCCACGGATTGTTGTGTATCCACATGAGTTCGATGATGGAAATGCTTTTAATACAGAGACACAAAATATAATTTCCTTTTTAGTTGATCTAAAAAAAAGTCACTTCATCGAAATTGGTTTTAATGGGTTTTTCGCTCTAATTTGGCTTTCGTCGAATTTCACGCCGGATATCGAATTAATCGAACTGTTTTATGCGCAACAAGAATAACTTGGGTTGAACACCAACATATTTAAGTGGTTCATTCGTTTATGGACGAAATATTACGCCGCGCGTTATGGTGGTCAACAAACATTGCTCAATGAACCGAAAGAAGTTCATTTACCTTGAATGTTTTGAATACGGTTCATATCAAATTTAGTGCTTCATATATCTGCTCAATTTTTGGTCAATATTTATAGCATTGCTTTTTTTACAAAAAAAAAAAATTGGTTGAAAATAATACAGATTTGGATTTACGCATGGTTGCATCACATGGAAAATCCTTTTTCAACCCCTTTTTTAACAGCATAAACTGCCACTATGTTACAGTACATTTGTGTCTGGCATATTGGATTAGTAACAGTCGACCCCAGTGGTTTCCCTACGTCATGGAATTTAAAATCGATCAATGCTAATTGAATCACCGTCTGATAGTCGTCACTCACGCAAACTTCACTCTTCCACACCATTCTGTACAGTCGCAATACGACGGTGTTTGTTTTATGTTTCCGAGGGATTATTTATGAGGTATTACTATTATGCGACTTGTTTTTTTAGCAAAACACTGATGATAAAGTATACATATTACACTTGTCGTATTGAATTTCAAAATCGCTACTATAGTTATGTTTGGTCGCTGCGGTTGTGTGCGCTCATTTTGCAGTATTGTCGGTAACTTTAGCAAAGCAACAGATATGTATGAACGGAACAGAGAATACGCTTAATGGAATTTTATTGTAATAACGGATACTGTAGTAACCTTACATTGTTGATGATTGCTATTATGCTGATATATGTCCATTAATTTGAAGTTCAACTGAAAACCAATATGCGCATGGATACCATACAGAAATTGTAATTATAGTTATTAATATAATTAATAAAAAAGCAATTTGTGTCATTTTTCGTAAACATAATTTTAATGAAATCCTTTCAATTTTGAAGTAACCTGTAAACCTGAATAAATATTGACATCATACATGCTTTTAATAGCTATTCTTTGGCGAAATACAATATTTCTTTGTAAATGGTGAAATCAGCATGTCTTCTTCTGATCTTGATAAAAAACACATTTTGTTCAGCAATAACTTCACTTTTTATCGAGTGTCATCCTTTTTTCCATCCGCCAATGTTACCAAATAAAACTAATGAAATGTGTTCGTGTTTTTAGTTTATTTCAATTAAATATTTATACAATGAAAAATACATAAAAATGTTTTAAATGACATATCAATTCAATCGTTAAAAGACTCAAAATATAAGTCTCAAGTCTGACAAAATGTATTGCGGCTTGACCACTATTTGTGGACCGCCTTGACCACGATACATTGATCCGAATTAATTCTTTACTTTTTCTTCACTGTTTTCAGCGACGTTTTCCAATCAATTAAAAATTTGGCTTGATAAAAAAAATGGTAATATGTCCAATTATAAAAAAGCATCTTATGGTTCATAATTTTGTATTTGTTTTGCTTCTAAACTTTAAATGATTGTATTTTATAATGTCAAGTCTTCTTTTTTATTGGCCTCTAATGAGTTATTGTGTAATATCGGTGGTTTATGTGCCAAAAGTTTGTAAATCCTAACTGGCCTACATTCCGATACATATATTTCATAAATATATAAGTTGAGATTTGTGGTTTTTTGTTTGTTCCCAAGAGTTCATGTTCTTGATCCGTTATTATTGAGCAATATATGGTTTTAATAAAAATGTCGATGAATATATAAGTGATTGATGAGTGAAATGACACGGTATACATGGATGTAAACAGGATTTGATATTGGTTTCGGAGAAAAGAAATCACTTTGATATCTGAGTATTAGCTTACTACATTTATATAAATATTTTATGCGTAATTTTAATTCCTTTATCATTCTTAAAACAGCTTAAAAATCAATGCCATTCGACGAAAGAATGAAAGCAAATTAGCATGGAGACTCTTCAACACTTAACAGTAATTTGCAATAACTCAACCACATAAAATATGTTAAAATGAAAAAAGAAAAAAATGAAATTTGGCAACAATTTAAACATGAATAAAAAATCGAATCGCGCTAAATCATTGAAAATTTATCGATTTCGTTCGTTAACGGTGATGATTTCAATTTCTTGTCGTTTTCGTTGTGGTTGTTGTCGTGCCTGCATTATACACAACGTAACAATGTGCCGTCTTTACTCACATATAAGTTGGCTTCATTTTATATGCACGCTTCCAGATTTCACATAAGCAAACTGTCGAATGGAATCGATAGAATATGGCCAACGGCATCGAAACCTAGTGAAATGAATAGAAAAAATTAACTGTTTTTGCCAAAATACTAAACGCTCAAATTTAAAACGTACATGAGTGATTATCGTCCAAGCCCATAGACCATAGAAATTCAATTGTATCGGGTGGCTTTCTGCACGAGATTTTTCCAATGTACTGATCGCCCACATCGCTAAGTTTGCCACGAGTAAAAATGTCACGATCTCACGACCAGGCTTCTTGCGCATATGTTCGGCGGTTGCGGCATTTCGTCGACTTGCATCCAAAATGAACATCGTTTGACAAGCCGTTTGAACAATTGATGCAAGCGACGTGATAAGTACGAGAATTGTATTTTCTTTTCGCATCGTAAAATGACCACCAATCACTGAAAATCTAATCGAATCAAACGGATTAGGAATTAGTTTTTTTATTGCAATTTTTGTTTTAGTAATTTGTGTGTTTGAACTTACATGCTGTATAAGAATAAGCCCGTTTGTCCTGTGAATTCGCAAAAACCATGCAAATTATTATCAAACATGTTTAAACGGAAAAATGAAGTCTTTTGAAATTTTTCTCAATTTACCTCCAACTAAGAGAATGTCATCCAATGTAAAGTGTCTCAATGAATCGTATTGCAAATGCCTTATTTGAAACATGCCAATTAACGTTGCCAATGTTGCCGTTCCATAGAGTGTTAATTCACAAATGGTAACTTCAGTCACCGCAACTTGAACGAATTCAGGTCGCGAAATTAAAACAAAGAAAAGAATCAAAGAAATGATCGTCAAAACTAGAATCAAAATGCCAATGAATAAGCCCTTGTGTGCACGAGCACAATCGACTGAATAATGATGTGGTGAGCGTTTACATGGCGAAAGACCTTCGGTAACTCGAACATCTGGCTCGGGCTGTGGTCGACATATTCCGCGCCACATTACATACAAAATGGCTGCACAAATCAATGAATATTCGATTGTGCACGGGAAAAGAAACCTAATGAAATGAATATATATCGAATTAGATCTTGTTGTCAAGATAATGGACGCTCAAAACGTACGGAGAAGCATCTTGAACCAATGTTCCAATAATATTTGTTCTTCGACATTCGAAAATGTGATGCGGCCCCTTCAAACCGCGTGGTATACGAAGATGAGCTGTTGTCATATCGTGCAGTGAATGATCGTTAATTGAATGGCCTAATTGATGTCCCAAATGTAGACCTAATTTATTGCCTGAAAAAATTGAAATGACATATAGAATGAGAACAAGAAAAATCAAGAGGAGACTTAAATTGATAATGCAAGTACCTATTCGATGTGATATACGTAATGTTCGATTTTCGGGATCGTAGAAGGTAAGGATTTCATGTTTGGTTTCTTGAATTAAAACGCTAAGCCAAACGGATAAATTGGTGCCAATCATGTGCATCAAACCGAATCGCGCAATAATTTTATGTCGATAAACTTTCATTTGCTGAAATTGAAAAAATTTCATTCAGCAAGCATTTTTTATTTCTTCAAATTCATAAACAAATTGTATAAAATACCTCGTTGTTTAAGAAAATGAAATACATTTGAATAAAAATGAATGCCATTCGTGTTGCTGGTGTCAATGCAAGCAAAAAATTATGACATTTGGTGTTACGTTCAAGTTCAAAATATTGGCCAAACTCCAAGCCCGAATAGATCATGCTGCCAATGCCAAACGCTGTCAAAAAAACAATGAAAATTGATATTAATCGCACTGCTTTATGAAATTGCATTGTTAAATAAAAACATTGACTAACCAACTGCTCCCATTCGTAAATAGAAGCTACCATAGTGGTGGCGACCAATTCCGGCTAGCACAGATGGTCGTCTGGGCGAAAGAATGACATTTCGTTTTGCTTTTCTATGGTTATGGGATGATCCACTTTCAGTATCTGATTCATCTGAACTGTGCAATTCGCTCGAAACACTTTCTGAGTCACGTTTTTCTTCTCCTAAAATACAAAATTAAAATAAAATCAATAACACTGTTCAAAAATTCAAGTAAAAATGGTGTTCATACTTTTTACTTTAATAGATTTTGGTCGTCCCCAAATGATTGTTGCATACATAAAAAATAAAAATAACATACTGCCTACGTATAAATACAAGTAGAAGCCCTGAAAATCAAAGAAAGTCAAAAGACCATTAAAACGAAACTTTCGCATTTTTTTGGCGAAATAAATTCATTGAATACCTCATAAAATGATGGTGGAATATAACTGGAAATGACTTCGGCCATTGGAAATGCGATGCCCATGACAACGATTAACTTCCCGTAAAGAGCTGACAGTGTCGTTGCAAACATTTGATATCTGAATGGTGAGGCGAGAAAGAGAGATAATGTGTTGTAATTGAATGAAATATGCACACAATTTGATTGCAATAAAAAAGCAATAAAGCATAATTTGAACAAACTAACGCTTTAATTTCTGGTGGCCGTGTATAGACCGCAGGTGGCAAACGCGATGATGGTCGACGTATACTAGCAGGCAATTGAGGATGCACCGAATGATGATGATGGTGGTGATGCGATGAATGATATAACAATGCCAAATGATGAGCAGCTGTCGGTGATGTTTGTGTTGTTACTGAACTTTGACACACTTGCTGACGATCCAAACCATACTGTATACCACCATTCAAATTCGAAAGTACAATGAAAAAAGACATTTTTAGAGGAAAAAAAGAGAATAAAGCATTTAGATTTTTCATTTACATCGCTGTGCATTCCAGAAATGCCGCTGATTGAAGAGTGTGGGTGATCGACGGGTGTACCAATCGCAGCCAATTGATGATGAGTTGAAATTGATAATGGAATTTTTGAGCCAATTGTCTCGTCAATCACTTGATGTTGCAGGTGATGTGGTGGCGGTTGATAGCAAATTCGCGATGTTTTTGCTGGCGACGAATGATGCGACGACATTGTTTCAGGTGAAACGACCGCTGTAGTTGATAGAGTTGGTGATGATGGCATTTTTATTGGTGGCGGTTGAATTTCCATTAAAGCACTG
Organism: Contarinia nasturtii; assembly: GCF_009176525.2. Lineage (NCBI taxonomy): Eukaryota > Metazoa > Arthropoda > Insecta > Diptera > Cecidomyiidae > Contarinia > Contarinia nasturtii. The sequence continues at coordinate 8,720,784 of NW_022198046.1, forward strand.
AAAATACCAAGATAAATATCCCGATGTAAATAAATTGCATTGAAAAATCAAATGGAATACGGAAAATCGATTGAAAACACACACTTTAGTGAAGAAAGAAAAACCAAAACAAAAAAAAATTGTGTTTTACTTTTTATTTAAAGTGCGAGTAGCACTTTCGTTTTCGATGGTTTTATCTCGCGACGTTCCGTCTGTCATTGCCTTTTCAATGATATTAAATCGCAGAATGGAAAAACGTTCTCGCATGAGAAGCATTAAACGAACGACGAGAGACAGACTGTGATGTGCGAATAAGATTTGGCCGATTCGGTGTGACTGATCCAATTGAAATGAATGAACAGACATTTGCACTTGTTGTATTTGGCTTTTGTGTTGTTCGATTGAGTTGTTAACTGATACAACAAGCACAAATTCATTGATGTGTATGAAAAGCTTTTAAAGTGGATCAATTGTTGTTAGCTTCAACAATATCTTATTGTGTTCGTGGTGTTAAATCATTTTAGTAACTAGCTCTGTTTCAAATTTCCTTTACATTCCACGATATATAGATAGATGTGCGATGTCTTTTGTTTGAGTGCAATTTCACTAGAATAGATTGTTGATTTGATTGAGTAATCAGAGCGAGATATTTGCTCAAGACATCTATTTGTTTTAGCACACACACATGCAATTGCGTTGTAATTTCGGTGATATTTCGCAATGATTTATGGTTTTGAAAGGGATTTGCTTGAGGCATCTCTTCATCAAATAGATAGAGCGCAGACGAAACTTTTTGATCGAAAAAGACAAATCGGCGCCGTTTTTTTCTTTCTTTTTCGCTTTCTCTTGTATCCATCACAAGCTGAAACTATTTTTGGCTCCGCATACTATGCGAAATGTTTACGATGTAAACGTGATGGTTGGCATAGTTTATTTTTATTCATTGCAAATTAAACATTGATGTTGATTGGTGTTTCCTGTTTGATTTGAGTTTTTTATGACTTGACCTACGTGCAACGCACTTAGAATAATCTTTTTTTTTTCAGGCGAATTTATTCATTCATACAATCATTTGTTTTTCTTTTAAATTAAAGTATGAACATTTATAAAAATGCCAATGTTCTTCTTGCCGCGACAAAGACGAGCTTCTTTAGTAAATCTTATGGCAATAAATCACAAAGCGCATTAGAACAAAAATGGCATTTAAGTCTTCTCGAATATCGTCAGAGGAGTCGTGCAAACACAAAGGAAACTTTGTGCACTGAAAAAGGAAATGGGAATCAGTGTTTTATGCGTTTGAAACCAAACAAAACTAATCCATACACACATATTATAAGACAATTCGGCATTTTTTTCCCTTCCATTTCATATTTCGCCGCAAAATCATGCAATCAGTTATGTGTGTGTGCTTGCTAGGCTTTCCGCTGTTGCATGGCGTGGAAGGAATCGCATATATATATAAATTGCAGAGTGAACCAATAATCTAACCCGATTAAATATCCATTCGCATTTGTCATGGTGACAATGCGAACAATATAAATGAAAAATCATACAGTCCCTTTGTTTTGCATGCACGGTGTTATTCCAATCCATATAATTGTATATGTGGTATCTAGTGTGGTATATATTGAGTCACTTGTATATTTCTGACTGATATTACCCTGAACAAAGACCATAACACATATTACGAACATTTGACATTTTGTTAAAATTGCTTCCGTCGATTGGCATTCAAATCGGCAAACATGAAGACTATGTGAATGCATTCGGCAAATAAATATTACAATAACTCAAAGAGAATTTACAAGCTTATGGATACGTGTATACATATTTTGTGCCGCATTATTATTGTATTGGCACATAGTGGTGTATTATGGTTGTTCGCATTTCGAAGTGGCGAACGATTGTTTGACAAAAGTGCACGCAATATTTCATCATTCACTATTTCTGCTGTCTGTTTGTGCAGTATCAAACAAAAGAAAAGAAACAAGGAGGTTATCGACCTACATATTGCGCCGTATAATTTTTCTTTTTTTTATTGCGTTTTCCATTTATAACCAATGAAAGGAATTTTTCTCGCATGTCTTTTTGTTTGTTAGATGTTATTCATTCTCTCCCCCTTTGGCCAATCGCTGGAATTGGAGAGAGTGAGAGAAGTTTTTCTTTTGCATTCAGAAGTGAAACTTGTTTTGGTGTGGGGACGAAACTCGCATTGACAACATGTGTGTATAATGCTTCGCATACCGTCTCCAGTTTTTACGTTATAGTCTTATGTGTCGTTTTGGTATTTTTTTTCCACAGCAATTTAAATAGAGTTCGCCTAGTGGATTTTTGATTCGATACCGAAGTGAGAAAATCCTTACAAAAAGCTGATTTCTTTTTGTTCATTCTTTTTTTTTTACTTTTGTGTTTTCACATTGCTTTTCATACGCAAACATATTCAACCACATCACATCGAACAATTCAAGCAATTTGCAATTTTTGGGGTGAGCTGATGAAATATATATATATATATCGCAATTTGAAATGAGAAAATTCTTCGGCGCCGTTTTTGCTACTTGTTACACATACATCTTTCGCTCAAACTCTTACTCTCAACACACTTTTGCGAGAAATTATGGTATTTTCAAGAAATGTTCCTGAATTATTCAAGTTGTTTGTACTCGGTAGGGTGGTTTTCGACTTTTACTATTCTCTCTGGGTTTTTTTTATTGTTTTTAATACGACTGTGCACTGCCTAAACGATAATTAGAGCATAAATTTTACTATGAACAAAAGGGAATCGAGATCTTTATCATTTTTTGGACCATTTCAAATGGCCATAATTCCATACTGACTCCGGGAAATTAAACGTCAACAACAAACAAGGAATGAAAAAGAGAAAATCAACACAAAACAGCGTTCACTTCGAATCAGAGACTTCTTGAGAAAAGCCATTAACGTTAGTAGGGTTTTACTTTTGTGCATTGCTTCAATGAGCTGGCATTCAATTTACAGAGTGTAGAAATGGCAGAGCAGTAACCCTTGTAAACATTGAATAAAATGGTTTTTTACGTCACTGAATAAATATCACACTTTCATTGCTTGATTTTTCATTCAAACATATTGTGTTTACTTGTATAGTTTTTTATTTGACAATGCATCGTAAATATAACCTGTTCTTTGGGTTAAAAAAACCAGCAATAGCAACAGAGGTAGCTGGCAGAAGCTATAATAGTAAATGCAACTTGAGTGTAATATGAAGAAAATGAAAATGTCCCTTGCTCCGTGTGCATGTGTTGATTTGTGTTACGACATTTATTGTACGTTGTGAGGTGCGATCATATTTGCAATTCAATTAGTTCATGAATAAGAATGTATTTTTTTACCCTTCATCGTCATCGACCAATGGTATTTTGGTTGGCAGCATTTGTAGTGTATCAGTTTTGAGCGATGGTAAAATGGGCATTGGCAATGGTGTTATTTGCGAAATGTCCTCTTCATCAGTCGTACTTGTGTCCGTTAAATTGGTTAAATTTGTTGGAGGTAAAATGCTTGTGGGAATACTTGACATCATTGATGATGGTATTGATTCTAATTCAGGTGGAGGTGTTGGTGGTGCCGGTGGCAGGGGTTCATCAACTGACTCCAGTTCGATTTTATTAACACTCTCGCTAAGATCTGTTGCCGGCACCGGTAGCACGACAAGTGCTTGTGAATCGCTTGAATCACTTGTAATTTCCACATTTCCAGGTGCGGCAGTAACTGTTGCGACTTCTTCAATATCTGAATCGATCCCCTGTGCGAAATCCATATAGTATGAATCTCGTGAATCATTTGAACCTCGACGCAGCTTCAACGATAAATCTGGTGAACTATCCATGTTTTAAATTAGGCGAAGCACACAAATAGAAACTCTTGCAAACACGATTTCTATAAATTTTATTTTGAATATGAAACTCTCACGCACACATGCACACATACACGCACTAACTTAACCGCTTGCCGTTTCGCTCGATTAATTTTTTATTTGACCGATTCACAAAAGGGACACTTGGTTTTCGAACTCCAAAGCTCACTTCTCACTCACTTGCTCACTCTTCTCGGTTCGAAAGTACTTTCGATGAATTTATCGATTTTCGAATCCCATTTAGATCGAATGCGATGGTTTGGTGTGAGTGTTTTGATGGCACGAGTTTAAACACACTTATAACGCGACAGAGAAAGGGGGAAAGAGAAAAGGCGGACGGCAATACAAATGCTAAGAAAATGTTTATTTAAATCACAATTTCTTTACTAAATCACATTGAAAATGTATTATTATTGTTTGTCGGCTGTTGCGTGAACAGCATTTTATCGTGATTCGAATTCATGTGGTACACTACGATTAAAATTTTATGTGGATACAAATTTATGAACTTGATTATTTTGGGTTTTATCGTTTCATGTTCAGACACGGTGCCTGGACTATGGTAGCAAAGCAACTGATTTTGTCCAACTGGACCGAATCACAATCTATAGATTGAATGGCACTGTCGCTGTTCAATAACTTTTTCCAATTCTATCGTAATGCTAATTCGTTATAATTTTTTTTTTATTCCGCTTCACAACCGACGGAAGTTAGTTCAACTATGTATTATTTCCCCTAATTTTTCACAATTTGCTGATTACGGTTAATCAGTGGCCATCGCACCATCGCATTGAAGCGCACTCAAAACCATTCACTTAGAAATAAGTTTTAGTATACAAAAGCCGTTTATATGTTGTCGCTGTTGTTGTTATCATTATTAATATTGGTCGCATTTTAAAACCGTGAACGCGTTTTAACGAGTGTATATTTGTGTATGTGTATGTGTGTGGATTGACTTTTTCTCTTCCTCTCAATCATCTGTGTTTGCTCACTTAACATTGATCAGAACTTTTAAAAAAAAATCACACATATGCTAGAGAGCAAAATCATTTGTATCAATTGTTTTTGACTTGTTTCGTACGATTTTTTTTTGCATTTGTCTGTGAACTTTATTTGCGAGCCGCATTGAATGAAATGATTGACCGAGTACAAGCAGCAATGTTAATCATTTTAGTTGCCTAAATCGTTAATGCAAACACATTTCAGCCGATTAGCGTAGATAGAACTCGGTCATGTGCACTCATAGTCATCGTCATCATCATGATCCAGGCAATGAGATATACGGTAATCAAATCAACGTGATTCTCATATATTTTCAAATCATTTCAATCAATCTTAATGAATTTCAATGAGAACCTCTTATCTTAAATTTTATCAGTATCCAAATCACTTGATGACACTCAATGATTTATCCGCGTGAATTATCGGTTGTCGCAATTAAACTTTCATCGATCGATATTCACTTTGTTCAATTTAAGTACATTTCAAAGCTAAAAAATCGTATCTGGTTTACTTTTTTTTTCTTGCTGCTGTGCAGAACTTTTTTCCACCACTATGTCGCCGGATATTTTTTTGTTCACAGCTTCAATGGCAAATGACCATGCAAATTCAATAGCTAAATAGTTCTTTCATCAACTTTTTTTGTAACAATGATTTGTGAAAAACAGGCATCACGATCGAAATGCAACTATAAATACCCTTGAGGGTTTGAAAAAGTTTTGTACTTTAAACGAAGAAGGAAAAATATATATATGAGCTTAATCAACAGTTCCTGCAGGCACAACTATTCATTTGACTATATAGTTGTGGTTAACAGAAAACGTAAACACACGCCCACACACAACTCAATTAAAACAAAGCATCAAATCAAGCACTGTGAGTTCTTTTTTTTATTGTTTATGCACTTGCAGAAAATTGCTTCCTAAGTTCGAAAATCGCACGACAACCCGGAAAAATGAATCGTTTGATGTCGTTGTCCGTAATCAAGGTGTTCCGTTCACTTCAACGTCGTCTTTTTCTCTTCTTCTCTTGCTGATCCTTTATCGCACGACCACACTTTTCGTCTGAATAAATGGTTCTGAATTCAGTTGCCGCTACACAAACAACGATGATGCCATATTTTACTCTGAATTTTTACGCTCTCTCTTTCGTTCAGGATGGATACGAACGATATATTTATACGAACAATGTGTCGATGTATTGTATTACTGTCGACGTTGTGTGGTATATGTGTTGCATTTTTACGGTTATGCACAATACATATACATACGCAGAGCATACATACACCCGCACAAAAACTCTTGGGAGTCTCAACGCTATGAACGCATACACACCCGCAATCACAATAGAGAATACCCCGAATGATAACGGGAAAATATACGCAAGTCCGTGCGATCAGACATTACTTACGTTGGGCAATGAATATGCTTGTATTTATCGCGCACTATGCTACGACTGAACCATTGGGAGATACAACATAAACCATATCGCTGAATGGCTATGAGCAGTTTGAAAGACTCTGTTTGAAAGTGATTTAATGTACGATGATGCGAGTTGTCTCCCGACATTTAGACTCTCTTTCTCTCTGACAGTACATCTGGTTATTCAATTAATGCAACTGAATCAAATGGCAAATAGATGGATGTTATCCCATGTCATTCCATTCATTTACCATGCTATGGCTTCTTCACAAACATCGTCATAGCATTTCTTCGCCTACCTACTCATCAAATCAAGTATGCTTTCAAGTGGTTGATAAAAACGTCATGAAAAATAATTTATAATAAAAAAATGGTTTCATGGATTTGTTATTGTTTTATTGCAAAAATTATATGAATATCTTGCTAGCCTAGTAGTTCATTTTTTCTTGTTGCATAAATATCAACTGAACAATGTCACACACTTCTTTGTGCATATGAAAAATATACACATACCCTTTCCCAAATAAACAAAGTCGCTGTATGGAGATTCGCAATTATTTTAAGAAGGTCTGCGAAAAAAAATCATCAAGTGTATTCTGTTTCTCTTTTACGTTTTCTGTAATGAATCGCTTCTATCCAAATATGTGTAGAACAAACAGCATTCATGATGACGAGAAAAAAGGGAACGTGATGATAAAACGAAACGTGTTCTTATGTTGAACAAAAAAAAAAGCTTATTACCATTGAAATTTGCAATAAATTGTCTTCATCACATTGACGGTCGTACGTACAATGTCGAAAAAGTTTGTCGATGAGTTTTTTTCTGGCGGGCGCATCCGAATTAAACATAATTGAAGTGATGAACAATAGCTCGCGGCAAATGGATCCAGTGTCTCGAGAATTTCTTATTACGCGCCATCAATGTTCTTCGCTAGAAAAAATTCATTCAAAGGCGCTTGAGATGCTCAAGCAGTAATTTCAAGCCATTTTCAAGACATCAAACTATGTTATATCACAAAGTGAACAAGAAGAATAGACTATGCATTAATTTTTTATTCGAATACTTTATGTTTTTTTTATTGTTATTTAAACGTAAACGGAAAAAAATAGAAAATAAAACATGGATATTGTTTAAACTAATGTCTGCCACCGCCCAATCCTAATCCACCCATCAAACTGTCCAAACCACCAGCCGCTCCAGCAGCTCCTTGTTGCAATTGTCTCAACATTGAATTCAAACCATTCATGCCGCCCATTTGTTGTAACATTCTCGGATCGATCATTTTGGCCATTTGTTGGTTCAATTTTGCCATTTGCGCTGGATTCACGTTCTTTGACATATCGCCACCTTTGAATAATCCCTTGATGCCACCCATTTTCTTAACAACAGCTGCAAATTTTGTGTACTGTGAAATCAATTCTTTTACTTCGGCCTCAGTTACACCAGATCCTTGAGCAACACGCGCCCCACGACTCGGCGTTTTACTAAATAATTTTGCACCATCACGATTGTCCAATTCACCATCTGACATACTATCCATCATCGTCATCAAACGTTTAATGCGAGCCATTGATTCTTTTTCGCCACCTTTTGTCATGAAATCTTGTGAAAATCCAGGTATCATTCCCATGATTTGTGAAAATGGACCCATTTTCATAATATTTTGAAATTGTTCGTACATATCGCGAATTGTGAATTGACCGTGTTTGATTTTTTCGAGTAATTCTTCGTTGTCATCCAATTTTAATTCATTGACTTTATCGATAAGTCCTTCAATGTCACCCATGCCAAGCAATTTACTGATGAACGGTTTCGTTTTGAATGGTTCTAAATCATCAATATGCTCACCGGTTCCAATGAAAATGATTGGACTTTTTGTGGCTGCCACACTGAAAAAGAAAAAAATTTACAAAATTAATTGCAGTTTTTTGTTTGAATAAAATTGGAAAAACGTTTCTATTTCGTAATCCTTAGAAATAACAAGCAACAGCGCCACCATTTACTATATAGCGGTTACCAGAGAAACTATCAGAAGCATAACAGTTTATTATTTCCAAGGCCCACTACTACACATTTTACAACAAACTTACGCTGAAAGTGCACCACCACCCTTGGCATGACCGTCTAATTTTGTGATAATAACGGAACCGATGTCAACTTTCTCTTTGAATGCACGTGCTTGAATTTCACAAGCCTGACCGATTGTGGCGTCCATGACGAAAATGATGTTATCTGGCTGAACGGCAGTTGCAACGGCCAACATTTCTTCGAACAATGATTCTTCTTGCTTGTGACGACCGCTTGTATCCACAATAATCATTTCGAAACCTTCTTTTTTGAACATATCAACACCATCCTGGGCAATGATAACGGGATCGACTTCTGTGTAGCTACCATAAAACGGTATTCTTGCCTTCGTTGCATTCTGTTTGATTTGATCGTAGGCACCGGCACGGAATGTATCAGCGCACACCAAACACGATTTCCAATTCTTCTTTTGATAGTGATACGCCAGTTTTGTACAAGTCGTCGTTTTACCCGAACCCTGGAATTGAGAAAAAATATGTTGATTTAATTATTAAGATTTTCAACTGTATACTTTTTCAATCGCGAATTGCTGATCGGTTTCACCGAAAAATAAGTGAAATCCTTAGAAATAGCGGACTACTGCGTTTGAAGCCCCGCCATTTTACTCGAAGCATTTGTCAGAAAAACTATCACAAACATAGCAATCTACGTTTGCTATGTTGAACGAGTGTCTTCATTTCCAAGGACCGAATAAATGTGCAAGTCATGTATTGGTTGTGCATTAACGCACACTTATTTTCTGGTGAAATCTACTCGTCTTGATATAGCCATTGCCATGAATTTACCTGCAATCCGACAAACATGATGATATTTGGTCTTCCTTTAACTGGTTGATACGGTTTAACGCCTGGATCGACAAGTTTCACCAGTTCTTTGAAAACAGCCGATTGAATCATACGCCGTTTGTTCAAACCGCCAGCCATATCTTCAAAATCAATGACCGATTTCACATTTTCACGCAATTGTTTCACCAATCGAATATTTACATCTGCTTCAAGCAATGCAGCGCAGATTTCTTTCAGCATTGAATTCAGCACCTAAAAATAAATGTTCTCCGTTAAAAAATGTATGTATTTCTTTTCGCACATGGTATTTATTTAACAAAAATACAATCGAATTTTGTTTACATAAACACCAACTTACATCTTCGTTAATAACAGTTGCTCTGCCAAGTGAATGCAAAGCATTCGTAATTTTGCGACCCAAATCAGCTAAAACCATTTTTTATATTTTGCTGCTTAAACTAAATTCACTATCTTATACTAAATCTATACAGCGTAAGCGATGAAATTTTATGAATAAAAAACGAACGATTGAATTGAAATTATCCGACGATTTCGAATGAATTTCACAAATTTTCTTTATTTAGCCAATTCAATTCGTCGTGTGTGCCACATGAATAAAAGAGACTAGTGATAGTTGGCACAATCTGTCAAAATTGTTGTGAAATAGCCGAAACCGTGATAATTCTTTGTATTCACTACTTCGCCTGTTAATTGATCGTTGAACGCCATCTAATAGTGAAATAATGCGGCGAAATTAATGCTTTTTAATCAAATATCGACAAAATATTGGAAAAAAAATGTGAAATTTATTTAAAATGTACAGAAATTATATAACGAAATAATTTTTAATTAAAAATTTTAACGATTCTTGATAAAATCGTTTAAACAATACCATTTGGTATACTTTAAATCACTAAATTCAATCTTCGGTGTTGTCGTAATTTCAGTTCAATGGTTGAATTTGGTTATTTTTCAATGCGATGTGACGTGCGAGCAATCATTCAAGAAAAACAATGAAATTATAAGCAAAAATTCCGCACTGGAAAAAAGTAAACAAGTGATAAAATTGAGCATTACAAAGAATTGAGTCAATACGATTCATTTAACTGCTGTTGTTTTATATTCTATGTAAATTGAAAACAAAAACTAGCCAATCAATCGAGAAAATTCAAACAAAACCATATATTGAAGCTATAAGTGTACAACAACATAATAACAAAGGAATGTATATGCGACAGTCAAAATATGGTGCTATCTAAGTAATAAGAATATATTGTGAATATTGTAAAGAAAGTGCGTTGTATGACAGATTGCACGTAATACCAACAAATCATTGTATAGTACTACACAAATATTCACTTCAATTGGCAAATGCGCTGCGGGCTCAAATTACAGTGACAGGCGTTAAATATTCTGAAGAATTCATTATTTTATTGATGAAGTTTTGGATCTAAGCATTCAGCTTTCAAAAGAGATAAAAAGGTATGCATAAAATTCAAATATTATAATTTAAGTTGATTTTATGTTGTTGTTTTTGTAAGTAAATGTACTTTATGCTCATTCTAGCAATTAAGTCGTATGACTCACATTTCAACTGGGTACTTTAATGTATTGTGCGGTCTCATTGTATTATTGTTATCTATAAACTCACAATACATGAATAGTTTCCATATAATTATTCTTTATCGCTATTTCACACCACAAAATATCGGATTTCAGTTTGGCTGTTGTTTTTGCGCTTCAAAAACAGACTTTATTTTTACATATAACGTGCAATTCATTTGTTCTACAATAGTAAAATTATTTCTCAATTTTTTTGTAATTTATTTATTTTATTTCACTTCCAGTGCTTCATTGCTCCGTGTAGAAAACCGATTGTAACATCAAAATGCCGATTTTATATAGTGTAATATCGCGTGGTTCGACTGTGTTGGCAAAAAATGCAGAATGTGTTGGTAACTTCGCCGAAGTCACCGAACAAATAATCAAGAATATACCCACACACAATCACAAATTAACCTATGCACACGGAAATTATTTGATTCATTTTATAAACGAAGATCGAATCATATACATGTGCATCACAGACGATGAATTCGAAAGAGCCCGGGCATTCATGTTTCTCAACGAAATCAAAAGACGATTCCTGATGCAATATGGTCTACAAGCGGCTACGGCTATTTCATATGCCATGAATACGGAATTTTCACCAATTCTCGCCTACGAAATGAAACACTATAGTGAATCGAATGAATTTGATGCCATCTCTCGAGTACATGGTCAAATAGACGAACTTAAGGATATTATGGTAAAAAATATAGGTAAATTACGGTGATATGATCGCACAATATATCATGTTGCATGTTTTTGTCACAAGTTCATAGTATCAAGTATTTCATTTTTTTCTTCCATTGCTAGAAAATGTGACGGCACGTGGCGAACGTTTGGAGTTGCTGGTCAATAAAACGGAGAATTTACGTGATACATCAGTTTCATTTCGAAAAACATCTCGAAATCTCGCGCGAGCCATGTTTTGGAACAATATTAAAATGTATGTTATCATTGGCGCTGTAGTTCTATTCATCATATACGTAATTGTGAGCATGTCGTGCGGCGGCTTATTATGGCAAGAATGTATACACAAAAAATGAAAATGATATTTGGCAGACGATACGCAAAACAGAAATCAAAGTGCGATGAATGCAAATCAGAATAATCGCTGCAATTCAGCAGCTTGACCTATTCTGCATAGTTACAACCATTTTCCTAAATATTTTTCAAAGATTTTGTTTTTTTTTTTCTGTTTGTTTTCTATATATTTACTGCAAACCAGTTGTAATTAAGTTTTGTATTATGTTATTCAAAAAAAAAAAAAAATGAGAGAAAATGTGGCAAGAGATTTTAGATTATCGTAGCGGAACGATGTGCTGAAACTGGCAAATTTATTTTGTTCATTTGGAAGGGAAAAGTAATTAATTATCTCCAATAGACTTTGTGAAACTCAAAATTGTGATGTAAATCGGCTGATAGATTCGAATTTGTGTTATCTTTTGATCAGATCTGAACATTCGAACGCAAATATAGTCGAATTTGAACGATTTATACTATAGATCGGGAAAATGTTGATGGTAATGAAAAAAACACATATGTTTATAAGAAAGAGGTTTAATTATAATAAAAATTAATACTATTTTTGAATTACAATAACATTGATATTTTATTTTATGGACAAACTAACGGTGCTAATCGGATCATCATATGGTACGTATCACAACTTAATGTATTTGGCATTGCAATCACAATATTTACACTGCATAAATATTCTGCATGGAAATATTAATTTTTTTATCGTTTTCTTCGTTTTTCTAAAACGCATTTTGTGACAAGTCTACTTAAGTACTGAATATGGAATTCATTTGTGATGAAAAGGAATAACATAAAGTCACGCATTTAGTATGTCACGCATTTAGTATGTCACGCATATTCACGCAAAAGTAGTCGATGGTGCATGTGTCAAGCATAATGTGCAGCATTATTCAGCTTTCACCACTCAACAGTCAATATTCTAGCTGTTCAGACGTTTGCTCAGTTCTTTTGGGATAAAATAACCTGAAAAAATACCATAAATATATCTAACGTGCAGAAAATTTTCACTTTACACATTAAATTTTATTGATTTATTGTTGAAAAATTTCCAAGATATAAAAAAATGTCTAATTTTTTGGATAAAGTAAAAGATTTCGCATCCAATTCAGTTGACAATATAGAAAATTATACTTCGGTGGCCGTGAAAAATCTGCCAAATTACACTTCGGAAGCAATTGACAACTTGAAAAATTATTCGTCGGACGCAATGGACACCATGGAAACAGTGTACAGCAACGGTACAGATATTTGGAATAGGTGCGATGCAAGTAAAATGACACCATACATTGATTCAGTTGGCGACATTACGAAATCAATTGCAATGATGTTTGGATGTGCTTTGCTTATTCTTATTGTGGCCATCATACTGCTGAAAATAGTGGGATTTAGAAGTGGTGGTGTCGGAGCTGGATCGTATGCTGCAAATTGGCAGTCGGACATAGGTGATGTGAATTCAGGAAGTTGCTTTTCATGTCTTCAGTCATGTGGCGCCGGATTCTGTAACATTTATGGTTGTTCACTTATTGTTATTCTCATGATCATCACTTCATTGATGTCAGTTTATGTCATGTGCTTCGACAACTGAATTAACAATTCGCATTCATTTGAAGTTTTACAAAGCCGTCCATTGAATGTAAATTTATAACGACGAAGACTAATTTTTGTAACTAAAAATCATTTCATTAAATAAATTCATTTTGAAAATAAAAAAAAACTTCAATGGTCTTCTTATTCTTTTGTTAATTGCAAATAATGCAAAAATTGGTTTATTGATCACTTCAAATAAATTTCTTTCCTAAATTAAAATTCTAGAAAATATATTTCATGCTTCGCTCTCGTCATTGATATAAACATCGTCGCCAACTGAAATTCTGCCGGTGACACGAATGCCTAATTGATACAAAAATATTGTGGTTATGAATTTTTTTTAAGAAAATAGGTGTTTGCGGTAAATGTATAGTACCTATTTGTGTTCCCATAACTGGTGTTTGATTTGGTATTATACTGCGATTTTTAACCAACGTTTCGAGTGGTTCACGTTTCGGATGTCGCACTCCTGTCTCTGGGTTAATGTTGGTAAAGATACACCTAAAAGATTGATGAAAAAAGATTTCGACATTGATTAGATTTTCTAAAAATAATCGAAGCTAAAATTTTGTAGTTGAGTTACTTTCGCGTGTTCAACGCTGGGTATATAAGTTTAATGTGTACGTTTTCAGTCTTTTTTTATGTATTTGTTGGTAGTGGACATCAAATGTTTGTTATCGATACAAATGAAGTACGCAATATTTAATATGTATTGTTAATATGTAGCGCATAGTTTTCAATCAACGTTGAATGTAAGAAAGTAGATCAGCATTAAAAATATGAATTGTTCTTCGAATTGCATTGTTACTACATTTCTTGAAAAAGTTCACCTTGTGCATGGTTTCAACACACGATAAACCACACTTTCGCCAACTTTAATCCACTTCCAGTTGTCTTCATCGTAGGCGCCAGGTCCTTTGATAACTAAATTTGGTCGGAATTGCAGTGGCTTAACAACATGATCGAGATGTGCATTTAATTCATCAATCGACGCTTGATTGATCAACATATAACTGGTTTTATCATGATAGGTTCCAGCGTCGTCGCCTCGATATGCCTTCCATTCTCGATCGTTCTTTGAAACACCTTTCGTCGGGTATGCATACGGATAGTAAAGCAATCGCAATTTACCGGGCTTACCAACGATAAATTCAGACAACCAATTTGCTATGTCATCTCCGGCATCTATGCCTTTTACTTTTGAATACCAGCACTCAACTTTGCCATTAATCGACCCAGTACGAAGCTCATCCAAGTTCAACACAAAGTCTGGCATGTCGGGCGCAGACAGGTGGAGTTCATTGTCAACAACTGTTGGCTGAATCAAGACCATCTTCGGGTATGCTCGGGCGGTAGTTTGCTTTTTCCCTTGTGAAATAACGAAACAGCGATCGAATAGACTTTCGTATTCGATCCCAAGCAAATGACAATCGAACGAATCACATTTGATTGGCGCACATGATTTTACGGGGAAACAATTTAAATCAATAATTTTACCGACTTTCTTCCATCTAAAATTTCGATAATAAAATTATTGTGGCTATTTAATAGAACAGCATATCAAAAATCAATTCTTACTTGGTTGGAATTGATTCTTCAGCTTTTTTTGAGTTGTACAAGTAAGCTAAACCAGCTACCGTTAAAGTGCCTACAGCCACTGCTGTACCAACAATCACTCTTGTTTGATTATCTACAAATGATGAAACAATAACCGATTTAGAAAACTCAAAACAAAAAAGGCAAATGCGGTACATCATCTCACCAACACTCTGATTTATTTATTATCTTGTTTTCAAAAACTCATGAAAGTTACGACGTACTTTTCGCTTCACAATCATTCTACATGAAATAACAAATTAGGTTTTGTACCTGTTCCACCAGTTTTTAACATATTTGAAAGAATTTAGAAAAGTATCTACGAAATTGGTTGAATAGATGATTTTTCTCTTTTTTGCTTTCTACGCCTCAAAATTAAATTATATGTACGCTTCATTTCAATATCTCTTATGCGCAGTAGAAGGTTAAATGTCATTAATTAACAGTTGATTGATAAACACATGATTTGAATGAAAGCACCAAAATACACAGCTACCAAACGAAATATTTGTCAAATACACCCAATTTTATACAAAATGATATATGTATTTAATCGCATTCTAATCAAAACCAAATTTTATAGTAAAATACTTACCAGACATCTCTTTCAGCAAATAAACTCCGAATTAAACAACAGATACACATCGAATGACAAGACACACTGATGAGTGATGAGTTTACTCAAACGAGTTAAAATTTAAATTGATATGAACAGAATGAGCCAGCAAATCGTGGTTTAGTGATAGAGACTATGCGTCACAATTGAGAAAGTATCTGCACCGTAGCACATAAATGATGCTAATGAAACTATTTGAATTACATCATTTTTTATGTGTATTGCCTCAAAGATAAAAAAAATGAATTCATTTTATTAGGAAGGAAAAAATGTTTCGAATATACTTTAGTCAATAACATTTGCCCGAATTGTTATCTGCTTTCAACTGACATGTTTACATTTCACTTAAAAGATTATCATTTTCTCTCCTTTCATTGCCTACGAAATAATAATTGCTCTTGATACATCGTATAATAACATTCAACTTTATTTTCTAAATAGTACTATTGTAATCATAAAGTAGATTTAAAATTAAATACTAATGAATAAGGTTTGTTACCACCATCTTTACTCAAAAATATGACTTAATTTGGAGCTGGGCAGCAAAGCGATACAAATTTATGTCATTCTTCAATTCGCTCGCAACCTCGACAATGGCGTTGCCGGCAACGTTGCACTTGGTCTTTACCATTCGTATATGTTGAAAGGATTGGTTTTCTGTATCAATTGAAACCATCCATTCAGCTTTGAGATGATTTCTTATTGCCGGAACATCAAATGTATAGCCATAGTCTTTTAAAACTCTAAAAGTGAAGACTTTCAACGATTTAAACTTACTTATCAGTAGATCTATATCCTTAAGAAATATTTTTTTATTTTTTAAGCCGAAATTCAGTTCTGTTATGAGTGGTAATAGTTCCGCAAGTTTGAACAACCCATCAAAATGTTCATTATTATAGGTGAGTATACTTAATTTCCTAATTGTCGGATGTTTTTTTAGCAAATTCATATATCAAATCGCAATATTTTGCATTAAATTTCAGCTTTTCAAGATGATCGAATTCGAATGGTATAACAAACTGTCCTGTATATTTTGGAGTGAAACGCAAATATTTCACACTTTTTAAATGAATAGTTTTGAAATTGAATTCTTGCAAATATAAGCTCAGTTTTCCATTTAAACTAAGAACTTCCAGATTTTGTAAGCTTTCTTGCACACTTTGTAGGACATTAAAATTAGTTATCCCCAACATGAAACTATGTATCTCCGATCCATTCAACGATATGTTTAAAGATTTTAATTGTGGATTGAGACGAAAAAATGTTGTGATGCTTTCTTTGCAGACAGCACAGTCTTTCCCCATCGACATATATGTAATTTCAAATCGTTCCAGTAATGGAAAGTGTTTCATGAAACCTGCATGAAGACCTACAGGTGAAAAGTACGATGAATTTACACTTAGTTGTCTCATTTTTGGAAATAATCTGTTGAAACAACTATTTTCGGGTATTCGATATATACAATGTGTATCACTAAACAATAGAACACTTTCAATTTTGGTAAATGGTTCTTTCAATTCATCAAATTTCATTTCATCACTGATTTTGATTTCGATTATCGAGTTAGCACAGAATTTATTTAGATAAAGAGCTGCATGTCGATTGCCAAAATTTGATTCTATCCCGTGTGTAAAAAAAGTGGCTGACTGACTGACTGACTATGTCGATTTTGTATGAAAACCAATCATAGTTAACCGGCTGTCCCAAATTAAGCATTTAAAAACGACTATATATGACTATAGTTGACTATAGTCAGCTGCTCAACCAGTTAACTACAATCGATTCTATTCGATTCTAGCCGATTGTTGTTATTCTCTTTATTAAAGATCCGAAACATCGCAATAATTGTAGACCAATTCTTAAATCCATAATGAACAAAATCGAATACAGTGGAATAATCCGTATATCTCTTATCTTTTTTTCGTCAAATAAATAGAATGGGGTGTTGGCGTATCTTCGGTCAAAAACGAACTTCGCCGCAAATTGTATTCTTTTGTTTGAGTCAGCTGAATTCATTAAATCGTCTAATTTTAAATAATCTAGCACTGCTTCGATGCAATCAATATTCATATCGGTGAATTTCATTTTGTTAATGAATTTATGGACAAGATTCGTCTGTGATCTATAAATAATTAAGAAGTTTAAAAAAAAATGCTATCCAGACGAAGCCAAATTTTTGAAGAAAATACTTACATGATAAAAAAAGTACCAATATTCTTGACTTAATCACCAGAAATATGATGAAATTGGGTTGAAATCAAGCAAAACGTTTAAAAATGTTTTGGTTAATTACTCTTCAAGTTGTTACTTCAAATGTTAAAATTTAACTGGTAAGTGGTTCATTCGATGTTCGGCACGTTACTCCTTCATATTAAATCTTTCTAACTTTTTCAACAACTATGAACATAATAAATGGCAAATATAGAGAAGTAAGACATTAAAACACACAAAAAGGTAGACTAATTAGGACATTCCAAAGATCAAATTTATTTCTATACACTAAGCAAGAGTTCTTATACTTCGCGTAGGTATAAATAGAAGGTCAAGTCAAGGTTTAAAAAAATTTAGGAAAAAAATGTCTTGATTAATTCTCAAATTCAGCAAAATATTAAAATAAATATTTTGGTTTGGCTATAAGTGATTTAAGATTTCACTATTAGATGGCGTTGTATTTACTAATGTGGCTTTTGTGTGTATAATACACATATTGTAAAAAGTCTTCTCGCGCGACAATAACGCAATGAAGAGCGGCCCGCTAAACAATTAATGTTATACAATAAAAATAATATAATCAGTCTTATTCTGAACGCTGTTTTGACATCTTTAATAAACTGGTTCCAAGAACTGCAATCACAAAAAAAAATATTACGTAATTATTCTCTATGTATACCAAAAATCATGTGAAATAAATTCGTGTAAATTTAACTTGAGTACTTGTTTATTTTGTTGAATTTTAATCATCGTATTTTGTTGCAATCATTAGAACTTTGTGAAGAGGCGGTGATCATCAATTGATATGGAAAGAATGCAAAAATACGAAGAAATACCTCATCCAGATAATCGAAATGAAGATGCAGTTGCTGGTTCATCAACATCAAGTGTGGAATCATCACCAAAAATCTTTAATATGAACGTCGACTGTTTCGATGAAATATTTGAATACTTGGAAATGACAGACTTGCATTCATTTGGCCAAACATGCAAGCGTATGAACAAAGTGGCCGGCGAATATTTCAAACAAAATTATCCATTTTCTGTCATGAATTATTCATTTTGCGAACCGTTCGGAATACCAGGCTTCAATCAGTTCAGGCCAAAAATTTCAATTATTAGATATGAAATGCCTTATGTTCAATTTCATATCAGTGAATTTAAGTTGACTAATAACATTGAGTTTTGGTACTTTAATATAAATAACGAAACGATCGAATTTTTCAAAAGTTTGTTGCCCCAACTGGAAACTGTGCATATCGAAGAATGCACAATCGATGGTGATTTATATGAATTAATGTTGAAATATGGAGAGAATTTAAAGAGAGTTTATGCTAATGGTAATAAACGTGCTAACTACAGAGGTCACAGACACGACTGGTTATTAAATAAATATCCCAAGCTTGAACATTTGGAATTAATCACTGCTGATATTAACCAATCATATCGAATTAATGAATTGAGTAAGTTTTTCGTACTTAATCCAAACATTCAGAGATTTTCAACTACCTCACTTGTATTATGGGACAACAAAGATTTTTTTTTGAATTACAATGCGAAATTGGATATACTGGAGGTCAAAGGAGTGCGTTTGAGACCAGGAATGTTGATTGATCTTTTTAATTTGTTAAATCGACTCTATGAACAAGGTTTTTTTAAACGACTTTATTTTTACACCAATAACATTTCCAAGTATCCCATTGATCTTAGTGACTTATTGCCTTCAGTCAAAGGTCTCGAATTGTTATGCATTCGATCGTTTGATATGAGTGATAATTTGCCACAATTGACTAATTTGAAAGAGCTTATTATTTTGAATTTATCGAATGCCACGGATTTTGTGATCCTAGCAAATGGTCTTGAGGAACTTGAACGTCTTTACATAACAAGCGCAAGCATTGATCACATTGTTCCATTCATACGCCGATCAAAAAAATTAAATAAGATAAAACTGTTACACTTAAAAGAAGGTGGAGTTTTGAATTTAAGAATGTTGAATGATGAACGAGCCAAGTTGGCTGGAGCACGAAAAATAATCATTTATACCAGTGACGATATCTTTGTGGCCACTAAATGGGCGACAAGAAATGGTGATACTAATTTGAGTTTACTTGAAATGAGACGATCGTATTCGTACGAATGGAGACATCATTACGAAAGACGTATTTAACTTTGAACTCGGTTTTTTTAGAATGAGACATTAGTATTGAAAACTTGTTATCTGAAAATGTCAAATTATACGAATCAAGATTGCTTTTATCATGAACTATACAAAAAACTTATGCGTTAATATAATTTTCTGTAAATATAATTTTTATGATTCAATTATTGTAAATTTGCCAAAAATGTTAGAAATATTTTTATTTCATATCTTTTCAATTTTTATAAGTTTGTAAACGAAATATTGGAACAATTTGTCTTCATTTCATTTGAATTATAATTTTGATCATAATGCATTTTCAATAAATTGAATTGCAATAATATTAAAAACTATCTAACAAATCCATAAGTTTAAAGTAATAAAATCAAGTTTTTTTTAAATTTAATTTGCAATTAGAAACGGTTATTAATTGTCTTTCCAAATGACAAAAATAAACGTTCGTTTCTTGCATAAAATACTTATTTTTTTTATTTTTCATAAAATGTCCCGATCTATTTCAATTGAAACGCAATGAATGCATCTGATGTTTACTTTTTCGGCTCTTGTATATATGCGTATATGTGTTTGACAGCTCCACTGACAGTTCCTTGTTATCAGAAACTTTGACAGTTCACAGAATATTCGTGAACATGGTTAAAGCACAACATTAAACAACAATCGTCGAACGAATCACTGATTTATTCACCGAAAAATATCCAAATATTATTTTTATTTAAATAAAATGCCATTAAGAGAAAGTGATTCGGATGAATCCATTGACCAATTGGAGAAATTTCGACATGCAAACGTACGACCGGGAATGTTTGTCAGTGGTTGGGAGGACCCGAACGATGAAGTTTTCGAAGAAAAAAATCCAAGAGGTAAGCATAAATTATAATTTATGAAGAAAAAAAACGGTATAAATTACATGACGTCTTGAAATTGAGTGTAAAATTATTCAACACAACTTAAAAAAAGACATGTGAATATTTATTCGTTCATTTTTCCGCTTCACAGAAACCCTACACAAAGAAATTCTTTGGGCAACGGAGGAAGGCAAATCTGATTTAGTTGAGAGTATTTTAATGCGAGACATAACAACAAAAGACTCGCGCGATGAGGACGGTTACACACCATTACATCGAGCAGCCTATTCCAACAAAATGGACATTGCTAAAATTCTGCTTAAATATGGTGCAAATGTGAATGCAAGAACAGAATACGAATGGACACCATTGCATTCAGCGGTCAAGTGGTCAAACAGTGAAATGGCTGCATTTTTGTTGCAGCATGGTGCTGATGTGAATGCTTTATCTCAAGGTCAACAGACTCCATTGCATATTGCTGCCACTGTATCGAATTGCCGAGAGACAGCAATGACATTAATGTTGGAACCGAATTGTAATACAGCTGCATTGAACAATTCGGAAGAGACAGCCGCACAAATTGCACGACGAACGGGCATGTCACATCCAATCTTTGAAATGGGACACACGGCATTCACAGTCGAAACGGGTTTAGTTGATTAAAATCGATTATTTTATTTTTTATAATAACCTCAAAAATAAACTTATGTTAAGATTCAATTTACGACTGAGTAAATGTTTGGTGTTTTTGGTTTTGATTGTACGAGACTTTTACTTCTAACAGCGACACTTAAATTGCCTTCAACACCAGTGACTGGCCGCCGCTGTTGATTCGTAATAGTAGTTGGAGCGGACATAACACAAGTGGTCCGTTCAATTTTCATACTTTGTGGTCGAAGACGTTCTTTGGACGAACCAACTCGTCCATTCACCACTGATACATCTTCCAAATATTGCTTTAGTTTCTCTTTCAGCATTTCATTTTCATTACGCAGCACTTGACGCTCTTCCTCCAAGCATGCACAGTCGATTTCGACATTTTTAAAACGAATCCAGAAATGTTCCATCTTAGAGACGACATTTAAATTAAGCTGAAACAATAACATTGAAATTTATTTTGAAATAAATAGTTCAAATTATTAGGGTCAAACCTCCTTAAAGTCTTCCAACATTCCATTTTTTCGATCTTCAGTTTGTTTTGTTATTTCTATGGAATTTTGTGCTTTGAACGGTTGAATTTTTTCTCTTTCCGTCTCATACTTGCTACAAATTTCGGTCAATTGTAAAATATTTTTTCCTTTCACCAATAATTTTTCGAGTTTCTGGAATTTAATTTAATTTTTTTAAATATAGTCTTTTGACATTTAATCGTTTTCATTTCTAAAATTAAATTCAGCATTTTAATCACTATTTAAAAAAAAAAGTGATTAGCTTACCGTGTTTGCTTCTATGCTGTTAATCACAAGTGTTTTCATCAATTTTTTATGTATTTTTTCGCTTCCATTCATTGTTTGTTTCAGGCGTTTCTGTTTCTCCTTCAATAACTGCAGATATTGTTTTATTTGATTAACATGAATTTGATGTTCATTTGATTGTGTCTCAAGAATGCCTCGCAATAGCGAAATATCTCTGGTTGCTTTTGCAATTTCCAAATAATGTTGATGAATTTCTTTTGTATCGGCATTGTCACGTTCACGCATCTCAACATATTCCGCATATTTTTCTTGTGTTTTTTCCGAATAATTTCGAAGTATTTGCTGAAATTCTGACCACAACGCATTCATTTTATCTTCACGATCTTTTGTCATTTCTTGTAGCTTCAAAATCATCTGGTGATATCAAAAAATAAATAAATGATTTTTTATTTCAGAAAATTAAATTATTTAAAAAATTAAAATTATTTTTTTTTTAAATCCATTTTTGTTAGTTGTTGAAATTTAAAAAAGGAAAATTAATGTTGGTACCTTGCTTTTGATATCGTCAATTTTTTCCTGATGTTTCTTTTCATCTTGAGCCTTTTGTGTATCGTTCTCATTTTGCAAAGCGTAATAAACACATTCAAGTTCTTTGTGTGCTCGAAATTTTCGATCTTTGTAACTATCAATTTCAGCTGTATACTGATCGAGTAAAATTTTCTTTTCGTTTTCATATTGATGTGTCCAGTAAGCTAAACGCTCTTCGTGCAATCCTACCAGAAATTAAAATCAATTTTTATTCACAAAAATTATTTCAAAATATACATAAAGATCCATCGAGACCAATTGAAAAGTCGATACATTTGGAAAACAGTTATTACCAATAATTTTATTGATCGATTCCATATGTGAATTAAGCAGCGTCACATACATTTCTTCCTGCTGGTCTAGCTCAGAGAGCAATCGATCGATTTTTTGGTTCTTCCGTTGGAATGCATCGTTAAAATAGGTTTGTACATTTTTTGCTTCATTTCGAAGTTCAACACATTTGATATTTCGCAAAATGGTTCGCCATTCTTGATTTATTTTTGCCATATTCAATCGTGAGAATGCTTCCTCTCTTTTTAATTTGTTCTAAGTATCAACAATTCATTAAAAAAATTAAATAAATAATTTTTCAAATAACGTAAGATTATTAAATAACTGTTCAATGAATTAAAATTAAAATAAGGTCTTACCTTTAAGAATATTGCAATCAATTGTTGTTTCCGACGACGAGCCTCTTCTTCGAGATCGGCACGATGTTGTAAATATCGTGCTCGTTCTTCATCCGACATTTTCGCCAATTTATTGGCGGCTCCTTTTTTCTTACCCATTTTAATTGATTCTTTTTATAAATCACTGAATGTAATTAAATATTTCCTCTTATTTGATTTGGTTCACTTCTATTTTCCTCCCATTTAAAACATTATTTATAATATATCCATAGCAACGTAGATTGAGTGCTTTCTGTTGCTTTCGCAATGGAGACGGTTTGGAAAATTTAAAAATAAATGATTTGAGTAAAATTTTAACGAAATCAAAAAGCACTCAACTCTATCTGTCTCTTTGGATGGTATAAAAATTCAATTGAAAATAATTCATTTGAAATTCGTCAATTTGAAACATGCTATCAAGTGCATATACCAAATGACATTGTATGAGCCGCCAACTGTTTCCCTCTGAACATACAAGATAGAAAATTTTCTATTAACGTCGACGTATACGATACATATATCGTGACCAAAAACACATTGTTTCCAACAAAATTGCTGAAATGCGAAAATTCCGTTCGGTGTTTTGGTTGGCGTTGATGTTGTTATTGTTGATTGTTTGTGCGCGTAATTAACACAAAATCTGGTTTGAGTTTAAATGGTACAAACGATTTACTAAGCAACATGCTGGGCTTATGAACGGTGGATGGACGGTTTGAAAAACCGCAAAACTGCACGAGATGCAACACAGATGTTTATGACAGCTTTCGCGTAAATAGATAAACGCTCTGACTAATTTAATGCTAAAAACGAAACAAATACCCAAAATGGTGTATGATACATTCGCTCCCACTCTCATTCAATGGACAATTTGTGTGGCATATTCAAAGCACAATAACAATCACAATCGATTCAATTGTTTTGCTTGATATTTATTATTTACGAATAAAGATTGAAAACAGGGTTGTTTTTTGAGCATATTTTAGTTTTTCATCTATTATTATTTAATTATCTAAATGTATAAATGATTTTGAGATGAAAGATGTTCAATTCGAAATGTAATCGTCTGAAAAAATAAGCAAATGTTCATAAACAGCCTAAGAAGTGATTTGCAGCAACGAAGCGCGCCCCAATCAAAAGAAATTATAAGTGTACATGTTCATACCATGAGTTGGAGTAGCTAATTTAACGCAATTTACCATGATTTCTAAAATGCGAATGCAAAAAAGCAAACGAACTGAAAAAAAGACGGAGAGGAAAATCATTTATGTGGAACATCGTTTGCTTCGATTGCAACCCCATTCCAAATGAGCATTAATTACGAGCGAGGATAAATTTCAAACCGACACGCCGTATTTGAATGCCTACAGAATCATATGTGTATGCATGTGTATGTAGAATAGAGGAGAGAATTTGTATAAACATACAAGATTTATGTACCCAGTTTGTTGATTACCTTAACGTGGATAAGTGTTCCGGTCTCTGGCATTGCATAGATGAGAATGGCATCGGGTGGATGGTGCGTCGTGTATTTTGGTTGTGTATTTATATACCCATCGAATGGGATCAATTTGTTTCATCAATTACATTCATTACTCAACTGACCGTTGCAAGCGTGTATGACCAATCGAAGAGAGAGAAACTCTCATTACCCAAATTTCAAGCGTTGCATTTGCTCAAGTCCTCGCATTCGGCTTAACATCGTGCTTGAATTTTTGTGATGCACACTTTAAATTGATGTCGAACACATTTTGAACTCATCCTTAAACTATTCGGTCGCCGCTGTTGCCACTGCATTCATGCCTTATTAATGGAATCGTCTGCATTTAATAGCTAAATAAGTGTAATGTTTTGCATTGCATTGCTTTGAAATGTGAGATTAACAATCAATGTCTCCGTATGTCGTTCAATGTTTACTACGTGCGTTGCGTGTTTGTTCAAGCCAGAAAACGAACTAAATCACGTATCACTATTTATTTAAAGATACTCGAGCATGTTAAACGGCTTAATATTTATTCGACCGAACAACCTTTTCGCTATACTCACCGAAAATGAAGCATAATTTAAACATTCAATTGATTTATTATTATTTTTTTTAAAGAAAAGTCTTTTATTTTACTACAGACAGTCTTTACAAATAGGTGTATCAGTATATTATTTTCATTGCATCGTCTCCGTTTAACATTGCAACTATCACCAAAATCATAAACAAAAACAAGTTACAAGATTATTATTATTATTATAATGAAACAAACAAAAATACTACAATGTATTTTAGGATATATTTCAATTAAATATGGTTATGCTAATTTAAGTCTTAAATGACTTGGCGCAATATCATATATTTATCGCACATGAATTGGTACATCGAAATTTGTGAAATTATTCTTCTCTGAATATAGTGGCGTCATATTTGCTGAGCCACTTGTTTGGCTTTTGTTCATCGAATTTCGATTGATACTGAACTCACTGTTGTTGTTATTATTGTTACTGGTAGTAGTGGTGGTGACATTCTGTTGATTTTGTTGATTCATTTCCATTTGCAACTGACGATCGGCATAGTCATTTTCGCATAGAATTTTGTTATCGCACAAATAAAAGCGGTCGCCAACACAAAATCTATTTTTTTATACAATTAAACACATATTTTTTGTTAGATGTTTACTACTTTTTGATGTAAAATTAGTGTAATTGATTTAAAATAAATAATGAACATTTTAGAAATGAAACAAATTTGATAGAAAATTACCTGTGACTACACTGCTGGCATGCAAAACATTCCAAATGATAAACATTACGCTTTGCTCTCATCACCATTTCAAATGCTGGAATCAATTTATTGCAAGCTGAACAATGTCCTGTGTTTCCATAAAGTCTGTGAAATGACACAAATTGAAGAGATTTTTTCTTGTTAGTTTGATTAATTTTGTTACATTGATTTAAATGGATTTGAATTTAAAAATTGAAATTTTTTGATTTTTAATGTATTTTTCTAAAATCCACTTTTTTGTTCACCAATTTAAAATAAAATGTAAAAGATTTATTTTTCGAATTTTTTCGGTTTTTCAAAACAAAAAAAAAACACTTCCTCACCGTATGTAATCACTTTTGCACAAAATCACATTTTCACGTGTGAACAGTGTTGAACCAACATCGGCTAAACGACAATCGCAGCAATTGCACTTCAAGCAATCTTCATGCCAAAAGGCATTTAACGCCTTTAAAAAATACCGATCCTGAATTTGTTTATCGCACTTCACACAAAAGTGCGCTTTCTGCAGATTTATTTGCTCCGTTTTAATAACACTCGAATTCATCATCTTTTTTTCTTTTTTGCACCTTTTTATTTACTTAATCAAAACTTTATCTATTTGATATAAATAATTGAAAACAAAAAAATCGAGCCTCTTCTACGAAATTTCTTTTGCGATTAAATAATACAATGTAGAGTAACTATGTGTGCAACCACTCTCATCAACGTTCGAACGTCATCTGTTTTTCCATAATGTGTACACAATAGACCAAAGGGGATGAAATTCGTTCAGTATGTTCTGTAGTAAGGGCGCATGCTTCAATGTATTGGAAGACGACTGGAAAGTATTTTACATCATATATAGCAATGGTTAAATAAATTGTTTATAAGCGATTGCGACATTTGGTCGACAACATTGCATGGATATAGTCAGCGTGGCGAACGAATTAATTTTACATTCCTTGGAGCGTTTGAAAGAATTTGCACGCAGAGTGAGAGAGTAAATGTTTATTTTCTATGAAGATGTCTTTTTAGCACGGAGGTGGAGCAAACGTTTGATTACATTCAGACGATTAACGCTATTCTATAGCGAAAAACATTGAATAGACAATCTAACTTACACATGAAATGGCAACATTAATCAATCGATTTGTTTGCCATGAAATGTTTCTTTTGTTTTTTTTTTCTTCTTTGCTCTTTTTAACGGTTCTGTATATCACGAGTCTATTAACGATTTTTCGAAATCCAAAATCAATCATTTTTTTTGTTGTTGTTCAAAGTAATCTTCATTAAAGAGTCGAATTTCACGCTGGATTGAATTCCGGACTTATCAAAAGTAATTAACAACCAATGAAAACGGTGTGAGCATTGTCGGCTCTTTTTTCCTTTCATGCTCGAAATGTAAACAAATCGCTCGTAAATTATGAATCTGCATACGTGCATATTTTCGCTCGATTGCACCAATTTTATCGCCTATCCGAAAGTAATAATTCATTTCTCTCAATAAATCCTCTCAATATACGCCGACGATAACACGCGTATTTTGTTCAGCCAATAAACGAGATAGAAAAAGTGAGAGCACCAGGATTCATTGTCCGTGTGTCGGCCTCGTTTTCTATTTTTCAATTTTCAAATTCACAATTGAACACAGCATTCCATTTTCATGTTCAACTC
Organism: Contarinia nasturtii; assembly: GCF_009176525.2. NCBI lineage: Eukaryota > Metazoa > Arthropoda > Insecta > Diptera > Cecidomyiidae > Contarinia > Contarinia nasturtii. Next base: position 8,748,702 of record NW_022198046.1, read on the forward strand.
CTGTATTCGCTTATGTTTGTTCAATGCATATTTCCGTATCATTAATATTGAATGAAATGGAACGCTTTACAGCCAGACCGAAACAAAACTCAAGTGAATTTGGAAAATTTTCTAGTTGAATCAAGAACAAGAATAGCAGAATGTGCAGAAAGTCATTCGCAGATTTTCCCTTGTTTTACACAATTGTTTGTGTCAGGATTGTACATGAAATGAACAACTATGTGCTGCATACTTTGCAGAGGCATTTGAAAAAAATCTTGACCTCTTACTGCCTATCGTGTAGCTGCCTATCGTCATCCACTCAGAATGAGTTTTATCAATTCGAAATTTTCTTGGTGAAAAAATAGAAAATTATTTTTTTAAGTGGAAAATATCCTGTCAACGGAAATGAATACAAAACATCATTTAAAAAGAAATGAAAACATGAACTCTTCTATTTTCATAAGACTTTTCTGTATACCTTTTCTACTGCTATTCTTTTTTTCTCGTTTTTAACACAAAATAATTGCAGCATTCATTCAATATGCATTACAATTCCATGTGTGCTGATTTTCATCTGTATCTAATGAGTGTTTGAAGTACTGTATTTTGTTCATTGCATGTAAATCTGTTTCCAAATATAAATGTCCAATTATCCTCTCTAAATATGTGTGATTCATTTATCGTACCCGAATCCGAATCGGAAACGAGCAATAAATTATTGTATTTTGCCGCTGGTGTTTTGTATATTGGATTCAAAGTTTCGGTCTTTTTTTGGATATGTGATACATATTGCAGTGAATACATGCTGGTATGATTGTGATTTGCTCAAGGCTTCAATCTTAAGAAATCTAATAATAATTCATGTAATCGATTTTGCTTCAGTTATGTTCACATCCCTTTCTCCTTTTCTTTCTCCCTCTCTCTCCCTTTGTCTTGTTGCAACCGCAACAATCTTTTGCCTGTTTAACTTTTTGAAGATGTCGAAGCATGTAGTACATTGTCACTTGAATATATTGTATTTGATCAAAGAAAATGATTAAAGATATACTAGAGAGGCTTATGCCCCCACAGAAATGTTCACACACTGTCTCAATTCCGTTTGCCATTTAATTGTGTTTGTGAACTATTATCCTGAAACCGCAATATCGTTCGACATCGGCAACAATATATAACGAATCAAACAATGAGTTGCAAAGTTAAACGGATGCAAACAGAGCAAAAGAACAGATGAAAACACAACGACCAATGTATGAATGGCTGCAATGAACGAATAGAAAATAGGGCGACATGTTTATGATTTATGATACACAGATAAACTTTAACCGTCGAATGCCATTTATACGCTCATCATACAAGAGTACAACCATTACCGTCGAGAATAGCGATGTCGATTTCAAAAAAGGAGCGCACTTCAATGAACCGAAATTTTCGGCCACCGATTATTAGAACTGATACCGGGAGCGGCTGATTGGAGTATATATAAGATGAATTTACGCGTAAAAACGGTGCAGTTTTAAAATGCCGAACAAAAATCCAAATCCGATGTCAAATATTCAAATGAATTCGTTTTAACATTATAAATCGTTAGCTATTTGCTTATATTAAATCTCGACGACGATAATTTTGCGTCATCGTTGTGGTGCATTTTAAGTACAACGTACTTGATGGTAGTCGTCATTCGATAGCATCACCGATCAATTTAGCTCGGCTGTTGAGCAAACGTCGTTTCAAATATTTAATTATATTTTCCCCGCACACAGAATTATTCAAACAATGAGCAAAAGGTTGCTGTCAATTCGTAATGGGTTTGCTATTTTCATCATTCCATTTTGCTTATCATCTTTTTTTTTCGTTTCACTTTAAAGAGAAAGCCATAAAAATCTCTATTTGCAATTTTTTTTTTCAAAAGCAACGCGCATTTCTTCCCGAAAGAAAAAAAAACATCGAGGGAGAGTAAAAAAAAATCGCGTATCTTCTTGCAAATAATGTATTGAACAGAGGAAATTAAGCGTGTACCGCATATTTTTACACTTTATTTATCCATTAAAAATGTTCTAATGTGTTTGTGACTATGTACTTGATGTATAAGAGGTGAAAGAACATTAAAAAAAACCACACAGAGAGAAGATCGTGAGAAAGCAAATAGGAAGCAACGAACAACCGGTAATGAATCGACACGAATGATAACGATAACTGGTTAACGACTCTGACGCCTCAAAGTATTGAACACACTCAAGAACACTGTGAAGCACTTTTTTATGCGCACTTCATTGACTCAGACACTTTTTTCTACATGCATTAATGACGTGAGCTGTCTTTTGATGATTATCTTTCGAAAGAGAGAAGAAAAAAAAACAACATTCAATTTCAACGAATTGAATCGGAAGCCATAAAAATGTGATGATTTTCAACACAACATTAAAAACGGGAAAGTATGTACAATTTATAAGCGAAATTTGTTTTTTTTTTAATGTCGTTTTCGCGATAAAAAAAACACTAGCTGAAAATGTATTGACTTGATGTTCATCGAGCGCTTGAAACACGAAGCAATTGAAACGTCGGAAGAAAAACGAAATTCTACAAATTTCTCGGTCAAAATCGTTGGGCGTTACATGATCAAATAGGCACACATAACGGCCAATGTTTCAGTCTTTTTGTATGTCAACAGAAAATATATTTAAATAATTACGAAGAAAGTCATCAACAAATGAAATCTAACAATTTTAGGTAAATCGGTTTTTATTTTCGCAAATATCAAATAGCACGTCGAATGATTGGAGTCAATCGAATTCAAAGCAAATCAACGCAACGTCTCACCATTTGTTGCGTTCACACATCTAACAAATGTAGTTTGCGCGTGTTGAATGTGAAAAAAAATAAATATTTATGATTTCGTGCCTCAATACAGATCGGCCGAAAAGAATATTTTAAAACGATTTACTACAAGTGAGTCAACAAATGTGTGTTACGTGAAAAATCCCCCCGCGTACGAGCAAAATTCAGCGATGAAATTTTTCAAAAAAAAAAAAAAATGTGATTACATGAGATTGTATTTCATCTGAGCAAATAGTAACAATCGACTGGATGGTTCCTTCACGGAACGAAGAAAATAAAAACGCAGAAACACTAAAATGCAGAAAAATAAACGCAGAAAAAATAACACAGAAAAAAAATCGCAGAAGAAAAAACGCAGAAAAAATAAACGCAGAAATCAAAAATGCAGAAAAATAAACGCAGAAAACAAAAACGCAGAAAAATAAACGCAGAAAACCAAAAATGCAGCACAATAAACGCAGAAAAACAAAAATGCAGAAAAAACGCAGAAAAATGTAAAATAGATAGATAAACCGTGATGGTTGACCTCAATAGCAGTGTTAAATGTTGCTACACTGAGATGAACATGTCAGTCGAGATCTCTTTTTAAATTCCTAAGATTTTTAAAACACAAATATTTTTGTTCAGTTTATCAAAAAAAGAAACCTCTGTCGAGATGAAGAACGAATGACGGAAACAAAATTTGAAACACAAAAATTCTGATATCAATTTGGTGATGAAAATAGTTGGTAGATATTTTTTCTGTGTATTGTGAATTAAAACGAATATACATTTATATATTTGGAACGTTGATTACACTTAAAGTAAAATGAAGAGTCTTACAGGAGTAAGACGAACTTTTCCGCACGGTGGAAGATGCGTATTTTATTAAGCTAGTTCAAAATAATATTTGTTCGATTTTTAAAGCCTTTCAAGCGGCGTTAAGTTCGAGGCCAAAAAATATGTTCAAACTTTAGCATTGAAATATTCTTTAATTTAATAGCAGAAGTACTCGTAAAAGATTTTTCACACTTTCATGATGAACTCATTTGTATGACATTTGAAAGTATTCTATTTTCTAACAAAACATTATAAAACCTATGCTACCTTAATGATGTGAAACTTTGCACAGGTTATTTTCTACACAAAAAAATAACATTCTGAAAGTTTGAAGAAACAATCAAAATTAAGAGTACCTCCTAAGACTCTTTATTTTACTTTAAGTGTAATCAACGTTCTAAATATATATTCATTTTAATTCACAATACACAGAAAAAAATATCTACCAACTATTTTCGTTACCAAATTGATATCAGAATTTTTGTGTTTCAAAGAAGCGATTACTGCCTAAAATGATAAAAAAATAAAATTCACGTATAGTTGGCACTACATTCTATGTAATAAGCGTATACTTTCCACTTAGTCCGTTGCAACCGAAAACAAGTTTGCATAGAATGCAGCGCCAGCTATATGTGAATTTTATTTTTTATCGTTTTAGGCAATAAATCTATGGTTTTCTTATGGCTTCTTTTGTTTTCGTCTTTCGTTCTTCATCTCGACAGAGGTTTCTTTTTTTGATAGACTGAACAAAAATATTTTTGTCTTAAAAATCTTGGGAATTTAAAATGAGATCTCGACTGACATGTCCATCTCAGTGTAACAACATTTAACACTGCTATTGAGGTCAACCA